>NW_008358774.1:7652112-7798098 GCF_000622305.1 Nannospalax galili | reverse complement strand
TATAAATGTTTACTGTATTATTTTATATTTACCATTCCATTTTTATACTTAGAACAGCATGAAAAACATGGCACTTTTATAATATTTGTGTAAAACTTGTGCCACATAACAACATCATTGGAGTTAAAAGCTCACTGTCTTCTTACCTAAAAATGATGCTTTGAGCCTTTCTCTTCCTTGCCTTATATGGTTAAATAGATGGCTTCTAGTTTGGAAAATAAATTCTTATTCTGAAAAGGGATTAGATAATCCTAGACATTTTTAATTAGATAATTTTTTCACTCTAGATATGCTGTTTTCATAATTATGTGTCTATAGGACCATTGCTCTTATCTATCTATTCTTTAAAAATGAATATTGTCACTAAATGGTTTGAAACAAAATGAAGAAACTGTTAAGATATACCGTGAAAGAAAATCACTAATATGTACTTTGTGTTTAATTCAATAATTAGATACTTTAGGAACATTATAGAAATTATGATATCCTTATTTATTTATGTATCTCACTGTACAGCTAGGTTGGTCTCACAGCTGTAGCTCTCCTCAGATTCTTAAGTGCTGGGAGTGCAGACTTGAGCTGTCAGAGGGCAGAAACAATGAGACCTTGACTGTCACTTTTAAAGTTTTGTTTGGTGGAATGGATTATTTTCTAAGCTACCTTAACTTCTGAAATTCCCTAAAATATTAGGACAAACGTGGACACTAAAATGGTCTATACACTGTATTTATAGATACACGTACACAAAAGTTTATAAGAACATTTTTAATTAAAAGAATAAATCCCCAACTGGCACATTCAATCTTGAATTCCAGAGAGATGTGATGAACTTAGTTGATTATCAACTTCAGTCCCCTTTCTTTTAAAATCAATCCTAGTGCTGGTGATTGAAACCAGGTCCTGGAGCATGCTGAGTAAACACTTCATGACTGAATGAGTGATACCCTAATTCCTGAAAACTGAGCATATTAAAAACTGAGCAGCATTGCAATTTTAGCATGTTTTACTAAACAAGCACACGTTTTAAAATAATAATTGAATACATCTTAAAATTAAAATTGAAAGCTGAAGAGTTGGCTCAGTGGCTAAGGTACTTGCTACACAAGTGTGAAGACCACCATTTGGATCCCAAGGACGCACATAAAGTGGTGCAGGCGTGGTAGCTGCCCTGTAAGCCCTGTGTTCATTAGGTGGAAACAAGGGATCTCAGGGCAAGCTGGCTGTCTTAACCAGCCTAATTAATGAGCTTCGGGTTCAGTAAGAAATCCTGATTCAATAAATAAGTGAAGAAGGATTGAGGAAGAAACCTAACCCCAACTTCTGGCTTCTATGTACATATGTACACACTCACACACACACAGACACACACGTGTACCCACAGACATGCAAACACGCACATGTGCATGCACATACCAACACATAACATGCAAAAAAGTAAAATATAAAAATAATTTAAGAGTGCTTTCACTTGCCCCTAACCCCTCCATGCCCTTCTAGGAAAATACACATATCCAGATTGTCATCCCCTGCTGTTGCTGAGTAAAGCTTTTAATTTTAGAAGAATTAAATCTCTGTCACTCACTGAAGTTAATACAATCAATACAAAAAAATTTCTCATCATATAAATTTTATTACATTAAATAATATTGCATGAAATGTTCAAAACTGGAAAGATAAGTTTTAGGATAATCTAAAATTCTTTCTTTTAAAGATTTATTTTTAATAATGTGTATCCAGGTGCCTGTGGAGTTCAGAAGGGAGTGCCAGATTCCCTGGAGCTGGAGTTACAGGGAGTTGTGAGTGATCAACGTGGATGCTAGGAACTAAGTTCTGGTCCTCAGGAAGAGGAGGACGTACTCTTCTCTGAGCCATCTGTCCAGTCCCTAGAATTCTATTATTTGGTTGTTCTTCTTATCACTTTTACAAATCAATCACTAATATTTTTCAGTTGCTTCCTATAGAACTGTGAACTAAATGCTTCTCACGATTGTTATTATTTCCTCCCAGCTTTCTCAGACAAGTATGCCAGGTTTGGAGAGCAATGATTGTCCTAGGTTATTCTCATTTGAATAGAGTAACCAGACTGCAGAGTCTGAGTCTTAACTTGACACATTCATAGGTCCAGAGCACTAAATTTTTATATGGTGCAGAAGAATTTCCTTTGCTTCATTTGTATGTCTTATGGAAAGAAACACATCGTTTTAACGGTGAGGGTGAGGTTTCTTTAGTAACACTGGTGTCGTGAAGATGAAGACACAGCTCTCGTTCAGAGAAGCTTGTGGTTGCTAGAAAAAATTTAAGAAGTAATTACAGTGTGTTTTGACAAATATCAAAAAGATTCTTGGGGCTGGAGAGATGTCTCACATGGTAAAGTTGTTGCTGCCACAATCATAAGAACTGGAGTTAGGATTCCCACCACCCAAGAAAAAGCTGGGTGTGACTGCACTGTGTGCCTGCAACCATAGCTCCGAGGGAGCAGAGACAGGCATTTTCTGGAAGTCAGGCAAAAGTGGAGCTCCAAGTTCAGTGAGAGACCCTGTCTCCAAAAAGAAGTCAAGTGCAATAGAGAAGACTCCTGATGTTCATTTCTGGCCTCCATACAAGCACACGGGTGTGAGCACCCACAAATATGTGCATACACACACACAAATGAATAAATATGTAAATAAATAAGTTAATAAATAATAAATAAATAGATATATCCATAAGGAAATCTTCAGAGAACAGATGCCTGAAAGTAAGGGAGAGCAAGTCTCTCCATTACTTTAATATTCTTCTATGCAATTTTGTTCAGTACTTCATGATATCCTTTTTATTTAAATCCACATGAATTCTGATCATACTATCTTTTAGTACTTGACATTTTTCTACATTTTCATGGTATTTGATGTTCATGTGCTTTTATTTTCTTTCTGTGTATATTTTACTCTTAAGGTTCTAATTCACTGATGATACTACAAGATCTACACTAAAGGCACACCCAGAACTGTACTGGTTGACTGCACCTCTGTTAAGGACACTCCTGGATTAGTGGCCTTCTCTCCTTTTGGAGGACAGCAATCTCAACTGGTGTATGCCTCACAGAACCCTCTTAAAATTTAAGCCAGATCGTATCACTCTTGCTCAAATCTGGCCATCTCTAATGTGAAAGTCACACTGGTCTTCAAGGCTCTGCGTGGTCAGACACTGCATGACTCAGCCAATCTCTTAGGCAACATGGTTGTGATTTTTAAGTAAACTAGACATATACTTATTTTAGGGCCTTTGTGCTTGCCTCTATCTCTGCCTTCTAAAACGCTCACCTCCCAGATGTCTGTGCAGCTTATTCTCTCATCTCATTCATGTCTTTTCCCATGTGTCTTTTGAGTTAAGATTTCCCTGACCACTTATTTCTAATTGCTTCCACCTTCAATTCCCTAGACACACTGTTTGCTTTTTTCTGTCCTATATTAATAGACATATTAAGTTTTATTTGTTGCCTTTCTTTCTTGTTCCATCATTAGTATACAAGCTTTACAAAAATGGATATTTTTGTATGTTTTTATTCCAATCTCCTATACTCAGGTCTAGAGCAGTACCTGCCATGCATTAGGCACTCAATAAACACTTGTTGAGTTAATGTATACATGAATGAATGGATGACATGATGGATGGATGATTGAGTGGATGCATCTAAGTTTCCATAAGAGCTTTTATTGTCCTTTGCAAGTGATTTCATTAATACTTGTCTCTTCTGGCAGCTCCAGCTCCTAAGTAAATGTGTGCTGAAATGAGATGCCTCGAGTCTTGGTTGGTGATGTCAGCATAGGAAGTGATTTGGATACAAAACAATAGGAGGGGTGGGGCTGTGACCAAGCACAGGGTTAACCCTCGCCCTCGCCACCCCCCCACCTACACACGTAGATACAGTATCTTACTTCTGTCAATGGCAAAAGGTGCTTTGTCATATGGGAGAAGAAGCTGCAAATCTAGATTATTCTGTGAGCTCTAGCAATTCATAAATGTTGATTTCTAATCCAAAATCTCAGGTCAAACAGAACACACATTTGCCAGTTTCAACTTGAGGACTGCCAATTTGAGAGTGCTGGCAGAGGAAGCATGAACTTGGGAGACCTACCTAGTCCCATAAACTATTTCTGTTTAAAGTATCAGATGAGTTTGCAAAATAATGTGAGCAGAAAATGTGCAGGAGGAGAGCTACCAATTAAGTCAAGAAGTTATTAATGAAAAATAATTTCTAGACTCTTTTACAGCTTTTCTGATTTGATCTGCCATTTCTTTTTGTTATTGTTCCTGGTAAGAAAGGATATAAACAGTTTACTTGGACCAAGAAACAAGAAAACAAAATTTACTGAGCTTACATTTTGTGCCATGCACTGTTCTATGTTACAGGGTTACAAGGTAAAGATACAAAGGCTACATTTATATGGTAATTTCCATCCTTTTTAGGGTAGTGAAGGAGAAGAGTGACATGTAGCCTTGAGGTTAACTAGTAAAGTGGGGGCTTGAGGAATGGCTTAGCAGTTAAGAGTACTTGATGCTTTTCCAGGGGACATGAGCACCCACCCACATTGAGTGACTCCTAATCCCCTATAACTCCAGCTCTAGGGGATCTGATGCTGTCTTTTTCTGGCCTCCACGGGCACCAGCACATACATGGTATACACTCACAGGGACATATATGTACACATAAATACAAATAAAAATTAAATCTTAAAAAAGTGATAATTTTGCATAGACCTAAGTGCTAGGATAGCATAAAACAAAATGTTCTGAAGGAGAATGTTGGGATTCAGGAAGACAGCAAGAGATAGAAGTTCGACCTCACAACCACTTATAACTTCAGCTCCAAGGAATCTGATGCCTTCTTCTGGCCTCTACGAGTAGCAATGTACATGTACTAATTTAACATAAAGGCAGCCCTTGCCTATTATTAAGCATAATCTGGCTTCTGTTTGAAACAGAAGCCTTCAGATAACTGTGTGGGTGAAGACTCAAAGTCTCAACAAAAATTTTTTCTGTGTAACATAGTACACACACACACACACACACACACACACACACACACACACCACTTAATACTTTCACACAGGGTCTTCTGTAGCCCCAGCTGGCTTGAAATTCACTATATGGACCAGGCTGGCCTTGATCTCACAGAGATCCACCTATCTCTGCCTCCTGAGTGCTGAGATTAAAGGTGTGTACCACCAATGCCCAGCATTAACACTTTAGTGTTAATGAAAAGAATACTTTAAGGGGGCTGGAGAGATGGCTCAGCGGTTAAGAGCACTGACTGTTATTGCAGAGGAGGACCTGGATTCGATTCCCAACACACACATGGTGGCTACAAACCATCCTTAACTCCAGTTCCAGGGAAATTTGAAGCCCTCTTCTAACTTCTGCGACATTGCACAACACAACATGGGTACACTCACATACATGCAACACACTCGTACACATAAAATAAAAACAATAAATATTTTTAAAAGAAAAGCATATTATGACTGAAGTACTATGAAATTTTATTTTCTATTTTCCTGCATAAATATTTTTGTTTGATTTTATAACATCATTCCTTAACATCTGTAGAATAATTTGCTTTAAAGTATTTGTTACTGGTTCATAGACAAACTGATAGGTCAGTAATTAGATCAGAGGATTGTGGAGGCAGCCAAGTGCTAGAGTGCTTGACTAGTATGTATAGGCTGTAGGTCTTTAGAGAGAGAGAGAGAGAGAGAGAGAGAGAGAAGAAAAGGGAGGAGAGAAATGAGAGAGCAGAAAAGACTTCTGCAACAGGAAAGGAGATCCATTATGATGTCTTAATTCAGGGTTGTCACTGTGTAGATGAAGAGAAATACAGTGAACTAAATGTGAGGGACACTTTTTGAAACTTATTGTGACATAGTTAACCTAAAATAAAATATACCAATTTAGATTGTATTTGATGTGTTTGACAAATGCATATATTCATATAACTACCGTGGTAACCAAGATGTAGAACATTTCCACCATTCTACAAAGGTCTTTGTTCTTTGTAGTCAGCCCTCTGTCTTCAGACAGAGGTAGATGTTATCATAATTTTAGATTAGTTGTGTCTTTTCTAGAATGCCTTCTAAATACATCTGAGTGTGTCTGTTTTTGCCTGACTTCTTTCTATCAGCATGGTAGTTTGAAGTTACAGTGTATTCTTGTGAGAATCAGTAATTCATTTTTTATTAATGTGTATAACGTATAATGTTTAATTGTATGGCCACACCAACACTTATTTATGATTTTACCTTTATTTTTTTATTTTTTAAACTTAAAAAATTTTTTTTATTATTTTTATGTGTATGATTATATTGCCTGCATGTAAGTAAGTGCACCCATGTGATGCAATGCTGTGGAGGAAATCAGAAGAGGGCTTTGGATTCCCCTGGAACTGGAGTTAAGGATGGTTCATAGCTGCCATGTGGGTGCTGGGAATTGAACCCAGGTCCTCTGCAAGAGCAGTCAGTGCCCTTAACTGCTGAGCCATCTCTCCAGCCCCCATTATACTTTTCTTTGATAAATACCTATTAATAGAATTGTTGGACTATACGCTTAGTATGTATTTATCTTTTTAACATCTGCCAAGCTATTTTCCAAAATGGCTTCCCCATTTTACATCCTCGGCAACATTGTCTAATTGTTCTAGACGTTCCACATTCTCACAAATACTTAGGTTGCCTTTTAGAGCTGTAGCTGTATACTGGTATTCTAGTCGATATTCAGTGTTGATAATGATGTTAAGCATTCACTTGTCAGGTATTTACTAACGAATATATTTGGATCTGTTTTGGGACAAAGTGTCCATTTATTATTTGTTTATTATTTTATTTTTGAGTTGGAGGGGTTATTCTGGGTATAAATTCTTTCTCAAATATCTATATTGGTAATATTTTCTCCAACTTTATGGTGGCACATGTCATTCAAAGGACAGAATCATTTAAAAATTTGTGAAAGCTTTGGGCATTTTCAATCAGGTATTTCTCTGTGTCTACCTTTGTGTTCTTCTCCGTGGAACTGTGCATGTCCTAGACTGCTCAACACTAACCCCCGGGTCCTTTCATCTCTGCTATTTTTCCCTCACCATCTTTCAAAAACTAAATCTGTGCTTCAGTTTATCTTTGAGTTTCAGATATTTCTATTTCATTGTTGAATATGCTGTAAATCTGATTAAATGAATATCTTATTTCAAATATTTTATTTTCTTGCTTTAAAAATTCCATTTCAGTTGTAAAACTCCATTTCAACTGGTTGTGGTAATGCATTTCTTTAATCTCAGCACTGAGGATGCAAAGGCAGGAGGATCTCTCTGTGAGCTTGAGGACAGTCTCGTTTACATATCGAGTTCAAGGCTAGCTGGGGATACAGGGAGACCCTGCCTCAAACCACCTCCCCTAAAAAATGAGAAATTCCATTTTAATTTTTTAATGATAAATTTCATTTCTTTTTATTGTATTCATGTTTTCATTTAAGTTCTAAACTACAGAATATTTATAATAATGGTTTCAATATAAATTTCTACAAATTATGTTATTTCTGTTATTTCTGGGTCTACATCTAATGACTACATTTCACCTGGTTACATTTTCTTTGCATTTAGTAACATTGTATGGGATGCTGAATACAAACTATTGACAATCTAGACTTTACGGTCTTCCTTTGTGGAATATTTAATATTTCCATTAAGTGATTTCTGAAATAACTTTAGTTTTAGAGGCTTGTTTTTTAAGTGTTTATGTTAGCTGTGACTAGTTTTGATTTTTCAGAATCTCAACTGAATGTCCCAGATATTAGTCTTCTTTAAAAAAAGAAAAACAACTCATTTCTATGGATTTTTAAATTTGTTTGGTAATTTGTTTAAAACATTGTATGTAGTACTGGGGATCATTCACAGGTTTTGCACATACTAGGCAAGTGTTCTATCACTAAACCACTTCTCCAGCTCTGTGATTTTTCAATTTACATATATGTAGTTTAGTATTTAATAACTATATAGGGGCTGTAGAGATGGCTCAGCAGTTAAGCGCACTGGCTACTATTGCAGAGGACCTGGATTCAATTCCCAGCACCCACATGGCATCTGTAACTCCAATTCCAGAGGGTCTGACACCCTCTTTTGACATCCACAGGCATTACACAACATGGGTACATGCATTATATACATGCAGGCAGTGTACTCTTACACATAAAATAAAAATAATAAATAAAATATTAGAAATAACTATGTAGACCTTGTGAAAATTTCTGGAGCTCATTTGTCCCCATGTAGTTGGGTCACTTTAACCTCCCAGAGCTCTGTTACCTGTCTTCTTAACGTGGGGCATGCACTCCCAGCCGTGCTGTTGATAAAGTGGCTCCAGAAAGGCAGGAGATGGCTGTAGAGTCATCCTCTCTCCTCTCTTCTTCTGAATCATGATCCTCAGCTGCCTTTGTCCAATGTGTTAGAATTATCATTCCATATAATTGTCTGAGCTTCCAGGTATTTGATTGCAGGCAAAATTTCTGGTATAAATTCTTCAACATAATAATGAACTGACCATTTTTTTCCCACAACATTTTATTGTGAACAATTTGAAATGCATACAAAAGTAAAGAAAGGACACCCATGGACTCTTCTCTCCAGCCATTTGTATTTGGCTATGTTTACAGTACAACACATGGGTTCCCTCCCATTGAGTGAGCCTTATGTCCAATTAGACAGCTGTTGATTACTCCCAAGATAAGAATGTCACTACTGCTCCAATAGAGATAGTTTGCTAGGCCAGTCATCATTGTGTTTATCAGGCTTTGCAGCTGGGTAGGATCATTGATTAGTTTTCTCCCTCGGCTGCTTGCATAGTATCTTCTGACACTATGAGATCTGGTCTTCAAGGAGGAGCTTTCAGGTCAGTTCCAGCTCAGTTACTCCAAGTCCTGTGTCTGAAGTTAGGTCTGTTTTCAACAATAGGGTCTTACCTTCAAGTTCTGGAAAGCAATCAAGGACTGTATGACCATCCATTTTTAAGCATTAATCACAAAATAACAAACTTGTTTGCCTGACCCTGTTTCATGGTACTTCATATACCTAAGTTATTTCTAAACAAATTATGAGGAATAATTTAAAGGAAAACATGGCAAGACAATTCTCTGTTAAAGAAAAAAAAAACTTTAGATAAACTAGTACTTTTTGATTATTTTATTTATTTGGTATTAATTCGAATCGTTTTAATATCTTATTACAGAAAACTTGCAGCTTAGTGTAATTATTTAGGAGAACCAAATACATTTAAAATATACCTTTCAAATGCATCTTTATTTTTGCTGCCAAACATCTTTGCAAATATGTGAATGGTTTGAACAGCTTGTGAACCTTAAACACTGTATTGTGTATGTGTGACCTGATTTGACTGGAACTAATCAACATCACAATCTCACATTGCAGTAACTGCTATGGTTTGACCAGTAATCTCATGATCAGGAGAATATTTATACTGAATTTTTTCTGCAAACAAATATTCTGGAGGTAAAAGATAAATGTGAGACATGGAAAATGTATTTTTAAAAATATTTTATTTATCATTTTTTATTTTATGCGTCATGAGTAAATTGCCTTCATGTATGTGAGTGCACCATGTCGTGCAATGCTGCAGAGGTCAGAAGAAGGCATGGGATTTCCCTGGAACTCAAATTAACTATGGTTCATAGCTGCCATGTGGGTGTTGGGAATCAAACCGGAGTCCTCTGCAAGAGCAGTTAGTGCTTTTAACTGCTGAGCCATCTCTTCAGTCCCAAGGAAAATGTTTCATAATAATGTAGTAACAAAAATGAGTAATGCTAGAAAAGTTAACAAAAGTATTAAACATGTTCTTGTAAATTATGATTTGTAGTACTTATTCTGAATTTTAAATAAATAGGGAAAATGTTGGATGCACACTTATAAAAGTGATGAAGAATTTTAGAAATACAGTTTTTTTTTCAGTGCTAGGGATTGAACTCAAGACCTTGCTCATGCTAGGCAAGTATTTTATTATTGAGCTACATCCTCAGCCTTTGGAAAATATCTTTAAAGGAATCTAAAACATAATAGTGTGTATAAATTTTCTAATACATGAGTGGAACTATATATATATATATATCTTTCAGAGGATGTATATGATATATGTACATATAAATCATATAAATATATATCTATATCTTTTAAAAGTCCCATTAAACACTTTCTCATTAGTAAATACAAGTTAAAAATAAATAGGAAAAATAAATCTATTATTAACAAACTTAACCAGTATGCTTAATTTAGTAATGTGCTGTGATGAGGCCAGAGTTGTAGTTGCATCAAAAGGAACATGACAGAAAGAAGCACAAAGTAAAAGCCAAGTTTAACAAAAGGAGTCTGCTAACAGAACAGAACTTGGAAAGCCAATCGCCCATAGCTAAGCCAACAAACTTGATCCCTCCAGGGAAGCTCTATGATTTACTTAAAGAATATCACAGTTGACAGTTGGGAATAAGTTGATTATCTTGTTATCCCAACACTAATGTTATTTAAGACCTGTATCTACAAGTTTAAATGATATTGAGTCCATAGGATATTATAAATTAAAACATATTATAATACAACCCTACCATGGACAGTAATTTTGTTACTTTGAAGTAAGCCTCACAAGTATTTTTAAAAATCATGTGTAATTTGACTGAAGATGTCAGTTTCTTCCACAGTGGAGAGAATTTTCCAGAATAATATCCTGAGATTGTTGTTGCAACATTTCTCCACGTCAAACAGAAACATGATTTTTTCATTTACCTATTAATCGATATTCCATTTTGCCATCTTGTCAGAAAACAGCATTGATTCATGAGCATGCACATATTTCTGTGGTGTGTCTCTGTATGATTGTGTGTGTGTGTGTGTGTGTGTGTGTGTGTGTGTGTGAGAAAACAGCAATTCTTTAGCTCTGTTAGTAATATTGAGATGAGTGACTGCTTTCCATTCTCTGTCTGAAACTTTGGTTCAAGGTAAAAATGAGAAAAGTATCAAACCAAATTCTACTATATGTACAGAATTTTGTTAAATATTTATTGGTGTCATGCAAAAGTGTTTCTATAGTTTCTTCTGCAGGTTCAAAGAGGTTTTAGCTGTACATCTGAAAATATGTTATGAAAGTGTGTGTTAACCCAAAGTGCAAAATTTTATACAGGATTTACCTAATGATCAACATTAGGCAATCAGAATCTTCTATATTCATGGCTTAAAGAGTCCAACAGCTCTGTCATTTCAGACAGAGAATACAAGACTGTAACTTTTATACTTGATGTATAAAGGTGGAGAGCTCCCTACAATGTTTTAGTGACCAACTTACTTTGAATATTCACAATTCCATCTGTGTGAATCAATTTCTAATAGTCACAGTGCTAGTCCAAAGGCCATTGTTGGGCCGGAGAGATGGTTCAGCAGTTAAGAGCACTGGATGTTCATGTACAAGACCAGGGTCTGAATCCCAGCACACACATGGTGACCAACAACTGTCTACGACTCCAATTCCAGGGGATCTGATGCTCTCTTCTGTCCTCCACAAGCACTGTGTGACATGAGTGCACTCACACACATGCAGGCATAACAGTTATACACATAAAAAAAATAAAAAATATTTTAAAAAAAACATTGTTGAGCCAGGCGTGGTGGCATACACATTTAATCCCAGCACTTGGAGGCAGAGGTAGGTGGATCTCTGTGAGTTCAAGGCCAGCCTGGTCTACATAGTGAGTTATAGTGCGTTCCAGGACAACTGGGGCTACAGGGAGACCCTGTCTCAAAAAGACCAAAAAAAAAATTGTTTACATCAATGAAAAGCCATGCTTGACATCAAAATTATAATTATCAGAAAGTTGCTTGTCACTAAAGTTTTAGATAGCAGAAGGCTTCCAGTAGGTGCCCAATGTAGTGGGCTCCCTGGTGAGAAACTCTGCTCTGTTCAACACAGAATGCTTGTAGAACCTGAATTACACCATAATCTGTGTAACCACGATAATATATTGCATTTGCACAATATTTTAAGGAAAATCGAAGGCAAAACCGTGTATATGGTTGCAGTATTAAGGACTGGAGTTTACAGTTTAAATATCTCTAAAGTGAGACTCCAAAACCCAAAATGGTTTCGCAGCACCGGTTTTGAAACCAAGCCTTAGTATATACTCAGCAAGCATTCTGCCATTGAACTATGTCCTCAGCCCTCAAAATATAAACATGTTTGAGTGCTTATGACATCATAAGCAGAAAATTCCACACTATAAAAAACTGTTTTATGTATTAAATTAATAAATTCATTGTATAAATTTCCTTAAGACAATGTATTAAAGGCATATTTGAAGCATAAATGAGAATTTCATGCTTAAATTTGGATCTCATTTGGAAGAGATCTCATTTTGAATATGCAAATATCCCAAAACCCAGTAGCCTCCAAATATAAAGAGAGCATTCCATCAGTAATGATACCATTGTTAGTGTTGTGACTTGAAGCTGTGGCAGTGATGGCTGACAGTTTTGAAAAGTTATTGTGGAAATGTCAGTCATAATAATTATAATAGGGAGGAAGCTAGAGACGAGCTAGTGTTTTCTGAGTATTTACTGTATGCTGTGTGTCTTATGTTAATCTCCTAATTTATTTGCCACAGTAATTATGTGACTGTCATCTTAATATTTTTCTGATGCAGAATGTCACATGATGTGATACAAATTCTTTTTAAAAATACCTTATTTATTTTAATTTTAAGTGTATGAGTATATTGCCTGCGTGTATGCAAGTACAACTGTGTCATGCAAAGCCCATGCAGGTCAGAAGAGGGCGTTGGATTCCCTGGAACTGGAGTTACAATAGTTCTTAGCTGCCAAGTGGGTGCTGGGAACCGAACCCAGGTCCTCTGCAAGACAGCCAGTGCTCATAACCACTGAACTATCTCTCCGGTCCATCCTATGAATTCTTTACTCACCAATTCCAAATGTGTATGCATTTCTACTACTTTGTACTGCTTCTTTTTTGCCATATCTCTTTATAAGCAATTCCATGAAAATACAAAATTAAAAATATATTCCTGTGTGGATTTTTGGAATAAGAATAGTTTATAGGGAAAGAAAGTAATAGAGTTCTGCAGTTTATTAAAAGTTGTGCCAGGGAAAAAATAAAAATGTGGAAAATATTTCTGTTTATGAAGGCATTCAGCTTCTGTATAAAGTGAGGGCGCAGATTTATTGAAAACAGATTGAGATGGTGTGTGTGTGTGTGTGTGTGTGTGTGTGTGTGTGTGTTCACATGATGCTTTGGGGAAATCTTGAAACAAGGTCTTTCTGTGAACCTAGTTCTTCTCATCACCTGCTTTTTGCTAAAATAACTACTTTTGGACCAAATTTGCCTTTTGGGTCCCTAGACAACCTAATATAGTTTCTAGGAAATTGTTTTGGATAAAAAGTTCCTCAATGAAAACTCTATTCATGTACAAAGCTATAAAAGTATTATAAAAAATATCTTCAAACTATGCATATAATTTATTTATTAAGCATAAATGAACTTCATGTTTAGACTTGGGTCTCATGTCTTAGCTATTTTATTAGTTATATACAAATATTTCAAAAATGCAAAAACATCTGTAGTCTCAACCACGTCTGGTTCTAAGCCTTTTAGATAAGAAATGCAGCTTACTTTTTAAAAATTAATTTAATCTTTGACAGTTTCACACATGTGTTTAATACATTATGGTCACATTCATCCCACAAGTCTCCCCCCCCCCCCCCCGCCGCATGTTCAAACGATTCCCTGTCCAATTTTTTTGTCTTTTTGTTTTTGTTTTTGCTTTGTGATCAAGGTTTTACCAGGGCCACTCATATCGGTGTGGGTGTGGAGACATCCACTGGAGAATGGATGGTTACATGCACTACCCTAGCAGCCCTAGTCCTAAGTAGATTTAGGATGGCTTATCTGAACTAGTTGCTGTATAACTCTTTTTAATAGGATCTCTAGAAATCTTTGTGCCATTATTTATGTTCAAAGATTAAGGTTCATGTGTAGAAAAATATTTTTGTATTAATTCAGTTCATAATCTAATGCAAGAGTTTCTATTATATTATCTTACATTTCTTTTCTTTTTTATTTTATTTTTTAAGACAGGGTTTCTTTCATATAGCCCAGGCTTACCTCATACCAGCTGTTTAGTCAAGGCTGGCCTTTAAATCCTGATCCCCCTGCTTTTACCTCCCAAGCATTAGGATTACAATCATGATATACCATACCTTGGCAAATGTCATAAATTTAATGTGGAAAAATATAATCATAATATAGGAAATATATACTTGGATAATAATCACTAAATCATCTTAACTATTCATTATTTTAACTAATGTGCAGTGTAGCATTTCAGAAAAACTTAGTCTAATGATTAGAAGATTCTTCCAGTAGTGGAAACCAGCTCATATAAACTATGATAACAGGCACAAATGTCTATTGTGATTCATTGTTTATACAGTCTTTGTTTGAATTTTTACATTTAAAGTAGAATCAGAGGATATAATTGTTGATCTTTATTTATTAATGCTTAAGTAATCTTTGGTCTTCAACTTACTTCTTTTTTCCTTTTCTATTGTTTTCTTGTCTGTCTATTCTAATTTAGTCTTATTTTAGGATATTCTTTTGTATTATAACACAGTAGAAAAATTGACTAATCTTATCTACATAAAAGCCCTAGTTGTTTCAATCCTAGTAAGTAAAACTGAAGACTTCATACTGTTCTCAAGGAAAAATTGATTTTACAAAAATAGTTGAATGTTGCTAAAGTAGTCAAATAGGTATTAGAGAGAGAGAAATTTCAGTCTAATCAAATTGTGATACTTAATATCATTGTAGGATAGATTTTGAACTGAAGAAATTACCCACCATAATTTCTGTAGTATGTGAGCATTCAGCACCTGGTGTAAGCTCAACTATCTTCATTTCCAGGTCAGGTCAAACATCCCATCTCCTTGTTTTCCAGTTTTTCAGATACAGGAAAGTGCTGTCCTGTTAGTGCTCATTCTTTCTTGGAGACAGTCATACTAATATAAGTTTTTGTAGGTTCGGTATTTGTCTTGTACTTAAGGTAGTATTTTATTTCTTTTGTTCCTGGTGCAGAGATTTCACATTTTGGTAATGCTTAATGTCATTTAGGAAAATGATTTTATAAATATAATACTTATATAGTCATGTAGACATAGTTATATGTTAGATATCGGAAATATGTATGCATTTCGGAAAACAACTATGTATTATATCTACCGGTGTCTCTGTCTATTCCTATATATTATTAAGCCCTGTGTATCTGAGGTAGTGTGAAATCTGCCTACCATATAATATTTACCTCTCAATATGGTTTTAATTAAGGCAAATGAACCCCAGTATTAACTTCATAGGCTGCTGTTTATATATTTGTTCGTTCATTCATTAATAAATAATTATTTAATACCAAGCATAGCTGCCTGTATGTAAGTTGACAGAAAAAACAGAGTGGTCTAATTTACACAAGGATGACTAACAAGAGATTAGGCATTAGACAGGTTAAAACCCAAATAACTAAATGACCTACATAATATGTTAAGTGTTACGAAGAGAAATGAAAAAGGCATTGAGGACCAGAGGGAAGCTCCTTCAGGGTTGAGTGTCAGGAGAGCTTTCTCAGAAAGTGAAAGTTTGCTGAGACCTTGAGGATGGCAGATGTGGTTTTACAGACTATGGGGAGCATCCCAGGCTTTGCAAGGTGAGAAAAAGAGCACTTTTTGTTTTCAAGAGTCTGGCATAATTCAGACTGCTGGAATACTGGGAGAATGGTCTGACATCTGATCTAGAATGCTGTTGTTTTTTAAAATAAAAATCTGCTGTGCATAGAGGCCAGTGCTCCTAATTCCTGCGCTATTGTTGCATCCCTGAAGGCTGTGGTTTTAAAAAGCACATTGATTGTTCTAGTCTCATTTCTCTTGCTGTGATAAAATACTTTGACAAAAAGGAAACTTAGGGGGGAAAGGGTTTATTTTGTCTCACAATTCCAGGTTATCATCCATCACTGCAGAGAAGTCAAGGTGTCAGGAACTTTAACAGTAATACTATATCCACAGTCTAGAGCAGAGAAAGGGGAATGTATGTGTTCTAGCGCTTAGCTCAATTTCTTTACTCCTACGTAGCCAGTACTTCAACCTCTGAGAGTGGTGCTATCCACAGTAGACTAGGTCTTTCCAAATCATTTAATTTAATCATGACAATCCTCCACAGACATGACCACAGCCCCTCCCCCATCTACACAATCACTCATTGAGACTCTCATCCCTAGCGGTTCTAGATTGTGTTAAGTTGACAATTAAATTAACCATCACATTTATAGAAAGCTACTTACAGAAGACAAATGGAGATGGATAAGACATGTTTATTTATCACTTTTTTGCTTGTGGGATAAGGGGGTGGGTGGTGGTGGTGGTGATGCTGTTAATTTCTAAGGACATATATTGGGAGTTACAGAGGATGACTTGCCCAGGTTCACTCTTCCAGTAGGCAAGCAAAGTAAGAGCCCCAGTACTTAGCATTTTGATGTGGGACATTGCCTAATAATGTCCAAGCTGGCCTGATGCCCAAATCCACCACAGTGCAGTCAATTAATGAGATGAACTCTAAAGTTAGGGTGTGGAAGTGCAGTTGTCCCTGCATAAACATCTTTTGGATTCTCGTATCTGAATCATTAGGTGTTCTGGTTTTTTTTTTAATTCTTATTTTTGAAAAAAATTTTCATTTGCTGGGAGCTTTTCCTTTGTGTTTAAGGAGCCCATAACATGCAAATTGGCATATTTGATTTTCAAAGCATGCATAAATCAACTTTCAGTAAGAACACATTGTTCTGTTCACACAGTCCATGAGCTCAGGTGTAAAAGTGCTTTTCTTCAGACTGTTCAAAAGCCAGCTTTGGCCTTTGTTTATCTTTTCCTTTTAGGTGAAATGTAAGAGGGTTCAATGTGCGATAGGTGAGCTATATGTCGTGTTTGTGGTGTGAATTACATATTTCCCAATATCTTGTCTTAATAGATTTAACAACGCAAAATAATTATTCTTAACTTTAAAATTGATTTTATTTAAAAATAAACCATATTCTAATGAGGAACATGCTTCTGTAAAGTTGTTAATATTTGAAGAACTAGTTTCATCCATTTTCTTAAGATTTTTTTAGTGAATTGTGAATAGTTGCAGAAGTTATGAGGATACTGGGTTAATGGTTAATAAAGCCAGATTGGAAAGTTGTCTTTGGATCCAAGATCTAAATCATGGTTGCACATTTATCCAAACTAAACTTAACAAATTCCATCCAGTCTCTGTCCCCAAACCCAAAAGGCAGAGAAGAAATGATGTATGTGTCTTGTAGGCCGGCAGCAAGGGCTGATTCATGCTGCCCAGGGAACTGCCTTTTGTATTGATCATAAAAAACAATGCAATTCCTGATACTCACAGAAAGTGTTTATTTTTCAGAATGGGACATAAATATGAAGCGAGAAAAAAATGGTTTCTTCTATATCAAGGCAAAACCAAATCCTTATGGTTTCATTTAGATAGAATTTCAAGTGTGGGCGTTGTGTTTTGTGTTAATACGATGAACTGAACAACACAGCTTAGTAGCTGGGAATCAGAAGATTTCTTTTCCTTCTTTATTATTGAGGACAAGCCATAGAAACATAATGAGTACCGGTTTTCTCATTTATTATAATGAGGACTATGAAAACATCTTCTGTCTGGGAGAAACAGATGTTTGAATAGGAGAGGATGATGGTAGAAAGAGTGACTTTGAGCTCCCTCTTTATGCCAACCATTGATTTTCACAATATCTTATTTAATTCTTTTTATTTTCAAAATACTATCAGATAACACAAAAATCATTTTTGATCACATATGATAAGCCAGTGTGGATACAACAAAGAACAATGATACCACAGGAAATTGTCCTTTCACCCAAGGTCCTGGGGGTTGACTTTGAGGGCTGAAATGGCATAATTCCTTCTGTCAACCTTGCCTCCACATCCTTCTCTCATCACCTTCTATATCTCAACTAAGCAATGAACTTAGTGAACTTAATTTTATTTTTCTTACCTATGTGCTCACAGGTATGAAATTCCTAAAATGGGAAAGCGATTGAAAAGTTTAAAGACACAGAAGACAGAATTTCTTGAGTGCTTTGAGAGGTAGGGCTGTAGTGTTTAAAAAAGCCACTGACAAAGTTCAGGCTGGGATATTATGAATTTACTCATGGACGATAATGCTCTCTTCATCTCTTATCTTTCCATATGTCTTATGAAGGAAGATATTGACTGTGTCAGGCTGCCTTTTGTACAGCCTTGGAACAAAGTGATAGTGCTTTCTTCTGTAGCAAACAGTGGGCATGTTTACTGCCAAGTATAATAAAGATATGCCTGGTTTTGGAATAAAGGGCATGCATGTTCATTGCTCATTATAAAATATTTGAATTTCCTAGCTTCAATGGTGCCTTGCTGTAAACAAACTCATTGTACACACACATTTTGTGTGTGGGATATGTGTGTGTGTGTGTGTGTGTGTGTGTTTTGTGTGTGCACGTGTGTGTTTATGTATCACATCAACATGTGGGAATCTGAACTTGGGAAACTTCACTGAAAATGGTGATCTTCTAGCTTCTATTACTGCTGTGAGCAATAAAGTGTGATTCAGAGGTCTGTGCATTCTGCCAGCTTCCTATAAAAATGTGGCAGGCTCGCTCATTAGCTTGTGAATAGGGTAAAAGCCTCAGAGTCTTAGTTCTTGGGGATTTAGTTACAAGGACAGGATGCTAATAAAGACATAACTTTCTGGAAGAGAAAAGCATAATAGCCTCATGGACCAAATAATAAGATTTGAGAAAAATCCATGGTTATCATTCAGGAACTTGCTGACCAAATTGCTTGATCAATTGGAAAATAAAATGTTTGCCTTATTGTATTAATGAGGACCATTTTATAGCTTAGCCCTTTCTTAAGCCTAACTTGTCAACATTAGACCCATTAAGGAGATTAGAATAAAAAGTCTTAGTTTCTTTCACTGGTTCTGGGCTGCTGTAGGGAACATTTCCCCTCTTGGGAGAGTTCCATGAAAATGTCCCATGAGAAGTCATAAGTGAAGAATTGGCTAATATTTGAGATCTTACCGACCAAGAATCATTATGATAAACCTGACTTACTGGAAAATGAGAAAAAGATCAAGAAATTCAGACAAAATTCTTGCAGTCATTCCGCTGCCTTGCAAAATTCCTACCCCTCTTATTTGAAACAGGGATAGAACTTTAAAATGACATCATCATAACAGAACAGCAACTACCCTCAATGAAATCAGATTCCATAAAAATGTTATTGCTGGACACATCAAAATCCAATCATCCAAAGAGAGCAAACCCATATCCATCATCAGAAAGTGGTTATGGCAGCTAAGTTAAAGGGGTTTCTAGAATTGAAGTAGATGGTGTCAATAATGATCTTGCTGAGCAATACAGAGCATAGCATAGATCAAAATTGATTTCCGAACATGCTGTCAATCAAAACTGTACTTAAATTTAATGAGAAGACAGCTTTAGTGGCTGATAATGTACGGGAAATAAATATGGTATAAATGTCAGTTAAAAAGAAATAAAGTAAATACACCTTCTTTGCTAAAGTGGAGCTATTTTTCCCTTGATCCCCACTTCTGCTTCTATTCCATTTTCAGGTTCTTTAAGGAGAATGATGAATAAAGGTGCTAAATTCTATGATAGGGGAAGAACAAAAGTCTATAATCCTATGCAGAGGAGGACCTAAAGTCTATAATCCTATGCAGAGGAGGACCCAAAGTCTATAGTCACATGCATTTTTTGGTACTTGGCCTTGCACATGCTAGGAAAGTGTTCAAAGGCTCTGCCATGAATATATATCCCACATATTTAATTTTTTTGAGGCAGTCTTTCTAGACTGGCCAGACTGAACTTGAATTCACCATAATTCAGGCAGGCCTTGAATTCCTATAGCTGAGTTTACTGGCATATATTGCCAGATCCTGCACATTCATGATTCTTTAAATTCAAGTGCCAAATTAACCATCCTGTCCTCCAGGTGGAGAACACACTGAAGTCAGCTTACATGTCTTTATTTTTTTCAGTCAAGAATATTTTAATTGAGTATTTACAAATTTCATGTATTTTGATCTTATTTAGATCCCCTCCATTACCAGCACCCCCCTTACCATGCCCTGCCCAATTCCATGTATTCTATTCATGTGTCCTGTACATGAATTCTGTAGCAAACAGTGGGCATGTTTACTGCCAAGTATAATAAAGATATGCCTGGTTTTGGAATAAAGGGCATACATGTTCACTGCTCATTATAAAATATTTGAATTTCCTAACCTCAATGGTGCTTTGCTGAAAACAAACTCACTGTGCACATACATTTTGTGTATGGAGTGTATGTGTGTGTGTGTGTTGTGTGTGTGTGCACCTAAAGACTCAAATTTGTGTCCTCAAAGTCCTTCAGTGTAGATCCACCCACCTACCAAGAGTTACAACCTTAAAAAAAGACTGAGTTTCCCCTTTCCAGCAGCCATTGGTAATTCAGTTCCTCGGGTAGGCTTGGGGTTTCTTACCTACTTTCTACATCTATGCTGGGACTTTGTCTGGCCTGAGCTTACATGGTACTTGTGCATACCGTCACCATTGCTGTGAGTTCATATGAGTAATGTCCCAGTAATTTATAAAACTCCATTTCCTATGATCATACACCACCTCTAGCTCTTACAAAATTTCTGCCACCTCTTCCTCAGTGATCCCTGAGGCTTTGGAGGCAGAGCTTTGATTTAGATGTCCTCTTCAAAGATAATCACTTCTGCTGCATAAGGAAGCTTCCCTGGCAAGAGCTTAGAGATGCATTAATCTATGTCTATAACAGTAAATCATTTGGAGTCACTTTAGTACTATATCTATTTAGTGGAATAATAGTATTAGGCTCTCCTATGGCCTGTGGCCTATCTCGTCTGCTCCTAGGGCTGATATCTCAGGTACAAGCCCCATCTTATGAAGCAGACCTTAAATCCAATTAGAAAGTGATTGGTCACTCCCATAACATTTGTGCCACTACCGCACCAGAGGTCACACCTTATCAGGCCAATTGTTTGAAGCATGCAGAATTTACAGCTGGGTAACATTAGTGATGATTTTTTCCACCCTGCAGCAAGTATAACAACTTCCAGTACCATATGAAAGCTAGGCAGTGGAGATGAGGCTTTGCTGTCAGAACCAGCTTGAGTTCTTCTTGCTTCTCCTATGGTTAATGTATGTATTTTCTTCAACAATAGGGTCTTATGATCAAGTTATGGTAAGCAAGAAGGAGCAAGGGCAATGGCCAATATTATTTGAGGGTCTATAGAACCACTGGTCAACAGCTTCAAAAGGTGGAATCCATCCCTGGCATTGGACTTTTACTTTGCTAACCTATGGTGTGTAGTGATAGGATACCTTCTTTTAACCCCCTTTATAATATGTACATATATAGACATCATGAAGCTACATATATATATATGTATATATTAAAAAGCTTCTATAGTGGTAGGTTTGCATATGACTTTTTCTAAAGTCCTTTAGTGTTAGTTATCCCTCCACATACTCCATCCTTTGCTGTGTCTTTCCATTCCCCACCCCAGTTAACCCTTCCTACTCTATTATTCCATTTTCCCCCATATATCACACACTCTATGTCCTCTCCCTTGGCCATTTATTTGTTTCCTGACCTCTCTCAATATTCCAATTGAAACATGTATATCTAATAATTCAAAGCTAGCATCCAGCTAAGAGAGAGAATGTGAGATGTTGGTCTTTCAGGATCTGGGTTACCTTACTCAGGATGATGGTTTCTATCCATTTACCTGTGAATTTCATAATTTCACTTTTGTGACAGCTGAATAATATTTCTTGTGTAACTGAGCCATATTATCATTATCTGTTCATCAGTTGATGGACATCTAGGTTGTTTCCATTTCCTGGAAATTGTGAAAAGCACAGCAATGAACATGGACAAATAAGTATCTCTGTAGTAGGATATGGAGCTTTTGGCGCATATCCCCAGTGTGGTAGAGCTAGGTCATATGGTAGATCAATTTATAGCCTTTTGAGGGATATCCACATTGATTTTCATAATGGCTGTACCATTTGGAACTCTCATCAGCAGTAGATAAGAGTTTCCCTTTCCCCACATCCTCACAAACATTGATCCTTGTCTGTTTTTTAGATCTTAACCATTCTGAGTGGGATAAAATGAAATCTCAAGATGGTTTAATTTGCATTTCCCTAATGAGTAATGATGTTGAATATTTTCTTAATTATTTCTCATCCATTTGTGTCTCATCTTTTCAAAACTCTCTGTTCATTTCTTACCCTGTGTTTTAATTGGGTGGTTTGTTTCTTGGTGTTAAGTTTTGTTATTTATTTGTTTATTCTAGATACTAACCCTCCATCAGAAGTATAGATGGTTATGATTTTTTGCATTCTGTTTGTTACCTCTTCACTTGAATGATGGTGTTTTGCTTTACAGAAACTTTTTAGTTTTGTAGGGTCCCCTTTGTCAATTGTTGGACTTGATGACTACACTATAGAAATTCTGTTCAGAAAGTTCTCTCCTGTGTCTATAAGTTCTGGTATATTGCATGCTTTCTTGTTTATCAGATTCAGCCTATCAGGTCTTATGTTAAGATCCTTGATCCATGTGAAGTTGAGTTTGTGCATGGTGAGAGATGGGAATCTGGTTTCATTCTTCTGCATGTAGCCATCCATTTAGACCAGCATCATTTGTTGAACATGCTATCTTTTCTGTAGTGTGTATTTTTGACCCCTTGTCAAAAGTCAGGTGGCTCTAATGTGTGGACTTAAATCTTGATCCTCAGTTCTATTCCACTGTTCAAGGTGTCTGTATCTATGCTAGTACCATGCTTTTATTACTAAAGCCCTGTGGTATAATTTGAGATCAGTGACGGTGATGCCTCTAACAGATCTTTTATTGTTCAGAATTATTTTGTGTTTCCGTATGAATTTAAGATTTCTTTCAATTTCTGTGAAGAATTATGTTGAATTTTTAGTGGATATTGCATTGAATTTGTAGTATGGCCATTTTCATAATATTAATCCTACTAATTCATGAGAATGGAGGTCTTTTCATCTTCTGGTATCCTCTCTAATTTATTTCTTCAGTGTCTTAACATTTTTATTACATGTGCTTTACTTCCTTGGTTAGATTTATTCCAAGATATCTTATGACTTTGAGGCTATTGTGAATAGAATGGCTTCCCTGATTTCTTTTGTCGGATGTGTGCAGGTGGTATATGGGAAGACTACTGATCTTTGTGTGTTAATTGTATATCCTGCTACTTTGCTGAATGTGTTTATCAGCTCCAGGAATTTTCTGTTGGAGTCATTAGGCTCTTTTATGTATAAAATAATATCATCTTCAAATAAGGATTCTTTGACTTCTTCCTTTCAAATTTGTATCCCCTTTATCTCCTTCATTTATCTTATTTCTCTAGCTAAGACTTCAAATACTACATTGAACGTGTCTTATTTTTATTTTTAATGGGAATGCTTTGTGTTTTTCTCCATTTAGTATGATGCTCACTGTGGACTTATTGTACGTTACTTTTATTATGTTGAGATATATCTCTTGTATCCTTAGATTCTGCATGACTTTTACATCGAATGGATGTTGGATTTTGTCAAAAACTTTTTCCGCATCTAATAAGATAAGCATGTGGTTTCTGTCCTTGAATCTGTTTGTGTGGTAGATTACTTTTACTGATTTACATATGTTGAACCATCCCTGCATCTCTGGGAAAAGCCAATATGATCATGGTGGCTAATCTTTTTGACATGTTTTTGAATTCTGTATGCCAGTATTTTACTGAAAATTTTTGTGTATATGTTCATAACAGAGATTGGCCTTGTATGGGTTTGGAGCAATACTGGATTCATAGAAAGAATCTGTAAATGTTCCAGCCTTTTGTACTTTACAGAATAACTTGATAAATATTGGTATTAGCTATTTGAAGGTTTGTTAGAAATTTGTTCTTTATCCATCTGGTCCTGGGCTCTCTTTTAGGTGGGAAATTTTTAATTACTGCATCTATCTCATTAGTTCTTATGGGTCTGTTTAGATTATTTATGTCATTTTGATTTAACTTTGGTAGGCCATACTTTTCTAGAAATTTATTCATTTCTTTCAGATTTTCTAGTTTAGTGGAGTATAGATTTTCACGGCTCTTTTTGAGACAAGGTCTTCCTATAGCCCCAGCTGACCTGGCGCTCACTATGTAGACCAGGCTGGCCTCTACCTCACAGAAATTCACCTGCCTCTGTATCCCAAATTCTGAGTTTAAAGGTGTGTGCCACCACGCTTGGCTGGAATATAATTTTTTAAAGTCTGTACTTATGATTTTCTGGATTTCCTCAGTGTCTATTGTAATATTTCCCTTTTCATCTCTGAATTTGTTCATTTAAGACCTCTCTGTCTTCTTTTGATTAGTTTAGCTAAAAATTTGTCTAGGCTTATCAGTCTTTTCAAAGAACCAGCTCTTTGTTTCATTGATTCTTTGTATTGTTTTCTTTGTTTCTATTTCATTAATTTCATCCTTGATATTTTTTATCTCTTCTCCTCTACCTCTTTTAAGTGTTTTATTTATTTTTTCAAAGACTTCAGGTGCATCAATAATTTGCTTACATGAGCTGTTTCTAGTTTTATGATATAGGCACTTCATAGCTAGACATTTTCCTTTGTGGATTGCCTTCATTCTGTCCCACAGATTTTGGTATGCTGTGTTTTCACCTTCATTCAATTCTAGGGATCTTTCAATCTCCCTCTTAATTTCGCCCTTGACTGAATTTTCATTCAGTACTGTTTCGTTTAGTTATTTAACTTCCATGAGTTTTTGTACTTTTTCTCAATTTTAATGTTGTTGATATCTAGCTTTATTCCTTTGTGGTCAAATAAAATACTGGATGTTAATTCAATTTTCCTAAATTTGTGGAGAGTTGCTTTGTGTCCTACTATGCAGTCAATTCTGGAAAAAGTTCAGTGGGCTGCTGAAAAGAAAGTGTATTTTTTTTGTTTGGGCGGGAATGCTCTGTAGGCATCTATTAGGGATATTTGACTTACGATGCTAATTAACTCCATGGTTTCTCTATTTAGTTTTTGTATGGCTGACCTGTCTATTGGTGACAGTGCAGCACTGAAGTCACCCACTATCACTGTGTTGGAGTGATTGTGTGGTTTTAGATCTAATAGAGTTTCTTTTATGAAATTGAATGCTCTGTATATGGTGCATATATGTATAGGGTTGTAATATCTTCTTGGTCTATTTTTTTCTTTAACGTGTATGAATTGATCTTCCCTATCTCTTCGGGTTGGTTTAAATTTGAAGTCTATTTTATCATATATTACAATAGCTGTACTTGTTTGTTTCTTATTTCTGTTTGCTTGAAATAGCTCTTTCCTACTTTTATCTTAAGGTGGTGTCAGTCATTGAAGGTGATGTGTGTCTCTTGGAGGTAGCAAATGGATGGATCCTGTTTTCTAACCTAATCAGTTAATCTGTGTCTTTTTACTAGGGCATTGAGACCATTAACACTGAGAGTTGTTGTTGACTAGTGTTTATGAGTTCATGTTCTCTTGGTGGTTTAGTGCTGTTTCCTTAGACCGCTTTTGTTTGACTATTCTGCAATAACTTATTCTTTTTTTGCCCTCTTGAAAGTGTTTAATCTTTTCTTGAGACCAAAGTAGTCCATCTCGTAGTTCCTGTAGAGCTGGTTTCATGGACATAAATTCCTTAAATTTATTTTTATAAATTTCAATTACAACTTATAGTCTTGCTGGGTATAGTAGCCTGAGCTGGAATCTGCGCTCTTTCATGACTTGTAGGACATGGCTCCAAGGCCTTCTGGCTTTCATAGTCCCCATGAAAAACTGGCTGTTATTCTGATGGGTCTGCCTTTATGTGTGACTGGATCGTTCTCTCTCATAGCTTCCAATATCTTTTACTTGTTCTCTACATTTAATATTTTGACTATTTTATGATGTGGGGTGTTTCTTTTGTGGACTTATGTACTTGATGTTCTATATATGCCTAGTGTGCCTTGTATCACTACAAGATTTGAGCAATTTTTTTCTATGATTTTTATTAAAAATATTTTCTGTGATTTTGATCTAAGGTTCTTTTCCTTTTCTATACCTATGATTCATAGGTTTGGTCTTTTTACAGTGTCCCTGAGGCCTTGATATTCTGTTACTGGGTTATTTTGGATTTAACATTTTCTTTAATTGAGTGATCCATGTCCCCAACCTTGTCTTCAAGAGTTGATTTTTCCTGTTGTGTTACCTCCATTTCTTTTTTGTCCTTTTCTTTAAGATTTCTGTTTGAGTTCCTGAGTTACTCATTTCAAATTTTATTTTAGTCTGACTTTTTTTTTCAGAGATTCTATCTATTAAATTCTAATTTTATGATTTGAATTGTTTTATTTCATTCAACTGTGTTTTCATGGTCTTCATTCAATCTTTTATTCATAACCTCTGAGTTCCTTGAACATATATATTGTTGATATTTGAAATCATTGTCTTCTGCATCCTTTAGATTGCCATTTTCAGGAAACCTTATGATGAGGGTGCTAATTTCTGTAGTAGACAGGTTATCTTAGTTGTCCATGTTGTTTGTGTTTTTTTATGAGACAGGCATCTGGGCTTGTGTGATGGTATTTTTTGGTATAGGTAAGTGATCTCATCTTTGTTGAGTGGTTATTTGTATCTTTGTTTGCTTTTTTCCCAACTTGCCAGATTACAGCCCAGCCTAGTATTGCTTGGTGTTCAGATTGGGGGTCACTTTATGTTGATGTGCAAATAGAGTGTAAGAAGTGGTCTCATGTAAGCTAGGGAGAGGTGTATCTTTTGAATGGAGTTTTTAGGATTGACTCGTCATGGTCCTGGATCAGCAGGGTGGGCAGAGGAGTTGTACAGAAAGTCTGGGGAAGCACAAAGATCTCAATAGTAGGCTTTAATATAACTTTTATTTATAATATAAAATAGTCAAAGGATGAGAAATGACTCAAAGAGACCTACATCACCAAAAGCCCATCCCAGTGTAGGTAACAGCTCATGAAACAGGAAACCTATACTGTACAACTTGCAGGCAGGTAGGTGACAGATTGGAGAGTATCCATCAGTCCTAATATGAAAAGAAGATTAAACAAATGGTAAATATAATCATTGCATTGAAACCATACAATATTTGTTACATAGTGGTATGGTCATGATTTGTTAGGAATTTATGTAAAAATAAGCCCCTAGGTTTTAGATTTTCTATTCTCATAGAGACAGCATATCAGCAGCCTGTCTATGGAGGCTGGTATAGTTTGTAACTTCTGTTTAATTTCAAATCACCTGGTCTTTATAAACTCAGCATATAGGGAGCTTATTGTACCTGTACACAATTTTTGCATTATTTTTCTGTCTTATTCATAGATTTTCAATATTGTTGTCAAAATTATATGATTCTATTTTTGTTTTTCTCTTTGTTTTCCTTTTACAGCTCTGTGTTTATCTCTTATTTTTTTAAACTATTTATTTTTATTTTATGTATGCAAGTTGTTTTCTCTTTATTTTACAGCCCTGTGTTTATCTCTTATTTCTTAAAAAATCTTTTTTTAAAATGTTATGTGTGCAAGTGCTTTCCCGGCATGTATATAAGCACACTGGGGTCATGCAATGCCTACAGAGGACAGAAGAGGGTCTGGGATCCCCTGGAACTGAAGTTACAGATGGTTGTAAGCTGTCATGTGAGTGCTGGGATTTGAACCCAGGTCTTCCACAAGAGCAGCCAGTGCTCTTAACCACTGAGCTCTCCCTCTAGCCCTGTGCTTTTATCTCTTAATTTCAAATATGTTTGCTTGAAATTGTCCTGAACGCTATCTGACAGTTAATCATGAACTGATGCAAAAAACCCTGAAGGTATTTCATAGTTTGGGAGAGGAAAGACATTAAATAATGCACAGAAGAGAGTGTCAAGGACAGTGCAGGACCTGAAGCTTATGAAAAGTTTAGACATCTACAGTGTGTGTCACATGGAGAATGCCTGGCCAAGGTGAAAAGCAGCAAATGGGATTTTTATTTAAATAAAACATATCAAGACTTCACCTTACAGGGTAGGGGTTTATTTAGAGAAGACTGGGAAACCCCCCCCCCACCATTTATGGCTGCACTAGAAAGTCCACACTCAAATATAGATCCTGTGACTTCCCAACAGCCATACAAGATGGTGAGAGAGGTGCCTTATGGCATTCTCGGGTTGTATATCCTTTCTCCTCCCTCATGTGCAGCTAAGCCTGACTGATTGGGTGGGGAGGTAACTGACTCCCACTCAACGCCTTGACAAGTGTAGAAGGAGATATGACTATATAGCTTGCCAGCATAGTGGTGGGAGGATACTTCCAGGTAACACTCCACCCCTTCCTCAGGCTCTTACATTCTTTCTGCCAAGTCCCTGAGCCTTGGAGGGGGTGATAGGTGTGGGATGATCTTCCTCCCATTGTGGTAAGGCACTGAACTTTCCGGCCTCTGCATCATGTTTCCCATGGGCTGTTGGCCCATTTCAGTGGGATTCTATCTACTATAAGGATTTAGTGCTAGGAAGCACTAATGAGGGAGAATATATGTCTTTTGTTTTTCTGAGTCTGTGTTACTTCACTTAGTATAACAGTCGCTAGATTCATCCATTTACCTGAAAATTTCATTATTTCATCTTTCTTCACTGCTGAGTAGAACTCCACTGTGTAAATCTTTTATTAACTACTTGTCAGTTGAGGGGCACTTAGGTTGCTTCCATCTCTTAGCTAACTGTGAAAAGAGCAGCAACAAACATGGTGGTACAAGTGTCTCTGCAATAGGATGAGTCCTTTGGGTATATGCTGAGGAGTGTATAATGGGGTCATATGGTAGGTTCATTTTTACAGGATTTACTTTCTTTTAAAAATATCAAGTTCCTTGACTAAGGCTATTTTAATAACTCAGTTGTCCATAGAATGTCATTTAATTATCAGCATTAATTGATAGCTAGGTGTCTAATTTTTAAAATAGTTTATTATTTTATGTGTATGAGTGTAATGCCTGAAAGTATGTAAGTGCACCCATGTCAGGCAGTGCCCATGGCAGTCAGAAGAGGGTGTCGGATCCCCTGGAACTGGAGTTACAGACAGTTATTAGCTGTCATATGGGTACTGGGAACTGAACCTGGATCCTGTGCAAGAATAATCAGTGCTCTTAACTGCTGAGTCATCTTTCCAGCCCTTAGATGACTAATTTTAAACACACAGAGTAATAAAAAGAAAATTACTGTTAACTGAAACATATTTGGTAGATGAAGTTTTCAAAAGTATATTGTTTATGCTGAAATATTAAATATAATACCATTGACAACCTAAGATGAAAACCTTCAAATCGTAGGCAGGGAAACTGATATTTTGCAAGGGCAGCATTTGTTTATTGCAGATCACATACTAGTTGTTGGTAGTGTACTAGATACAGAAGGACTTTGCAGTAATTTCTGCTCATAAAGTGCTATAAAAATAAACTACATATTTTTCCTACTTAGTTGTAACAATATAGATAAAAGTATACTACTCACATTTGTATGGTATGTTATAAGCAGGTAAAGATTAGATTTCTCAGCGGAAAAACTGTATATATGCTTATTAAGACTAGAAATGGAAGATTTTTTTGGCGTCTGCATTCACAATGCTTTTCAGTTCACTGTTCCTGTTAGCCTTACTTTCTCTTCCATGCGGCTGAGAAGGAAAAATTACAATCCACCCAGCCCCCTTTAATGCATGAAGAACTTACTTTATCCTCCTTAGACTTTTAGGCATGGTTGAGTGGCTCTCTATTGCACCAAGAACAGACATGTATTTTGCTCCTGTGAATGCTTCTTGAGCTCATAAGCATTTAGAAAATATTGAATGACCTATAATCCCTTAAAGAAAGTAGCCATTTCAACAGCATAGTCTGTGGAGCTTTTAAAAATATAATTTATACCACAATACCCAAGAACTACTAATTCCCTGAGAAGATTTGGTTCCTAAGGCATTGCTTTAGTGATCCTAACCAGACATGGCACCAACCTCTCCCCTTCTCCAGGTGGTCTCTCTGGTACTCCGACAACAATTGACATATTTCATGAACTTGAGTACAGTCTGACAGTTCTCCATCATTTAAGCACTGCAAGTGGAGGCTGGACTTGCTCTGCAGGTGTCTCCCTTAGCTTGCCCATCTCTCTGTGGCAGCAGCTTTAGCAGAAGGAGCAACAGTACCAGTAGGGAGACAGCGCCGACTTCAGTTCCTGAGGCCCTGGAGTTTCTGTCCTGAGGCCCAAAGCAGAATGAAATAGGGAAATGCCTTTTCACTAAATTCCTCCCTTGAAAATGAGAACCTCTTCTAGAAATATGAGTGCTGCAGTTTCATTAGATGAGGAATTTACTCTCGGGATAATCCATGGAATCATTTATTATCATACTATAAAGATCAAGAAAAATGACAGAAAAAGAAATGGTCTGGGAATTATGTAAACAAAGTTGGAGGCAGTAACTCCCTTAATGCCTGTAAATGCTAGGTTGAAATTTATAAAGAATTTACGAACTGAGCACAGGCTTTATTTTGCGTTCTACGAGATATGTTTTAAAGGATGACAGATGAACGTGACATTACTTTATGCAAAGAAAATGTCATTCTTATTAACGATTAGAAAAAAGGAATAGCAATGCTAAATAATGGACTTATCTAGAATTCAGCTCTTCCTGGGCTGTTTTCATTTTATTGGAACTTACTGCTTCCCTTCTCTCTCTTGTAAACATAAGCAGGCTTTTTCTTAGAAAACACATTGCATAAAAAAAAATCCTCCTTGCAAGCAGTTCTAGTTGTGTTAGTCTCTTCCTCCGTCTCCAAAGAACACGTTAAAAGTGAGTGAAATAAGAATGCCTGTAATTACTCTCCCATTTTCTGACATGCGTATGTACTACAGGAGAAAATAATGTTTTATAATTAGTCGGGACAGTAATGAAAGTGAAATCTTACATTTTGAACTTCCAAACAAAGAAAAGCAAAAACAGAAGCAAACGAAAATGTCAAATGCTCGGAAACTTACCTGAGTGGCACCCTCATCAGGACTGATTTGCCATGAATCATTTCTTCTACAGAAACATATTGCACTCAAATTTAAAATAGGCTTTTTTTGAAAACGGAATGCGGGGTTTACATTCTGTGAGAGGTGACAACAAAGGACTGTGAATGCGTCTCATGACAGCAGGTAGACGGAGCCCAGGAGTCCGTCACGGCTTCATCAGAAGCTCTTGAGATAAATGCTGCACATTAGATCCCACTGGAGGCCGAGAGCTGTTGATGGGGGTGACCTCTGCCAGTAAGTCATCTTATTATAAACAGAAGGGCGTGGAAAGTCACTGGCCTGAGCCAGGAGTGTGGAGACTCCAGGCCTCCTCCTCGTTAACCTATATTTCTGCATTGCTCAAGGAGCCTGAGGGTTCATACCCGAGCAAGGTATTTTTAAGGCTACCTGAATGTTAGCTAGGAACCATAAACCTCTCAGTGTTCTGTAATCCTCGAACCAGGCTTCATTCTCCTGACACCACAAACTGGAATTTATTGGCTGTTGAACTTCACACACACACACACGTATAAAAGTCACCTCCAAATACAACTGGAATTCGTTTCAGGTGTTTGGAATTTGAGGTAAGTTGTAGTTAGCTTTTGACTGAACTAGTATCCCTATTATTATTATGTGGCATGGCTACGTTTAGCTCGAGGCAGTTCTATCACAGAAGCAAGCATTTTTTTCTTATTAAAATGAGTATTTTTAACATAAGGATGAGAGAAAAAAATATGTTTATAAAAATTGGGTAAGGAAATCAGTTTGAAAAAGTTCTTAACCCGTCCATGCTTAAAAGTCTTAAATGCAGTTTCTCTTTGTGAGCTCTACACCCAGCTACCCTAACTGCTTTATATGAAGGATGTGAGGAATGCAGGCAGCATGGTAATTGATAGTAGATTACATGTCACTGTAAAAGGTTTCAGACAACTTTGAGATTTCCCCTGAACAGTTGCAGATTACAAGATGTCCAAAAATATTTTATTTTGTCGCTTCTGAGAATTTTGTGTATGAGTATTCCTCTGTTGTCCCCCACGCTCCCTTTCAATTTCAGGTTACAAGATTTTAAAAGCTATTACAAGTTATTTAAATTAAGGGATTTTTTTTTCTGGATAATTTGATTTGCAGCCTTGAGCTGAGTTTTGGCTTTTTTAGGTGTGAAATATGGTCATTTCGAGTCAGGAGCACTGTGTATGATTCAAAGAAGGAATGTTGCCCTCTATTAGTGGTATTTTATTACTTTATTTCTGGAACCATGTTGTAAAAATAAGTTTAATTTTTAAATTCATAAAATATTTCATTGGTTTTTTACCTGCATTTGAATATGTACTTTCAAATGAACTTTGATTTAAAAGCTTAATGTAGAAGCTTTTGATTTAAGTCACTTAAGCGGATATTTGTGTTAGAAGATAGAGTATAAACTGCTTTTTGCTGCATAAAAGGGCTGAGAGATGAGCAAACTACCACAAAGAGATCATCAAAGATTTGTTTGAGGATGACTGATAAAAGGCTGGCTGCTGGTGTTCTTTCTGTCTTTCAGAAACTTAGGGGAGAGGTACACTTATATGCAGGCAAAAACACTCATACATATAAAAAATTAATAAATTCTTTAAGATAAAATTCCTTTATCATATCCTGACTGATGTGCTGTTCAATAAATATGAGAGAGAGAGAGAGAGAGAGAGAGAGAGAGAGAGAGAGAGAGAGAGAAACAGTTCAGAAGGAGAAAATATCCCCTAATTCTAAGTATCTATGAAAACTGATTTACTGCCAAAGTTAGAGAGTTTAGGGAACTTGAAGATGAAAAGGAAAAAATTGTCCCAGCGAGCAAGTATGCCTGCTGGATTTGTGGGACCTACTGAGCAGCAGTGAGTGCTGCCGTCTCCTGCTTCTTTCTGAAATTCTGTGCCATTATTTTGATTTTTGTCTTTTATCCAAAAGTTTATCCAAAACTGCTAAAATATCACTTATCAAAATGACTCAAAAAAGGAATTCCCAATAAACAGGTAGTGCTTCGTGGTCTAACTTCTTCAGTGGAGTGGGGAGGGAGAAAGAAACCAACCACTTTTATCTGTTTTGATTTTTCTCTTTCCTCTTCCAAAATCTTCATAAATGTTCTTGGAATTTCCAAAATTGAACAACCTAACTTTCTGAGCTCAGAGTCATCCCAGAGGAAGGAAGGTGCTTGTGTGGGTCCAAGAGCAGCCATACAGTTTACTTTAGGGAAATGGTGCAAGCCAGTTTGAAAGGTGATGGAGCTGTTGCAGAAATACAAAAGCCAGACGACTTCAGGAGTGCGTGTTGAGGAAGGTAGGAGAGATTGTGCTTAGACGCAGCTCTCAGAAAGCCATTTTAATTGAGGAAAAAATCATAAGTGTATCTCAATTATTTATTAGGTTTACCTAGGATGAGACCTTCACAACAGATAGACCTAATCTATAATTCCTTTACTCTTTAACCCATAAGTTGTTCTACTGTGCGGATGTCTTTTACAATCAGGATGCAGAGTACACTGAAGTGTTTAGAACTGACAATTATTTAGGGTGAGGAAATTGTGATATTGATTGACTAAATACCACTTCCACTTCAGCAATCAAGTTCTACCTTTTAAAGTTCTTGTAGTAAGCTGCTTAGCTTTTACTCAAAGCTGTATGGTTAACAGTGCTACTTCCTCCAACTCCATGGTTACACATATGAAATATGTCTTGCAAGAAACTGTTTTCTTTTAAGCCCATTGCTAGCTGGTAATTCAAACAGTTACTTTAATTTTATAGAAAATATATTCAAACAGAAAACACATCATTTGTGAATTTTAGTGTGTAAATGATATGACAGTCTGCATTTTGTTAGGTCTGCCACTGAAGAATTTCATTTTCAGATTAAGACCTAGGGAGAAAAGGTGATTTATAAGCTTTTTAGAACAATGGTCCTACAAGGAACATTTAATGAAAAATTACCTTACAGTAGATTCGAAAACTTTAAAGTGTTGTGCAATATTGTGGGAACAGATTAAAATGCAGCACACTTTACACTCTTTTCTTGTTCTGTAGCTTAACTTTAGATGTAAAGAACTTGATGCCAATACCTTTGAATTATTTCTTTTGAAAATTTTATATTTTAATAGGTCAAGAACAGAATTTAAAAATTTTGAAACTATGGTAGTCTTTACATATTTATATACTCTTAATCAAAATGTTATGCCAGAAACACTTGCATTTTTAATGTTAACCATACATAGATACGTGCTGTTCAATTTAAAATTTCCTTTATATTGTATCAACTTGTTTTAAACGTTAAAGGATTCCCCAATCTCTTTCAGAGCAATGAGGATTCTATTGCACATGTTAACAGAACTTTTATATACATATTATTTGAAAATGTAGTTTTTAGAAATTTCCATACACATGCACAGAAGGAGAGAGAGAGAGAGAGAGAGAGAGAGAGAGAGAGAGAGAGAGAGTTCAACAGAAACATTTGCATAGGGATTCAAAAAGTTTTATACCACTAAAGGAAATGAACTCTATATAGTCAATTGAAAGATCAGTAATCAGTTAGCCCTAATAGGTAAATGATGTTAGGTACATTAGAGCATTTTGCACAATGATTGATATTTGTGCTTTAAAATGTGATATCTAATCTCTGCCTGTGGCCAAATTCTTTTGAAGTGTCATGACTTAGATGAGCTGAGTTTGTTAAGTGGTAGAGGGCTGGCTTGTCTGGGGTCCTGTTGTGCTTGGCAGGTCATGATAAATGGGGGAGTTTTTCTTAACCTTGTGGCCATAACATTCCAATATCTTGAAAAAGGTGTTGAGGAGTGGAAGACATTGCCAAAACATTACCGTCTTTTCTCAATTTAGGGGATGAGGATAAGTTCTTAAGATTATTTTAAAAGCATTATTTCTGAGCATTCACAAGTTTTCACTTGTGTGGAGAGAAGTCTACAGAGATGCTGATATGTAATAGTAGTGAAATTATTCTTCCTGGTTCAGTGTGAAGATAGTCAGCACAATTAGCAATATTAATTTAATTGCAATGCTGTCAACCCAATTTCCATTGTGTTCACCACATAACATTTCTCAGATTAGAGCAGAATACGCCACTTTGCCTTTTCTTGTAATATAGTCTGCAGACTTTAACTACCTTCCTGTAATACATGGGACTTGAAAGCACAAATACCAACAAAAACTAAATTAGGAGACCAAGAAACATGGGAAATATGGCTTTAGGTATTTATAAGGCACATTTAAAAGGAATGAAATACTTTTGAAAGGAAGAAATACTTTAAGACCACTTATCTGGGACTGAAGAGATGTCTCAGTGATTAAGAACACTGGTTGCTCTTGCAGAGTACCCAGGTTTGATTTCCAGCACTCACATGGTGGCTAATAACTCCAATTTCAGGGGATCTGACACCTTCTTCTGACCTCTGTGGGCATTGCACTGCATGGGTGCACTTAATATACATGCAGGCAATACATTCATACACATTAAATAAAAAAATAAAAAAAATTTAAAACCATTTATCTGTAGTATTTATGCATATTCTTAAGAATGGACACCCTAGTCTCATTGCCAAACTGAGAGGGGCGGGACTTTCCTGTGAGCTGTAATTTGATATGTTTAAGCATCTCTTGTTTCTTTTGTGGCATTTTAAGTACTGAGTTAGCTTTGCCCTGTTGCGTGATAATGAAACAACATGACATTGGAAGGAGTTTGAAGTATTTCTAAATAATTCCCACAGTGCATGTAGTATTTCTGGCAGGTGACAAAGAACCACAGCACAGCTGAAGAGAAAATATGTATTGTAGCGTTGTAAAATTGATGTGGTTTGGCATCTTGTTCCCTGCTGAAGGACTGTGCATAAATAATTATGCTTTGTTTTCTTGTGTTGTTGTTACTAGGTTGCTTTTTAAATATATTCGGCCTTGCTGTGACCTCTCAAAATAATGAAAAGCAATTGTGACCATTGTAGTTGATGTCGAGTTATAGACTATATGATTTTTTTTCCACTTAAACATAATTTCTCCCTAGTGTGTGGTTTTACCTACTCTCCCTCCCCCAAGCCCAAGCCAAGGGCCCTGCACTGACCAGAAAACAAATAAGGTCTTGATCATGACAGCACAACACTACAGGGGTAAAATAGGTTCTTCTCTGGATTGTTATTAACATTCTAACACCACTGGGTTTTGTTTGTTGTTTTTGTTTGTTTGCGGGGGTTGCTTTCTATTTAAGACAAGGTCTCCCTGTAGCCTCAGCTGACCTGGAACTCACAGTATAGACTAGGCTGGCCACAATCTCATTGAGATCAGCCTGCTTCTGCCTCTTCAGTGCTGGAAAAGACTTGCACAACCATGTTGCTTTTGATTTGGCTTTGTCTTTTCTTCTTTTATGTGTATGTGTGTATGTGCATGTTTGCATGTGTGTGGGTGCATGTGTATCTACAGCTGTGCATGCACGTGTGTGTGAAGGTAACACTGCTGTTTTAAATATTCTTATTTTGTGAACTGTAGCACTTAAAAGTAGATTACTCATTTGTATCTTTGGTGTATGACACTTCAAGGAGATTGTATCAATTTTTCTTTGATTGGAGCAGATGCAGATTCCCAGTTATGTGTTAGAGACCTCTTACTGTGATAAAAAATAAATGGCAACGTGTAAATTGGCCCGTAGTGGTGCAGGTTGAAGCTTGGATAGGAACTGGCCCTTGATCTTGACATAGGGGTAGACTAAGGAAAGAAAGCACCCCAACTCTGTGAAACGGATTTCAGAGATGTAAGCCTTTAAGGGATTTGAGATTTGTGTCTCTAAGGAAAAGATGCTTTATTAAAATAGCTTTATATCATTTAATATGATTTCCACATGTTCTATTTCTAATTGTTGTGACTACCATTAGACAAAGCAAGTGGCATTCTGTGTTGTTTGCTAAGACTCTTAATACTTAATACTTACAACATATTAAAACACTTTAAAGCTCGTTGTGGCAGCTTTTGTGTTCTATGTTTTGTTTATGGTTTTACAAGATCAAAGAAGTAAATTTTGGCATGTCTTTTAACATATCAAGCAGATATTGTCAAGAAATATTGTGACATTTTCTTTTCAGCTGAGACTGTACATCTCTGAGTTAGTGCGGGTCTAGAAATGGTAGGACATCAATGTTATGATGAGCATCTCACAATAAATTATATTATTTACTTGGATAAACAAATGACTGTAGGTTATGATATTAAAATTTATGTGTACCACATGTTAAGTTCTGGCTAGTATTATCTTTAAATATTATGTTTAGGAAATGAGCATAGGTTTTCTTTTACTGCTGGAACTAATTTTAGAATGTCTTTTTTTAGAAAAAGCCTGTATTGTAAAATTACATATTTAGACTGGAATTTAAAATTGGTCTCTATACCTGCATGTGTATTTTCTGTTTTGCATGTATTCTAAAGCAAGGAAGGATAGGAAATATTTTAATTCATATTCACTAAATACTGTTAACTAGAGACCAGGATGCTGGGAAACCCATCAAACTCTGTGAGCTATTGATTTTCTAAAGAAACTATTTAACAAAAAAGGTCAATCAATTGAGGCATATTAAATGAAGCATGATTTAAATCCCTCAGATAAAACTGGAATTATTCAAACAATATTTTTAAAGACAGTTTTTAAAATTTAAATATGACCAACTTTGAATTAGGAAATATGAAAAAGTCACATAGCTATTGATATTTTAAGAAGTCTTGTTTCAGAACCTAAAATAACTGGAATTAAGTTCCATTCTGCTTTATTAGGTGATTACTCAATAATTTTGTTCAACATAGTCATAAAACACATTCTATGAAGTGTATATATGTACAGGAAATTTTTGTCTTAAGTAGCTGTTATAAATATTATTCATTCAGCTAGATTCACATGTAGAATATTTAAATTTAAAAAGCAAGCAAAGCTGATGAGTATAAATTGTATTAACAATAATTTCTATGTCAGTTTCTACATTTACAAAGAGTTTTGCTTGCAATAGTTTATGTTTGCAGTTTGGAAACTAATTCTCTCATATATATGCATATATGTATATGTATGATATGTGTGTAGTTGGATAAAATATTTTACTTTGTTTTATTTTTTCAAGACCACTGGAAAATTTAAAATTATTTACATTGTTTTTCAAAAAATATATGTATGTTTTCTTTAAGCAATAATGCATACAAATCTAATTTATATTATACATTTTATACTGTTCAGAGAATAAATGCTATCTTACATGCCACTCATAAAAATATGCATACTAAATTATTCATTGTATTGACAAAATTTCAGTTTTAGAAGTTTTTGCCTTGGATTTACAGTTTTAGAATTTATTTTTTGTTATCACTATATAGGAAGTTCTGAGATATAAGGCTGATTTCAAAACAAAATAACATATGATTTATTTAATAACAACATACTTAGAAGAAGCATATCATTACAACACAATTGACATATTCAATAACGGTTTCCTGAGGTAGGATGCATCTCTTTCATCAATTATATTTTTATTGTTAATGGTTCAAGACTTGTAAACAGCAGTTTAAACTGAGATAATTGATTCCAGCTTTTTGAGAAGATGACAGATGGGATAAAATAAATTTGTTCTTATTTGTATACTTTCTCATGAGTTAATTCTGCTTTTCATCAAAAGATTGTGTGCTTTTCAAAGCACCGAGTGGTTGGAAAATGAGGATAAATTTAGTTTGATTGTTAGACTTCAACATACTTGAAGATTCTAGGAATTACCATATTTTTCTACATATATATTTTCTAAATATTAAAAGTACTCCTTATTCTCAATACCAATCTCACATTCTCTATAATTTATTTTAAAATTATGCTTTAAGTTTTGAATAACAAATAGTATTTGAATAGGAAAATGACTATTTTACAAAATGAATGTCTAACTAAACTACTATCATTGGCTGGTTTTCTCTACCCATTTTTCTGCTCTATTTTCTTCAGGCGCTTGCCTGCTGACATGGTATTCTGTTTGTCATTGATGTATTTCCCAGATATCTCCTCTTGTAGAATGCATGATCCATGCAGGCAGGTTTGTGCTGGTCTAGGTTGTCTGTTCAGTTGAAAAATGATGCAAATCTATTTTAAATTTCCAGTGGCTATGTGAAAAATGTAAAAGAAACATCAGAAACCATTTTTTCCAACCCAATATATTCAAGATGTCCTCTCATTTTCCAACATAAAAGAGATTGTGAGATTTTTGTGGCTTTCTTTCAAATGCAGATGCAAAAACAACTCTCATTTCAAAGAGGATAAGGGGATATTTATAGCTTATTCTGGAGTAAAATATGAATGACCATGGCTCAGGAACACAGATTCAGGTTGCCCTAAATTCTGTGTGCAGGGATGGAAGCAGTTTCATAAGTTTCTATGATAATGTAGCAAATAAAGTCATAAATTAAGACACTTTTCAAATACATTGGTGGAAACGTTAAGTAGGTAGATACAGAAAAAGAGAAATCTCAGCTGTAGGCTTCAGATGCTATCTGGTGGCATTCTTAGCCTTTTGATTGGTGAAAGTTAGGACTTTGTTAAGTTAATACATTTCTAAAGGTTTTTTTTTTTTTTTTAATCTGTTTGACACAGCTGTTAAATTAGAAATAGAGGTGAGCAAGGAGTGGCTAGTTAGGGGCTAAAATGACCCAAGATAAATTGTAAATGGCTCTGGATCTACAGCTTTCTAAACTCTGCACAGTTGTTGAAGTGTTAGTCAGTTGGTCAGCCTTGCAAGAAGTTCAATCCAAGATGCAAATCTTTTTCTGGAAACTTTCATTCTCACAAACAAAGATTTTGAAGTCCAGTATGCTTTTACACTGAGAGCATATCAGTTCAGACTAGCCAGGACTGGATTTCCGAATAGCTGTGGCTAGAGCACTTTATGATATTTTATTCAGTGATGCCTTGCTGTATGAGCAGATCAGGACATTTCATTCAGTGAAGATTTGCAGCATGAACACACTGGGGTACTTTGGACAAGGAGCTGCTTCACACATCACGCCTTTGTCAAGATAGGGTAGTGCTGCTGATAGGTGTTACAGGTGCCTGAATAAGTTTTGAAACGCTTTCCACTTTACTATCTGGAATTTAAATGTTAACAGCCCTAAGTAAGAGCTGGTTACTTCACTAGTCTAATTTAAAAGATTTATTTAAAGATTGATGTGTAAAAAGTAACAAGTCCAGGATTTTGTTTTTGAACATAGGGAAACAGAGGGTTTCAGGCCACTGGAAGCTTGCAAATGTGAACTTGTGGCAATGGTGGCAATGAGCACAGGACCCAGGGCAACTCAACCAGACAAGGACCCAGAGTGGAGCAAGGGAAATAGGTGGCAAGTTAGCCCTAGTCTGGGAACTACTGGAGACTGATTACTACTGGGTGAAGGAGAGTTGGCCTTACCAATGATCTCTAGATAGGCTGACTGAACTCCAGTGGATGAATTTGCCTTGAAGGACATCTGGGTACAAATGTTTGACTGGATAGGACTTAACATGTATGGCAGAATACATGAGGTCTGATGGGGGTGGGCATTGATGGGGGAGGGGTGTCTAAATTTGATTAAGAACTGTTGTAGAAATGTACAAAAGCTCAACAATTTTTTTTAAAGTAACAAGTAGGTTCTTCTTTAGAAATCATTCCGTGGAACTTTAATTTCAATGCAAGTAGTGTGCCAGTCAAGGGTACAAAGTTTTGACTATGTAAGATGAATAAGTCCTGAGCTCTGCTGTATAGCATAGGACCTGTAGTTAACAATACTATATTGTATGTCTACTAAGAGAGCAGATCTTAAGAGTTCTGAGAGAGAGAGGGAGAGAGAGAGAGAGAGAAAGAGAGAGAGAGAGAGAGAGAGAGAGAGAGAGAGAAATAGGATGGGAAGATATTTTTGGAGTTGGTGGGTATTTTTACTGCATAGATTACAGTGATAACATCACAGGCATATTTTCTCATGTCCAGTAAATTTTATGCATTAGATATGTACACTGTTTATATTGCAACCATGACTCATGCAGTCATTTTAAAGAAAAGAAAAAGGAAGAAAACAATTTTATAAAATTAATTTGCAAATACATCATAAGAGAGAAAGAAAGTCTTGTGTAAAGCCTTTACTTCTAAGTCCAGCCCTGTTAGGACACTGGACAAGTTGTTTAACTTACAAAGCTTAGCTTCTTTTCTTTTTTCTTTCCTTTTCTTTTCTTTCTTTACTTCTTTTTTCTCTTTTCTCTCTCTTTCTTCCTTTCATTTTCTTTCTTTGTTTTACTTTCCTTGGTCAGTTAATTTGTTGGTTGATTTTGGAGAAAGATTATCATTATGTATGTAATATGTAACTCAGGGTGACCTTGAACTTTTGGATATCTTAAGAAAACTAAGATTTGCATTTAAATTATGGCCCTGAAAGTCATCCTCATCTCCAGGCCCGTTGTTTCTAAACCAAATTCAAAGTAAGTTGAATTTTAGTGAGAGGTGGTATGTATTCTGTAAGAAAGCTCTCCCTCCATAGCACCCACCGTTCAGTAGGTGCTATTCTTTGAAGCACCACCGAGCCGTCAGGTGAACTGTGCACATATCTAGTTGTGTGATTCAGGCACGTAAATATGTAAGTTTCGGAGTCATTTCACTTTTCTCTATTAATTATGAAATTAAATGGGATATGGGGCTGGGATTATGTAGCTTAGCTGTGGAGCACTTGCCTAGCATGCTCTAGGTTACGGCTTCTGTCATTGGCATTAAGATTGAATGAATAAATGAATAAATAAATAAATGGCATTTCATAGAATTTTAATGTCATGAAGTATTGTAATGTTTTTTGACTTTGGTATAATTTCTCAAGGACAGATAAAAATTTTAGATCATATTATGCTTAATATTTCAATCAATTACAACATTCTATAAATTCTGTCTCAGAAATATTTGTGCAATACATCCTTTCTCCCCCCACCCCCACCTTGGCTCTGTCTTAGTTCAGATCTTTACTGTCTCTCCTTGCTAAACTGGGTGATTTCATTAATGATCAAACATTCAGTGCATCTACTCAATGCTGGGGGAGTAGTGCTGTGCACATCCATGGCATCTGTGTATCATGGAGCTTAGACCCTCTGTTACTGCATGAGGATCTTTTTTGCCTTTCATCATTCTTTGTCCCCTTTTCACCTATCTTCTAGGCCCTTCTTACTCCAAATGTACCTTAGAACTCCAACAGTCTGCATTGCCCAAATATAAGGGTTTCATAATGTGGTCCAGACAGAGTTATTGTAGTCTGCAGCCCCTAATACTCAGTTCAAAGGCCAGTTCATTTGCTGCTTTTCCCATCTGCTTTTTACTGAGTTAGTTTGTCCCCTGAAGACCCACCATACATTTGCTAAATTTCTCTACAGTGCTCATATCCAAAGATTATACTTCCTTCATTCAACCATGAACAAAGTATATAGTCTTTAGTAGCCATTTACCTGTATGCACAACTGGCAATAGCTAAAGAATAGCTCATTCCTTCCTCTCATTAGTGTAATGAACCTGGAAAAACATCTGTGCTCAAGTTTCAGAAAGCCTGTGTTATCTGACTCTTGGTTGGGAGTGTGTATCTCCCCTGTTGTGTTCCAGAGCTTCTTCAGTCTGTCCAAAGTCATGGTCTCAAGGAAAGTGGCATTCGCTTTGCGGTGATTTCTGTATATTCACCTGGTAATTCTCTACATGTCCTGGTTACTAATTCCAGGAAAAAGCAATGCAATGGAAGATCTGTACTATGGTGTCCTGTTTACTCTGATTTTTCTTTGACAATAAGGTAACTACAGACTTTGTAATGAGTTTGTGTTGACATTTTAAGAAAAACATTCCTTTTACTTTAGAAAGATAATTTGTATTCACTAAATTTGTTCCTTGATCATTTCAAACATGCATATACTAGTCTGATATCTCTCACTCTCACTCTTTTGCCTCTATCCGGCCTCTGTCAATCTCCTTCTTCAGACAGGGAGAAAGGCTGGGGGATGCCACCTTCTGGACATCGCACAGCCCTTTCAATCATGAATTCACAGTGGCTATGGCTGCCTGCAATGTCTGTGCCTGTAGAAGACTGGCCCTCTCAACAATCAGTCATGGGTGGGAAGGGCTCATGGGGTCCAACCCCTCCCCTCTGAACTGCTGGCTACTGATACATTTTGTGAAAAGGAGAGTTATGTCTTAGTTGTGTGCTCATTGGTGAACCCATGTGCTCTGGGCTCCAGTGGATAGTTCCAAACCCAGGGTAACACAGACAGCCTTAGGAAAGTGTTCCTTTCTCCTCTCTCCCCTCACTTGTCTTTTTTCTTCTTAACTCTTTTTTTTCTTGAAAATGTTTCTTCACCCCTACATCCTGTGCTGAGACCTATGTCAAGACCATAGAAGTAATTACCCAATAGGACAGAATGAAAATTTCCCTGCCAGTCAGTTTTATTTTTTATTTTTTAATATTTTATTTATTAGTTTTATTTTATGTGTATGACTATATTGTCTGCATGTGTGTAAGTGTACCAGTGTCCTGCAATGTCCGGAGAGGTCAGAAGAGGGCTTCAGATCCCCTGGAACTGAAATTATGGATGGTTATTAGCTGCCATATGGTGCTGGGAATTGAACCTGTGTCCTCTGTAAGAGCAGCCAGTGCTCTTAACTACTGAACCATATCTCCAGCCCCATTCAGTTTTATTTTTACACACAGGAAGCAAAACAAAGCATAAAACTAATTAAATAACTGATTTCCAAGATAACAAAATGACTAGGCTGAGAAATGAAACCAAAAGACATAGACTTTTGAAATTGGAGGTGTGTGTGTGTGTGTTTAAATATTCTTCTGAGTCAGAGAAGGAAAAAATTATATCTGAGTTGGAGATCTGCAAGGTACCTTTAAAATTTGAAACTTTTATTTTCAAGGGGCCGGACTTAATTTGCAATGTGCATGACTTAAATATAGCCATGTTTCATATTGAGCAGATTTTTAAAAGTCTCCAAGGCACATATTTGAAGTTAAAAGCCATTAGATTTTATGGATTGTACAGACAGGCCATTGCAATAAGTTCATCCACAATATCTGACTTGTAAATATATATTGTACATTCTGAACATGAGCTACTCATAAAATATGCCTTTAACACCACAATAATCAAGCTGAGTGTGGTGGCACACACCTGTAATCTCAGCATCAAGCCAGCTGGGCAGGAGTATAAACCGTTCAGAGCCATCCTCAGTTTCACAGAGAAAGCAAGGCCAGCCTGGGTTACATGAGACACTGTCTCAAAAAATCATCCTTCAGCCTCACACTCATCAGATGTAGATATCTGCAACTGAAGTTAAACATAAACGACAATGGACTTGTGCTTTACCTTGTTTTAGAAGGTGTGATTTATACTTTTGTCTAGAAATGGATGGTGCTCCCTAGAAGCCAAAGCTGTTCTCATTCCTTTCCTATGATGGGTTAAAAACCTTCAAGTTGGAATAGTTTGTGAATGACTCTATAGTGTGTATGAGGAGTCCATGAACAATGCTCAAACTTGGTATGCTAAGACATATGTAAAGCACGCACTCATTAGATGGAGGAAATGAAAAATTAATATGTGAAGAATTCAGCTAGCACCATGTTTTGAGCCAAATCCTGGCGTTTATCAGTTTAGTGGAAGACGGAAGCCATCTTCACTGAAAAACATTCCCAGTGAGCTGCGAATAGTGTGGTTTTCGAGTTCCTAAGTGGGAAACTTAGTTCTTTGGTTTCTTTGTTCCTGGTTCATTTGGCTGATCCCTGGCTATTTCAGCTCAATATTTTACATACTAATGGAGCCCAGGGAAGTCCATTTGGCAGCTATTCCTGAGACAGTAATGAAATACGGTGTTTAGTACTGTGCACTATTGTCATAAAATGTGGGGGATATTTTACAGAGATCTTGGTAAGCAGATCTACATCCACTTTATATTTAAAGAGTGTATAAGCCTGAGTGAGGAACTGTATTTTTATATGAGAATAACTAGTACTCTTTTCTTACAGGTAAAAAAAACGTGCCCAGAATCCGATGTTTCAGAACCTCAGAATTCCAGGTACAGTAATAAAAAAATTCAAGACTTCATTAAAAGGTGTAGGAATGTGTTATACTATTAAGCAGATATGATGAAGATTTGAAACATTAAAATTTTTTTCAAACGATTTAGATATACATATGTTTTATATTGGCAAGGGCATTATTAATCACAAAATTAAAATTTTATGGTCTTTTCTGAAACCAAAGCTGGTCTGGAACTCCCTATGTAGACCAGGCTGTCCTTGGAGATGTCTTACAAAGATCTTTGCCTCCTGAGTGCTGAGATTAAAGGTGTGCACCACTATGCTTGGCCACAAAATTAATTTTAAAAAGAGCATGATTGAAGTCATATTTTAAAGAATAATTGAAATTTCTCTAGAAATACTTAAGAAATATTTTCACAGATATTGTTATTTTGATAGCCTTATTTTTAATTTTAATCTTTCATATAAAGTATTTATATCTGGAATTGTAACTGTTACTGAGTAACTGGCAAACCTGGTTTTTGAAAACATGATATTTTTCTTTCATTCTAATCAAACATTACTAGATTCTGAGACTATTAATAAATAAAAATCTTAACATTAACTTGACATTCTATTTCTGGTTTGGGGGAGCTGGAAGAGATAATGAATTTAAATAGCTAAGTGATTTCGTTTAGGAATTTACAGCATTTAGGTGTTTAGGGTCAGACCAGGTGCCCAACAGACTTGTTCTAGGCCTATGCACCCTCACTGCTTTCTTTTCAAACTCTAGGGTTTGATTTTAAATGGATAACAAAAGTATTATAAATACTATGACAATAATAAACACATTACCGTAACACATAAATGATATGACTCACCCTGCTACATTAAAAAAACATCTTTATCATGAATGGGCTCTGGTATGCTACAGCACAGGATGATGTAGTGATGTTTACAGTACAATAAAACATTACATATCTCACTAAACTGTTACTGACCACTATGTTTTCGTTATGAAGAGCAAATATACGTTATGTGCCATTCATTTACCAAGGAACTCTTTTTTTAATGAATTATGATATTCTTATCATTGATTCTTCTGCATATTAAAATGATTGTGTATGGTCTTTTTGGATCATTTATGGGTATAAACTATGATGCATGATTATTGGTATTTGATCTTTGCTCTTAATAATTAGTTGTCAAACTAGTATTGAGTATGTTTAACTTATTAAAGTATTAAGAAACTGATGAACCATTAAATATCTACCTACAGAGCAGAGAAATCTAGAATGTGTGGAGCGAGAGAGAGAAGTCCTCCAGAACTCTGTTCCTGCTGGGCACTTTCTAAACATTGTGCTCATCTCTATGACAACCATACCTATGACTTAATTTGAGAGGGTTATGTAAGTGATTAGATAACTTTTGCAAGCAGCATATTTTGGGGTTAGTCAAAACAACAGAGAATTTACTTTGTCTTATTAATAATATTGCATGTCAAATATTTCATACCTGATTCCACTCAGGAATTTTTTAACATATATTATACTTAACTGCACTTTAAGTAGGCAGAAAGCTACAAAACCTATTCACTGTTCACAGAGGGCACTAACGAGCGACAGATGAAATAAAAGTTCCAAGCTCAGTAAACTTAATCACAGAATTAGGTCATTCTTTTCTAGATAGAAAACCCTGCTTGTGTACCCTTTAAAACATGATTTCAAGGTGGGTGTGTAGCTCAGTAGTAGAAGGCTTATATAGCATACTTAATGTCCTAAATTTGATCACAACATTGCAAAGGCATAAAGTGGAAAATATATCATTTTTCTCTAAAGAAAAATAATGGCTACTTTTAAATGGCTATTAAGATATTTATCTACTCCTTAGTAATCTATTATCTACATAAATTGCCAATGGCTTGTAGTTCCTGTGAATTAGCAAGTGTTTGGCATGGATTAGTTATTCTCAAAATTTCCTGTATAAGTGAATCATCAGGCAAATCACATTCTAAGAACTCTAAGCTTTGCATAACCAAAAACAAACAAAATAAACAAACTTGGGGCTAGAGAGATAGATCAAAGCTTAAGAGCACTGTCTGTTTTAATAGAGGACCTGAGTTTGATTCCCAGCACCCACACGGTGGCTAACAATTGCCTGTAACTCCAGTTCCAGAGAATCCAATGCCCTCTTCTGGCATCCATAGGCATTGTACACATACATACAAGGTGCCCTTCCATACATACAGGCAAAGCACATATAAATTAATAAATACATAAATAAATAAAATAAACTTATTAAAATCCATGATCGAAAGGCTTGGCAACAACCTGGAGGCATTTGTTGGTTCAGGGATCCCAGAACTTTGGTCATGGCTGATCTCTCTCCTGATAGCTGTTTCAATGGCCAATCTCCACAGTCTAGTCATTATCAGTAATGTAAAGTCAGAGATTTGCTTGAACCCTCTATTCACTGCTATTAGGTCTGGGATTTCCTAAACTGACACTCAGTTTATATAGTAATGGACAACCTGGAGGCATTTGTTGGTTCAGGGATCCCAGAACTTTGGTCATGGCTGATCTCTCTCCTGATAGCTGTTTCAATGGCCAATCTCCACAGTCTAGTCATTATCAGTAATGTAAAGTCAGAGATTTGCTTGAACCCTCTATTCACTGCTATTAGGTCTGGGATTTCCTAAACTGACACTCAGTTTATATAGTAATGGAACACACACATACACACACACACACACACACACACACACACACACAAATGTGCTTAAAGAATATTCTACACAAAAGGATATAATAACTTCTAAATAGTTAATCAAAGAATGCTTATAATGGCATTTATTACATGTGTCTACTGAGGTTCTGTTTTCATATCATTAAGAAACAGTTCTTTAACACATACAATCAATTTTCATCTCTTCTGCGTGTGTGTTTCTGTTTGTGTATATCTCTGAGAGCAAGAGAGAAAGAAACAGAGCCATAGTTATAAACACAGACACAGAGACAGAAAGATTTTTTTTAGTTGATATTTAAAACTTAAACTCCAGGGTTTGGTAATAGTATTCTAAACAAACCTAAAAGAGTTGAGTTCCAAATGGAATACTGTATCAATAAAATGGGAGCTGGGAACTAGTGCCGGACAAAATGCTGTCCCACTCAGAGGCTAAAGCAAATGTCATTCATTTATTTAGCTAGCTTTATTGTTTGTTGGTTTTTGGATTTGAAATGATTAGAAGAGATGCATATGGAAAGTGTTTTTACAGTAGGGAAGTAATTAAATTGGGTGTGGAGACTTTGTCAGGAGCATTCTTGGAGTGATATTGTATACCAGCAAATTATTTGTTTTGCCAGGCCTTGTTCCTCTTTGGAAAGAGATGTTTGGGCTGCAGATGTAACTGGTAGATTGGGAAAAAGAGCATTTATAAACCCACACAATCCAAGTCGACAAAACTGTCTTCTTAGAAACAGCACTATGTGTGTCTGCTAAAAGCCAGACAATGGTGACAGTATTTGCTGTTTCCCCAAACTATTAACCTTAATGTCATATGGAAAGGGATATGCCCTTCTTATAAAAATTGACATTCCTTGAATGCTTTTCTTTTGTTTGCTTTCTTCTGTGTCTTTAACCCTGTTCAGCTTACACTGCTCTTGTACTTTCTTCTTAAATACTAATAAGAACCATAAACTAAGTAGACGAAAAAAAATTTATATTTTTCTCATGTTTTACATTACCCAGTAATTAACTTCACTACTGGATAGATCATCTTAAAACACAAACAAAAACATTATTTTTAAGTTCTTTTCCTATAGTCATGGTGAATCCATTTGTCAATTTGAGTCACTTTAAAAATCCTTAGTTCTTATTAATGTGAAAAACAAGACAAATGGGCTTTTTTGAAAACAGGTAATTCTATGAATGTCCTAAAAAAGATCTCTTCTACTTTCATTTCTCTTATTTCTGATGAGAGGGAAGGAAGTGATCTATCTCATTCTAAATTGCATTCTTTATAAATAGCTCAGTGTGTCACTGTTTTGTAGCAATCTCTGTTATATTCGAAGGATTCTTTTGGTGGTCTTCCACTTTGCCTCGCTTTGCCTGACTCTGGCTAGCACAACATTTTCACCAAGAAGAGATTAGCGACATAGAAAAGAAATACAATTAAGATCAGGCGATTTTGTGTGACACTTATTCTGTTAACTAAAGAATGAAGGAAATATAAATGTTGGTGAGACCTCACTGTCAAATGACCTCTAAGAATAACACCAGCTCCTCTGCTGTTGCAACTTGTCTTACCCAGGCCACAGGACTATCAGAAGAACCCAGGGGTCTCCAAAAGGGTCCACTAAGGTGATCAAGGAATAATATTAATGTTATGATGTATAAGATCTAAGATAATAGGATTTTCATAGTGAGTAAACATATTTGTTGGTAATAATGAGAGCTGACTCTTTTCCTACTTCATTAGTTAAAGAAATAGAGTTTGCTAAGAATTTAATGATTGTCTGAACTCAGCAAATGCCTTGATTGAATCTCTGTCTTCTTGACCTAGGCTTTACCAACTATAACTATAAGGAGAAAGAAAGAGGAAGCTTTGAAATTCATTTTGGCTTAATAGGTTGTATTTAAGAGAGCCCCAACAAGTTTATTGATTCAAAGTTTAGGCCTATACATTTTAAAATGTAATTAATTCATTGTGTGTAAAGAGCTATGACTTAACAATGTTGCAGTTAAGACGTTAAGCTCTACATATTTATTTGCTAGTAAAACAACTTTTTCAGTACTTCCAAAAGACCTTCATCTGGATGTGACTTCCTGCCAAACTTAAATGCTATATTGTTTTCACAGCAGGCAAAGCCAAGGGGCCTTCATGAAAACATGCATAGGATTGGATTTTACTGTGACAAATCAATCAGGGGTTCATCTCACCCAGTATTCTGTCTTAAAGATGTATTGAAATTCATTATTGGAAGGGTCTCTTTCCTCAAACTTGAAAGTCTCAGGATGTAGTTCCAATGACCTAAGAGTCTCTTAGTAATACAATGTAGTTGTAGAGCCCATGCAATTATACAACTATGTCTTTTTCTCTGTCACATTATTAGAATGTGCTGTGTCTTTCAGAAATGAATCCAGAGAAATAATCAATGCAAAGTTAAGCCACTACTTAAGCCACTTCTTTCAAGTTATAAAGTAGGCGTCCTCTGGAAATGATCGATGACTGATGAATGGATAAAGATTTTAAGACGGTGGTTTAATTCTCTTGTGACTAGTTAACCTGAGTCATAATATCGCTAAATCCTTTTGCTCCCAATCTGGAGAATGTTTTGTCTCATTTCAAAGTCTGACCTCATGTGGATTCCTCCCCATGCTCTTCATCATTTTGGCTGGCATTCACTGGAGGTTTTCTCATTCATTTTACCTTTCTGGACTGTGTTGATAGATTCCTACAGGTGTGGCTGCAGCTGGAGCTGGGAGACAAGACGAATGATGTGTTCTGCCTTGTGGTTCACTGTATATTCAATAGTTAGCATATCTTCATCCTTTGGTCACGGGAGCATACTGAGCTAATTACTTAGAAAAGTGTCTATTAAATCTCAGATATCAGTGGTAATTGAAGACTTAAAGAATTTCAAGACTTAGATTTTTAAAAGTGTCTTATCAAATATGTCACCATCCATTCTTTCTTATATTTCCTTGGGAACTTCTGACAGTTTATCTTCATTTGCCAGCAGAGGTTAGGTTAGCTGTGTATTTGTTGATTTCTTTGTATATCGCTCCCTCTAGAATTGATCTTCAAAAATTAAACAGGTTGGTGACTCTTAACACTTTGTTTCTTACAGAGTGGTTGATAGTTAATTCATTTGCACTGAATAAAACTGATTCCTAAACCATGAAAGGAGAGGGATAGACAGCAGCTTTGACCTTATTTTTAATTCCTCTTCATTCACACACATCATTGCTTCATGGTCTTTGGATCCCTGGGTTATTCCTGAGTTTTGACTTTCCTTTCTTTCCTTATATTTACATGTATAATCTCTAACCTGGGCTCTAGGCATACCTCACAACATCCAGCATGCTCTGCAGAAACTGGGATGGAAAAGTATGTTTTATACAGATGAAGAGTTCCTCTTGATTCTTGTGATGAAGTTGTAGATGAGGTTGGAAATGAGGTAAATTAGCATAGGTTGTAGCTGGCTTGGATTCTGGTTTGCTTTAGATCATTAATGCTCCTTGGTTACAACTGCCAATATGAGCCAGCTAAGGTGGAATGGGGGAGTTTAGGCTTGGCTGGTTATTTTATGTTTTGATTTTTTAAGAAAGCATATAAATTTTGAGAAGAAAGGGCTGAGTGAATCAGAAGGGAAAGGCCCATGGGTGCCATCCTGCTCATCCCTTGTCCATCTCTCAGCTGCCTCAGTGCCCCTCACTGTCCAGATGCAGGTCCCACAAAAGGAGTAACAGGAGTAAAATGTTCTGGATTTTATGCACTTTTACTGTTCAGCATCTCAGACAGTAGAACCTCTCTTTCTTTATCTGTTCCAATCTCTATGAAATGGAATACTATCAGAAAGGTAGCATCAAAAAACAGAAATGGAACTTTGAGGATCTGTGTCTGGGTGCGTGTGAATGAGAAAAGGATTCTGAAGCTCATAACTCACCATGTACACTCTACTCACTATCCCTTCCCTTCCCATAATGTACAACCCTCCTGTTTATCAAACCTCCTTCATGGTACATCATCCAGCTTATAATAAAGAAACTGAAAGTGTAGCCTCTTCCCCTTGGATACAACTCCATGGTTATCATTCATTTCATGGGATGCAGAATTATTTCACAGATCAAACATTTATAAACTTGAGCTATCCAATGTAGAGATAATTAAAGGTGTAGCTTTAAGTGATATGGCAGCCAAAGGCGAATGCTGTAGCTATGTGTTCCATTCATTTCTTTTTGTAAATCTTTCTACCAATTTTTGGCCTTCCTGAGCTCACCTAATCTGTCTAGTTATTGTGCAATGAACCACTCTCCTGCTTTCAAAAAAGTCTGAATTTAAATTGTTCTCTCTATTTCCTGTGATTAATCTAGTTCCTAGATTGTCTGATTAATACACTTTATACTGTGGTTTCAATTATTTACCTTTCTGAGGTAATTTCATCAGAATTGTTATCTAGGTTTAGAATATTTTATTTTTCTAATAAGCTCAGAGACTCCTGGTATTTGACACAAATGGAGACAGCACTCTGCACCCTGGAGCCTAAATATGAAATTGTGGCAAGCCTTCGTCTAATCATTGGGTTTCTGATCAGGTAATAACATGATAAAATTATGCTTGTGGTGACAGATCAGCTGTGGCCCAGATGCACAGAGGCCAGGAAATCATCTATGAGACTTGCTAAAGAAGCTAGAGAGACGTTTAGCCAATTGTGCTTATTTTAAAAAATGTTATGTGTATGAATGTTTCGCCTGCATGTATATAAGTGCACTACATACATGCAGTGCCCATAGAGGCCAATGCGGGGGGAGGGCACGGCATCTGATCCTTGAAACTAGAGTTAAAATGGTTGTTAGCCACCATGTGGATGCCAGGAACTGAATCTAGGTCCTGTGCAAAGACAGCCAGTACTCTTAACTGCTGAGACATCTCTCCAGCCCAATTGTGCTTATTTGTGGATGGCATTATGCACTATTTTTTCATGGTTTAAACACATTTTCCAAATTTTCTACACTGAATATTCATTTCCTTTGTTTTAAGAATAAATTACATACATATAAAGCATGAAATACCTGATTTTCCTGAAATAGGCACGGTGGCAGGAGAGCTCTGGCCGCCCTTCCTGACAACTTGCATTGTTCTCTAGCAATGAGAAAATGCCTAACTTTCCCATATGTATTAGTGATTAATTGCAGAGAATGACTATGTTCCTGGTCAGCCTCTTTCCTGCAGTAAACTGAGTACCTCAGAGATCTTATGCAACAGTATTTCCAGAGACTTCAGTTACTTTGAATTAATTTGGTCAGAGTAATGTATGAAGCAAAGTAGCATTTGTCTACTTCCTTATTTACTTATTTATTTAGGTGCTAGGAATCAAATCTGGGGCCTCCTGCACTATCATCAAGTTGTTCTCCCAGCTCCCTCTCTAGGAATTTTTATCCAAAAAGATCTAAGGAGCTAGGAAAAGACTCTACTTCTTATCATAGGAATAACTGACTTGGATGGGGTGGCCAGTATCTCTGAGCATAAACTGGACTGATTGTTGATCTATCCAGAAGGCAATGAGACTTACAAATTCTTTTTTAAAAAGATTTATTTTTTATTTGTTTGCATGTGTGCCTGTCTTTGTGTGTATTTGCCCATGTGCAGACATGAAAAGTGAGTTAGTTCTCCTGGAGCTGGAGGTACAGGCAGTTGTGGGCTGCCTGCCGTGGGTGCTGGGAACTGAACTCTGGTCCTGTGGAAGAGCAGAAGGCACTATAAAACTCTGAACCATCTCTCCAGCCCAAGAGTCATACAATCTTGTGATCACTGTGAACTTGGGGCATCTTTAGCATAGAAGTTCTAGATTCAAAAGTAGAAACATGGATGATTCATGGCTCAAATTGGGTCAGTAGCTGGGAAGGAACAAAAAGGATTTGATGGTTTTCCTTCCAGCTGCTCAATTACAGGAATATGTATTCATGTCCTAATGATATTATTTATTGGGTATCTGAGTGCTTAGATCAATGTTTTATAGAGAGTATAGGTGACAACGGAGAGTGACAATGAAATACACAGGCAGTAAGAAAAGAATTGGATGTATGAAGGGGGAAAAGACTGTTTTAAATGGGTTGGTGCCTAAATGAAACTTAAAGGTAACGAGGGCATGGGGGAAACAGAGGGCTAGAGGAAGTCCATCTCTACAGAGTTGGCCAGAGCACAGGCCTGTCAGTAGAAACCTGCCTGGTATGTTGTTCTGAAAATAGCAGGAAGCAAGGTGTGCCTGGCATGGAATGAACCCAGCATTTAAAACTGCAAATAATAGTACTATAGGAAGAGCTATTTCTTATCTTTTCTCAATTTTGAAACTGTTTGCTTAGAATTTAATAAATGAGTTGCAGAGAAGTTTTTTTTCTAGACTAAGTGGTAATACCTTCTGACAGGTACTACATCTATTAATTACAACAAAGTGGGGTTGTTCCCCAGATAGATCAGCTCTCTGCCACACCACACACATCTTTCTTCTGATTGGAAGACTTCAAGCTCCTCTTCCAACAGAGCTCTAAGGACTAAGCCTTTTGAATAATAAATCTCTTAAAGTTTCTGAATAATTTAGCTGAGAGTTTAGTAGTAATTCCAAAAATTTGATTTTGGAAGATATGGAGATTCTGCCCATTATTTCACATGTAATCATCACATTCCAGTTGTCTTAGCAACCTGGAAGGTTTTCATTGACTTTTCAATAAGCCTGTGGATGAATGGAGTCTGTGTTCATGTGTTTATGAATTTCTATCACCTGATACTTGATGTCTTTTGGGCATGCTTATTGTGCCAAATAACTGTCTTTATAGTCTTAAAATTCTTGTAACTAGAATTAAACTAGACTTTTCTTAAAGATGTAGATTTCTAATGAAAAGATATTCAACCTGACAATGGTTGAACATGTATATCATAGGCTTTCTAATCTACATCTTCAGGAAAAGTCTAGTCTTAAATACTTCATTTAAATGTTAATTTATTTCCAAAGTGCCACAAACTTGGTAAACTCAGTTATCTAACTCACCTCACCCACACATAGTTGAGAACCCCGGACAAAGACAAAAGCCTGATGACACAGCTAGGTAGCCTAGTTTTCTTTGAGTGCTCCTTCAGATGTACCTGGAAATCTAAATGCTAAATGAGGGAATACAACAAAATCGTGGAGAGAAATACAGGAACTTAAATACTCTTACCACAAGCAGATTTAAAGATAATATTGACAAGGGACAGCCTCAGAGCAAAGAGGAAACAGAAAAACAGTGAAATACAAGTGTAAGTCTGCAGAATGCTTAGTTGTGAGATATTTCAGCATTCAAACTCGAAGCAGTATGCCTTGGATGTCCCTGAGGACACATGGGCTTTACTTAGTTCGGTATAATGATTCCAGCAGGTGTTGGTCACTCTAGTTCACTAAAAAAATTACATTGTATTTAGTACCATAATGTTTAAATTTATTTTTCTGTGTACGATGAGCTTGTTATAACTAAACTTTAACAACATGCTTGAACAACACACAAAATCTGAGTGTATACTAATGATCACTCTTCAAAGGTTGTGAGCACTTCAGTGTTGGTAGAAAAATTCTTTTTACATACTAACAGGAACAACGCAGATGTCTGGATCATTTGGGTGTTTTATGTTTCATTTTGGCTTGGTTTTGAGTTTTCAGTCAATCCAATTCAAGATCCTAGAACAGCAACTGGCACATAGTAGGAATTCCATCAATTGCCATTATAAAAATGACAGACTAAGCAGATGGTTTTTAAATTTGAGGGGGCAGAGAGAACCTTCCTGGATTTCCCCACACAATTCTCTCCGGAGTATATCACTAAGCCACATAAGAACTTTTGAAGCCTCAAAGTCATGTAAAGAAGATCAAATAGGAAAATGACCTCTAAGTTTTCTGTAGAAGTAGTGTCAGTTTATATCCCAGCATATGCTAATTTACTCGCCTAATTTGTATTTGCTTCTCCATGTTCCTTTGGTGAGATAACCTTCACTTTTAACGAAACCTATTGTGCGTAATATAATTTGGGCATTGCCTTAATTAAAATCTTCATGGCCTTAGCAAACGTTCCTAGAGAAAAATAGAATGATGGACCAGTCTCTTTTCTTCCATCCCTTTCCACTCTCTCCTTTCTTCAACCCTCTTTAACAGGGCATTGCACTTTTATCTTAAAAGTAACATATGTGAAATACTCCTTAAAGCAAAGGATCATTTGAGAAATAGCCATGCTGTGTTCTTAGGCCTGACTTTGCTCAGGGGCTCCTCCACTGCATTGCTCATATAATTTAAATTGTAGAAATTCTATATATCTCAAAAGTGATACCATCTTTTCCAGAACATACCTAGCTTCAAATGGAAGATCCAAAATCCCAGCTACAGGGAGTGTTTGATGTCATGCTGGTGCCTTGGATGAAATGATTAATGTGGTTTGACATAATTCCAAGACAGATGACCCAAACCCACAATATGGCAGCTGTTGGGCTACCTCGAAACAGGAGCATCACCTCTGACATCAAATGGGAGACAGAACTAGACTACTGCAGCTCAGACACTGGTTTCTATGTTCTCATACCATTATGTTCCAGATATGCTCTCCAGAGTAGTTGTAATCCTAGGCTTTCTCATTATTTATTGATTGTTAGGAAGAAGCAAGGATTAAAATCACAGTATACAGGAAATGAGATAGAGAGACAGTGTGTGTGCGTGCGCGCGTGTGTGTAGGTGTAAATTCATGTAATATGACTTCTTCAAGGATGATTTGGGAGGGTCAACTCGCTATACTGACTAATAAATTCTAGAACTGTTACTGCCTGCATCCAGATCTTGAGAGCACGATGGGCATTGTGTGGACCCTAAACTTTCTGACAGTTTTCAAATACTCTGTAGCTACCCGTGTACCTGATTTTCGTCAGAAGAGGAACTATGGATTAAAAACAGTTTCAGGAAACAGGCTTAGACAATTTAGTGAGTGAAGGCATCTTTGGACGCCCCAGGATGAGTCATCCACTCTCTTGCTGTGAAAGGTCTCTGACAGGTAACTCTGAGTCATGGCTCTTTCAGACACCTGACACTGCTACAAGGACTCCTCATGACTATGGCAGCAAACAGACTTCATCAATATCTTAGAAAAACTTCTCAAGGTCAGTGTTGCAATAACAGCATTTGACTGTGGGTGCTGCTTAGACAGAATCAGTTAAGTTCCAGGCCTAAATGCAACATCTTTTCCTGACCTTAGGAGAAAAATAATAGGAAGCTTCAGAACTTTTTCCAAAATACTTATCTAACTACTTATTTTTTAAAATATTTTATTAATTATTTTTATTTTATGTGTATGAGTATATGGCCTGCATGTATGTGAGTGCCCCCATGTTGTGCAATGCCCCGGAGGCCAGAAGAGGGCTTCGGATTCCCCTGGAACTGGAGTTAAGGGCAGTTCATAGCCACCATGTGGGTGCTGGGAAATGAACCCAGGTCCTCTGCAATAGCAGTCGGTACCCTTAACCACTGAGCCATCTCTCCAGCCCCATAACTACTTGTTATTTTTTTAAAGGTTTTATTTTATTCATGCAGTGGATATTAATGATCTTTAAGGAATATTGGAAATGGCTTTTAAAACAGTTGACATCCTCTTTTTGATTTATTATTTGTCAGTAGACTAAACAAAGACAAGTCCTGCTGTTTAAGAGTTGGTTTGAAGACATAAAATCTAGGTGTGTGTGTGTGTGTGTGTGTGTGTGTGTGTGTGTGTGTTTAGTATATGCATGTATGCACTAACAGAGGCCAGAGTTTGGAACCTAGAGTTTGGCATTCTGAACGGCTTCCTAAATCATTTTTCCACCTTATTTTTTGAGACATGATTTCTCACTGAACCCAAAGTTTGCTGTTTTGGCTAGACCACCTGGATAGCAAGCCCTTGGGGTGCACCTGTCTCTGCCTTCCTGTCCTGAGGTTACAGGTGTGTGCTTTCATGTCCAGTTTTCTTTTTGTGGCTGATAGAGATGAAAAAGCACATCCTCATGCTTGAGCAGCAAGCACTTTACATAGTGAGCCATCTCCTGGCTCCAGACTGACTTCTTGTTTATAAAATATATCCCCACACATCTCACATTGCAACCATTTCCTGGCTTTTCCTCTATGGTCATATATTAGACAGTACATTTAATTAAGCAACTTAGTAGAACTGTATTAACTTTTCTGATAGTTAAGACCAAATATCCAACAAAAAGTAACTTAAGGAGGAAGGATTTCTTGGGGCTCATGGTTGATAATACAGTCCAGCATGGCAGGGAAGGCCTGCTGGCCTGAGGATATTGTGCCTGGTCACACTGTACCCATAGTCAGCAAAAGAGAGAGATGAATGCTGGTGCTTGACTCTCTTCTCCTTTTGATTTCAATCCAGGACCCCATCCTATGGGATGGTTCCACCAACCTTCAAGGTGGGTTTTCCCACTTTAGTTAAACTTTTTCTAGAAACAGCCTCATGGATACACCCCAGAGGCATGTCTCTTATGTGTTTCTAAAGTCCAGTAAAATTGATCATAAAGATTAAGCATTATGGCAAGTTAATGCTTTGTGCTAAACAGAGAAGTTAAATTAGAATAAAGATAGGATGAAACAAGAAATCACTCAGATTCAGAATCAGATACAAAGAAAAAGTACTGCTTGCTTTCCACAGTTGCGGGTCCTGAGAGGACCCAAAATGCCTTTAGAACCAGGAAATAGGAATTGATTGTATGTGTATGGTAGGGGTTATTGACCCAATTTACCAGAAATATTTTTATTACTTTCTTACTTTCTCTAAGTAATATTACCTCCTCTCTTATGGGAGATGAAATTTTATGGAGTAGATTTTTATTAGATTGAATTGTCACAACCAAATTGAAGTTGTTATCAGTTGGTTGAACTTTGCTTACTGAGTATGATGATCGTCTCAATTTCTCTTACTCAGGGTGTCTGATGCTTTTCAGCTGTTCCTTTTTATAATCATTATTTTTAAGTTGCTTTGACCCAGTTGACTTTTCTGTTTATTTTGTCAGTAATAACACTTAGAACCTTTCAGTCTGACATATGTTTCTTATTTCAAAGTCCCCTTCTAAAATCTTTCCCTTTTCATGCATGCTATGGAAAGTTGATTACGAACTTCAGGATGTTTGACTCAAAATGAATACAGTGGAGAATCTAGCTGAAATTGTTGGCCTTTTCTTTGGTAACTTGGTCATGCTGTAGAATGGGGAAGGTCAGTTTCTAAAAAGTACACTTAGCCCCCTTGGGAAAAAAAAATAGCCAATTTACGACTTAAAATTGTAGTTGGTAAAATTTTGCACTGGTAAATTATACACATGGAACAGAAACTTTGAGCAAGTGGTCCGTGCTGCAGGAGGTGGGCTTTGTTATGATCCATAAAGTTTATAGCTGAGAGTGAATTATGTGAGTTAAGGTATAGCATCGATCTGTGGTTACTCAACCTGTGGCTCCCCTTTACATGGCTTTCCAAATGTTGGCAGTCTTTCAATCTCCATCTTTTATTTAACCTAGTGCTTGATCAGCTCAGGTTTGCTCATTACAAGTAGTACTCAAATCAGACTAGCCTCAGAGAAGAATCAGCCTGCTCTTCCGATGAACTCTTTGGAGACAATTTATACACTCTCAGCTTTTACTTTTTTGTCAACCCAACCATTTCTTTGTGACAACTTTTTTGTGATTATAAACTACTTTTGAAACAAGTATGATTTTTTTCCTAATGGAGCAGTGGCAAGCTGAAAGAAATCACTTTGTTGAACTAGTAATTTGATGTATTTTATTCCCTTTTCAAGATGAGAATCACTCTGAGAGATTAATACTCAACATTAGTCATTATCTGGTTAGTTCACAAGATCAAGATGTTGATGGGTGGTATAGAACAGGGGAGAAAGTTAGATAGTTAAAGTCAGGTTGACACAAGCTGCTGAGGGAAAAAACAAGTGGTGAGGTCACTTATGTTTTAAATCAAGAATATGTTTTCAGTGAAAATATTTTCTAATGATTCACAGAAGAATGCTGTCAATTTTGACTACAGCTGCTGAAAATAAGAGTGTAAGTAGCTCTATAGCTTTGGATTCTGACAGGAATTCATGCTCTGACATGAAACAAAGTTCCCATCAAATGTCAGTACTTTCGTGTTTCTCTGTCTTTAAAAGTAGTTTCCTAACTTCTAAAAATGTGGATAGCAGTTTTTCTCCTTTGTATTACATGGATAAACTTGACAGTGTACTTGTGTAATTTTAGAGTAGGTTTTTAAATTATTTTTTTTATTTTTGAGAATTTCATGTACAAGTATTGTCTATGCATTGTTTCCATCCTTTGCAGTTTTCCCCAGCTCTCCCCAGGTTGTCCCATGCCCTCTCAATTTCTGTCCTCTTCTTTGATTAGTATTGTTACACATGTACATTTATAAATATGGAATATTTTCTTTAAAAAATTTTCTTGGAAGATAATTCTTTAATGCCAGCATGTAAAATTCTGCCCCAGTTTTAATAAAATTGAACCAGAGAAAATGCAAGAAGAGGTATTTACTTGATAGGAAGCCATGGGGAACAATTAAACAGAGATTTGAAGATCAGAACTGGGTTTCCAAAATGCATAATATTTATAGTGTTTGCCTCATTCACTACATTGGCCATTATGTTTCTGAATGTGCACATCAGAAGATCAGTGATCTATATAATTAACCTCTAAGTTTTACCTTGCTCGTGCATAATCTAATTAGAAAGAGTTTCATGTTTCCAGTCTTGTGTGGAATCCAAACTTTAAAAATACATACATACATTTATGTCACATGAACTATGCTGGGGGGGCCTACGTGAGGGAGAAAGATGTCTAAAAGAAGGGGAGAGGAAAATAAGAGAGGAGAATGGGGAAAAAATATCACATATTTCCTCTTGTTTGCAAAATCTATATTTACCAATGCATATAGTTAAAGAATATGAAAATACATAAGAAAATATATATGTGAAATGAAAGAAAAAATGAACTATTTGGCGGGCAAGAAGGGAACCCATGGAATGGTGGTGAGATGGGAAGGCCTGGAACATGAACAACGTAAAATGTACATGTTTATGAAAGTGTCACAATGAAATCCATTAGTTCATATACTCTTTTAAAAGTACAAAAATTTCCATGTAAGAATGAAAGACACCTAATGTATTTTATACATAAAACATGCTGTTGATAGATCATTTGTAATAGTAATTTTCTCATTGTACGTTATCAGTACATTATTACTAAAGAATTAACTGATCCATTTACAAATTAGAAAACCACATTCAAACCCAAAATGTGAAACATTTTGTGCTAATATGAGGATTTTAGTTTGGCAGAACCCATAAAAATAGTCAATATTATGCCTTGGACATTTTGAATATTATTTATACTCAAAGACAGGAATACAGTATACAAGTATTCTCAATTCTCATTTAACAATATTACATTTTAGATACATAGATGTTATGTATTCTGGTTTATATTTAAACCAACCTCAGTTAGCATCACCCCTTTTATGTTTTACAGTAGAATTTTTCTTACTGGATTTATATATATATATATATATATAAAATCATCAATTCTTTTTATAGAAATAGAGAGAAAAGGTTTGAAATTGTTTGTTAGGTAAATAGTCTTTGAAAGTGGGCTAAGGGATGCAGTTTAAGTTTTGTCCTTCTTAGATAACTATTGTTTAACCGCAACATAGATCTTAGCAAAAGAAGATGTCAGATGTCATTCCCCTACTTACAACCATTTGAATTTCACATCCTCTTTTAAAAGTTTCATCTTTTGCCTTAGAAATCTGGAACCTTCCTCTTCTATTTTCATAAAGACTAAAGTAAATATATTTACTGTTTGACACATAGTAACTTTTTAAGCAAAAGTAGTTATTTTCTTCCAGGGTTATGTAATTGACTTTGGGGAATTATGAATGGACCATTTAAAATGTGGCTTAAACCAGCTTTCTTAAGACTCGAGGTCTTTTCCTTAATTCATCTCAATAGTGCCAGAAATGAAAATCCTTAGCAAACACAGAAGAAAGTTGACAGACAGCAGTTGTGCCTTTAGACTATTTCTATTTCTGTCCTTTAATAAGTAACCATAGTGAACCAAAGGGAAAGAGAAAAGAGATGGGAAGTTGTCCATCACCCTGTTGTGAAGCGCTTCCTCAGTGACTACAAGAAGACTTTACCCTTTCTTCCAAAAAACATTAAAGTAATTTCAGTCAAAGGTTTTGGTTTGTTTTTTTAAATTTTTATATAAAGTCCTTAAGGCACTTACAGTTTCACTATACCATCACAGAATGGTTTCCTGAAATGTACAGCTACCACCGAATGTACCATGGCACAAGGATGCCTGTCTTGAAATCTTTTCAGGACTGGGGAAAGGGCTTAGTGGTAAAGTGCTTGTTGCAAGAGCATGAGGACCAAAGTTCGATTCCCTAGAATCCATGTAAAAAGCAGAGTGTGGTGGCACATGGAGAGGTAGGAATACTTAGCTCCCTAAGCATGCTGTCCAGGAAGTCTAGCTGAACCAGTAAGCACCAAATTACGTGAGGGACCCTGTCCCAAAATCTAAGATGAAGAGTGATCTAGGAATGTGCCTGATATCAACCTCTGACTTCCATATGAATGGACACCTACATGCATGCACACATATAAACACAGATACATCTCTCTCCCTCTGTCTTGCTTTCCCTCCTTCTTGCTCCAGAATACCTCACTAGGTAGAACTTTGATGCCACTGTGAAGTTGAGTGGTGGACTCTTACTACGGTCTCATCTCATTAGTTATTCTCATGAATTATTAAATGGCTTTCTAAATATATCACTTTCCTTTTTAATTCTTTGTCAGGTTTCTAAAAATGTAACATTTATAAAATAACCCAGTATTACACACACACACACACACACACACACACAATTCCAAGACAAGCATTAACTAAGTGTCAGGAAGCTTAAATGCAACTTACTTCATTTTGATCACAAATGTTGAAATATGTATTTAAATAGGTTAAGTTTTCCCTGAGCAAATAAATTTTGGGAATATTTTTTTTCACTTCTGGGGAATTGAGAATCATTGTGGAGTTAGCTAGTAGGAGACATTTCCCTATATTTACACTTGGTATACAAAGCGTAAGTTATCACCGAGCATGATCTTTATGTGTTAGTTCAGAAAGTGATTAGGGTCACATTAGATGAGTCAAAACAAATAGAATGCAAACCCAAGAGATTAACAGATTTAATCTATTTGAGAATGTAATTAAATCTCATACTTAGAGAGAAACAAGCTAGAGGATGACAGGGGACAAGCTCAGTAACAATTAAAGTACAGATTAAGGAATTGCTAATTATATGACACCTTCTTTAACTGAGAAGTGATATGGATCAAGTGAGGGCCATGGCCCTGCAGGCAGTGCAGAAAGGCATCCCAACTGCTCCAGCATTAACTCTTGACCTAGGACTCAACTCTGGACAGCCTCTCACTGCGTAGTTCAGAGGGAGGGATCCAAACAGGCTGGTCCTGAGGACTCAATGGCCAATCATTTGAGCTCAAACAGTGAGTTCCAGGTTCAGTAAGAGATCTTGTCCCAAAAACATTTTTAAAAAATGTGGAGAGCAATGGAGGAAAACACCCAACGTGGACCTCTGGCCTCCTCACATATGTACACATGTACAAACACATAGAAAGAGTTCATGAAAGAATATTGTATTTAGCTTCAAGAATTCTCCTTGATATCAAGCAATGTTTCTTTTTCATGGTTGTATGTATCTCCTTAAAATTATTAATTTAAATATGAATATCTCAGTCATATATTTGCCCTTTGCTTTAATAAGAACATATTTTATAAAAGAAAAGAAGCTATTCCCCATGTGATGCTTCTGAACTGGAAGAAATTCTTTCCGATCGTATATTTTTGAAAAAAAAAATGGCCCATGAATTTAAAGATTTGCCTTTGATCAGATTTCTCTGTTCATTCATTTTCTTTTCACTCCTGTGAGTGTTGCTTATAAGGGACGATTAGAAGAAAATACAAAATATGTTCTTTCTTTTGTTGTTGTTTCTCTTGTTCTTGTTTTGAGAAAGGGTCTCGTGTGTCCCAGGCTGGCCTCAAACTCACTGTTTGGCTGAGGATGACCATGAATTTATGACCTCCTGCCTCTACCTTCTGAGTGCTGGGATTACAGGAATGCACTGCTGGTTTATGGTTTTATGTGTTGTCTTTTCTTATGCTATGTTCTGGATAGCTTTAGTTGTGCACCTGATTAGAGGGAACCTCAACTGAGGAATTTTCTTCATTGGTTTGGCCTTTGGCTATGTCTGTGGGGCATTTTCTTGATTGTTGAGTGATACGGGAAGGTCCAGACCACTGTAAACAGTGCCACTCCTGGGCAGGTGATCCTGTATTGTATAAGAAAGCAGGCTAAGCACAGGCCAGAGGAGCAAGTCAGTAAGCAGCTATTCTTCATGGTCTGTGCTCCAGGTTCCTGCCCGGAGTTCCTGCCTTGCTTCCCTTGTTGATGACTGTGCTGTAAGCCAAATAAACCCTTTCCTTCCCAAGTAGGTTTTGGTCAGTGTTTTATCACAGCAACAGAAAAGGAACTAATACATGCTGATGTTAGGATGATGGCAAATCAGAGAACTCCAGCTGCAGAAGTTCAGCAGTCATAGCATCTAGCCAGTCCTTACTGGAGAGCTCTGTCTGTCCCTGTCACTGTGCTCCTTCACAAAACATTTTCCTCTCTTTTTATAAATTAATTTTTATTGAGGGGCTGGAGAGATGACTTAGCAGTTAAGAGCACTTGCTGCTCTTGCAGTGGATCTGGGCTTGCCTCCCAGTACCCACATGGCAGCTAACAACCATCGGTAACTTCACCCTGAGGGGAATCTGACTCCCTCTTTTAACCTCTGTGGCAACTGCATGCATGTGGTGTGCTTTCATTCATGCAGGCAAAGCACACGTATGCATAAAATAAAAAATAAATTAAAATTAAAAACAATTTACTGAATTTTTGAGACTTTCATACAATGTATTTTTATCATATTCAGACCCTTTCCCCTGCCTGCATCCCCCTTACTACTCAACTACCCAATTTCATGTCCTCTACCATTTCTTAAGTCCTATCTAGTTTAATCTGTGTCCTCAATATCCTTTAATATGCATCTATCTCCTAGAATCTGGTCAACCTACTCAGTGCCATACCCTTAAAGAAAACTCACTCTCTCTGTCCCAACAGCTATCAGCTGCCAAGAGCTCTTCTGCTAAGGTTGGGGCCTCTTACCCCACCTCACCCATGCTGGGAATTTGCCTGGCTTGAGTATATATAGGGCTCGTGCATCCTGTCACCATTGCTTTGAGTTCATGTGAGTAACTGCCCTGATGTTTGGAAAACACTATTTCCTTGTGCTCATCTACCTGCTCACCCTTTTACAATTTTCCCACCCCCTCTCCTGCAATAATTTCTGAGCCTTGGGAGGCAAAGATTTGATACAGGTGCCCCATTCATGGCTAAGCACTCCACAGTTCCTTATTCTCTGCATGATGACGAGTTGTGGGTTTCCGTGTTAATCATCATCTGCTACAAGGAGAAGCTTCCTGTGAGAATTCGGAGATGCACTGATCTATGCGTATAACAGTAAGTTATTAGGAGTTGGCTTAATACTATGTCTATTTAGCAGAATAATAGTAGTGAGTTCTTCCCTATGGCCTGTGCTCTATCTAGCCACAGGTTTCTAGGCCTGATATCGGTGCCAGGTATGGGCTCCATTTTGGAAAATGGTCCTTAAATCCCATCAGAAATTGGTTGATTACTTGCATAACATTTGTGTCATTATTGAACCAGTGGCTCTCAGGGTTCACAGCTGAACAAGGTTGATGATTGCTTTTCTTTTCTGGTAGCGTGCATAGCGCCTTCCAGCACCAGCCTAGATATTTTCCACTCTTAAGTGGGATTGACAAGCAGTGGTTCTGACTGAATAAATATATGTATTTATGTATACTTTTTTTGTAACAGCAAACTACCATAACTCTAAAATGTCTAGGGCTGTCTACTCACCCTGGCCTCCTCATGATGATGTCACTGGGTTCCACTGGTCTCATAAAAACCATTTCAGTATTTTATCTTCTACTACCTCTGTGTGGGATGCAAGATCTCTTAGCTCATTAATTCTACAAGTTAATTCAATAACAGATAGGACTACAGCAGGATATATAGATAAAATAAATAGACAAAAATTTCCCCTAGGGATTTATATTCTAATGGAGAGTGACCAACCATAATAAGTGCTAATATATAAAATAGCACATTGGATGACAGTAAATGCAATAGGGAAAAGTAAGTTAGAAAAAGAAGATAAGGAATATATGAGAAAATGGGGGGGTATATAGGCCATCATTGCTTGGTCAGAGAAGAGAAAGCTATAGTAGAAGCACGAGATGGAGGAGAGGATGGTTTTATCCATGTGGATACCCAGGAGAAGAGTTCCAAGAAAAGAGAACAGCACCTGTGAACAGACTGAGGTGACTACATGCTTGTTATGTTCTAGGAAGAGTACTGCCTGCTCGAGAGCACTGAGAATAAGAAAGATTGCTAAATGTGATTGGGAGATGGAGGGGAGAGGAGAGTGGTCCATCTCTGGTCATTGTAAGAGTTTTACCTTTAACTTTTACTATGACTGAGCTGAAAGGCACTGAAGGACCAGAGAGGTGAGGACTGAACAAAGTATTTTATTTTTAATAGATTCCTTATAAATGTTATTTATTATTAATATGCTTTTATTGAATTTTTGTGGATTTCATACATCTTAATCATATTTAGCTCCACCTTTCTTATCTGCAAACCCCGTAGCCAACCCACAGGACTTCATGCATTTTTTTTTCATGTATGTTAAGGCCTACTGAGTCAAATTTGTGTACCCAGATATCTCTCAGTATGAGTTCATTCACTGGAGCCTGTTCAGTCTGTCTAGTGTCACTTACTTAAAAATGATCAACTGTCCTTCTCCCAGTAGTGATTAGCTCATCCCAGTTCTGTGCTGGGTTTTTTTCTGACTGAGTCTGCATGGGTCTCATACTGTCACCAATGCAGTCTGTTCATACGAACAGGTCTCAGGAGCCTGTAAGATTCTGTTTCCTTATGATCATTCACCTCCTCCCTGGCTCTTACTATCTTTCCTCCCCCTCTTCAGCAATGGTCCTGAGCCCTGGGTGGATGAAGTTTAATACAGAAATCCTGTTTAGGGACCCACACTTTGCCATCTCCTATTCTCAACACTTTGGCCAGTTGTGGCCTTTTGGGAAAATGAAAAGAAACTACAAAGGGAAAGGGAAAGAAGGAACCTAAGAGACAAGGATAGTAGGAGACAGTGTTGCCAAGGGTGAAATGGATAAAATGCAGACATTTAACTGGGAGGGGAAGAAGGAGGGTTATACAAGGAATCATGGAGATAAATGGGAAGAAGGAACACAAGAGAGGGGCCATAGGAGACAGGTGTTATTAAGAGGGAAATGGGGGACAATGGTGATTTCTTAACTGGGGAGAAAGGAGGGAAGGTTAAACAGGGAGAGAGGAGACATAAATAATACTTTGCTGGTACTAAAAAACAGAGGGAAATGTATTAGTTCAAAAGACTATGGAAATTACACATACATATATGTAAATGAGTACATATGTATAGTTAATAGGTTCCTTTTTATTTCTGTGGGAAACAATGCTGTAGGTAGTGCCATAACACAGGATAGCACAAGGAAATCAGTCCTAACTGAAAGGTGATGAAATAGGGACTTCCTGGAGGAGGTGGCATCTAGCTGCCTGAGAAGCATTCAGTGGAATCAAAACATCATCTGATGGCAGAAATGTAGGAACAGCTGCAATCTAATATCTGTGAAAGCAGGAGTGGCCAGTAAGGCTGGACATGAAGGCCTCGGTCAGCATTAGAAAAACTTTGAATGAGTACATTACATATTTTGGAATTCTGTTCATTAATAATGTTCAAAATTTATCATGCATTTGGTGCCTTGGCCCTCAAAATCCTCTTTTGCCCAGGTGAGTTATAATATATACCAGTTAGAATGGATAGCCTATGTAGAACTGTTAACTGGTCATATAATACCTGTTTTAATTTATTATATTTATTTTTTATTTCTCTGTATATGAGTGTATTACCTGCATGTGTGTTAGTGCACCCGTGTCTTTCCATGCCCACGAGGGCAGAAGAGGATGTCCGATATTCCTACAACTGGAGTTACAGATGGCTCTTAGCTGCTGCCACATGGGTGCTGGGAATTGAACCCAGATCCTCTGTGAGAGCAGCCAGTGCTCTTACCCGCTGAACCATCTCTCCAGCCCCATAATACCTGTTTTTTATACTTGTATATGATTCCTGGGTCTCTGAGTTGCCATTGGCAGTCAGTGTTTGCCAGGGCAGGGAGAATCATTTTCTTCAATGATATACCTACTAGTACAATATTCATGCTCCAATAAATCACCTCAGACTCCTACTTACACAAGCAATTCTAATTAAACTCATTGAGTCACACACAAAAAAGACATGGAAGTAGGTGGGGACAAGCAGAAAAGAGGATGGGGTCAGTAGGGTTGGGAGGGAGTTAAGGGAGGGGAAAGAGAGATGAGTATGATCACAGTGCCTTATTTCATGTATGAAATTATTGAAACTTAAAGTGAAACAATTTCTTTTACATTTTTTAATTTATTTTTATTTAAAATGTGTGAGTGTTTTGTGTGTATATATGTATATGTGACTCCTTGCATGCCATGCCCATGGAGGTCAGAAGGGGCATAAGATCCCCTGGAACTAGAGTGATGAACGAATAAAACAATTTTTAAAATTTTTATTTAATATTTTTATTTTATGTGTATGAGTATATTGCTTACATGTGTGGAGGTGTATGGGACTGGAGTTATAGATGCTGTTAGCCGCCATGTGGGTGCTGGGAATCAAACCTGGGTCCTCTGTAAAAGCAGTCAGTTCATTTAACCACTGAGCCATCTCCCCAGGCCCCATAAAACAATTTAATTATTGATATTTTAAAACATATTTCATTTATTATTTTTATTTTATGTGTGTGAATGTATTACCTGCATGTATGTGAATGCACCCGTGTCGTGCAATGCTGTGGACTTCAGGAGAGGGCTTCAGATTCCCCTGGAACTGGAGTTAAGGACGATTCGTAGCTGCCGTGTGGGTGCTAGGAATCGAACCCAGGTCCTCTGCAAGAGCAGTCAGTGCTCTTAACCGCTGAGCCATCTCCCCAGCCATGTTTTTGTTTTTTTGTTTTTTTTGATATTTTTATTAAAATAAAATGTATGAAATTTATCACTTCAATACTGTTGTTTTTCTGAGTAGAGTATATTAGGAAGCAATGTAGAATAATGTAAAATTAAGCTTTAATCAGAGAAAATATGACAAGAACAAGACTATATGCATGGTTGTTTGGCTTTTAAGTTTCATCTGGACTTTTTCTCAAGAGGAAGCTTTATATGCAGTTGTTCGTATGATATGTCAGTATAATATAGAATTACTAGTCTTTGAATTTAAGAAGCAAAAAGATGGTATAATCCCCTTTTTTAATTGGAGAAAGGATTAATTCAAATTCTTCAATTGAGTGATGTAAGCTCATCACTGAAATGCTAATTCAGTCTTATCAACCATATGTTAATCACATGTATAATGAAGCTACCCTGCAAAATAATCTGTTCAGGAAGTTTTTAATTGAAAGAAAGGTTTTCATTACCAGAGGATGATTTAGATCATTCTTAGTCCTGTTGGGAATTTCCAGTCTTTTTAGGTTGAAAGAAGATTGGACTAAATGCTGAATGAGGGCAAAGGATAGAAGAAAGACAGTCTCCACTAGTCACAAACTCTTAAGTACAGAGACTTAGTCTTTCTTATTCTAGTACCTTCCTTTCCTTAGTGGCTGCACATTACAGCAAGTCTAGCAGAAGCAACCACTTCCCTAGACTCTGGAGTAATCCAAAGACCCCTTGTGCCCCAGGTGAAATGCAATTGCAAATCTCAGCTTTAGTGATTTTAATCTGCCAAATTCCATTAAGTGAAGCCTAGTAGGAATTTGTAAATCAAATAGTGAACTCTATAGATTCAGTCAATTTACAAGTTCAGTGTTTGCTACTGATTTGCTTTGTCAGAAAAAAAAAAAAAAAAAAAAAAAAAAGGTCGAGTACAGATGCTGTTTTAATTCCCTTCTTTTCTTTTTCTATTTTCCCCATGAAAAAATTTCTTATTGAAGCCAAACCTATGTTTCTTAAATTCCTAGACCACTATCTATCATGCAATTCAAGTCTGTTTTCTAAAGGGAAGAGCGCCAGAAAATCAAAAGCTGCTTGCTTTAGTTCCCTGATTTTTCTTTAACATTCTTTGGAGAATTTGAAATTGGGGTGGGCTTAGGCAATAAACTTAATCTACATTAAGAATTAAACATGAAGAGACTATTAGAACAAGCTTTAACTTGCTAATTAGCTTACTTTCCATGTACTATCATGCATAGCTTTATGTATTTTCTCATTGTTGGTATTACAGTTTGGATTTTGCTAAAAAGTATTTATGACACAAATTACAAAGTTAGTACTAACATCCTGCCTGGACTTGGTCTCAGCATGGTGTTAGGGTATTGCTCCTCTGACTTTGGTGGGTAAATGTCCTGCAAAAGTTAGTTATGAACTCAGGAAGACTCTCCTCCTTTCTGGGTGACTTCTGGCTCCTAGGCAGATTCCACAAGCACTTTGGTTACTGGGTTGGATTTGTTGAGAATTCTTTCATGTGGTTGCATAGCAGATGGACTGTCTGTACAGCCTTGGTCTCTTGAATGATTTGTGTGAAGGTTAAAAAGGAAACACTGTCTAGTTTCTAGAATCTGCACATAAGATTGAATGAATCTCAACAGGTTATCAGCTATGAAAAAAATAAAAAAAGATTGTGCAACAAAGGCAATCAGATTTCATGGTGAAACTGAGGGTCAAGCTACTTAAGTCAAATGTTCTGCTTGTTGGCTAGAAGGTTTGGGAAAGATGCTCTAGTTTTTTGTCCCTTAGTTAACCCATCCTGAAATTAGACGATGGCAATATGTTATGGAAAAATCAAGAGACCAGCCGCCATGTCATGTGAAAGAGAGTGAGTTTTAGTTTCTGTCAGTGGACTGATACCTGGATCACTCCATAACGATGCCAGCCCCTAGCTCAAGTTTTGGGGGATAGTTATACTCATATGTGTGGAATGGAAGCGAGTTACAGGAATGTGGCAGTTTTGGAAAACAAAGACTTCTAGCCTGGGTAACCCCAAGGGGGTCCTGTTTTACCTCCCCCATTCTTATTTTAGGACCTTTCAGGATCCAAAGTTCTTAGCAACCATCCAAAGAATTTCATTTCCATCACATTGCACAAGATTTTAGCAACTCTAAGATATCTTTACAAATAATATCCAGCTCATTTGCTTCTAGGAAGTCTCTATGACTTTACACCCCAAAACTTTTGTGACAGTGCTTAGTGACTACCAAGCACTTGTGTCAGGGATCCCATGAGAATTTGTCACATTTCTTAGAGTTCTTTCTCCTTGTAGGTGTATGATTTAGGCTTGATTTGAATTTTACTGTCCAGTGATCTAGTGCTAATTTTGATAGTGCCCATGAAGGATTATTTCCCTTTCAGTGAACAACTTTAATTGCTTGGTAACTAGTGAAAAAAAGAGTTCACCTTCACTTGCTAGAGACTTTGATCTACTAAAATACCCTTTCCAATCACAGTTTAATTGCAAGTGAAATAAAATTCGGGGCTCAGTGGTTCTTAGATCTCTCTCCATAGCTGTTAGATTACATGCAAGAAACTTAGTTCCTGCTGGCACAAAGATACTGGAGGCTAGACTGGCAAGAATTTGGAAATGAAGTATCACAATTTCTACTCATTATCCAAAGAAATGAAATCAGTACTTTGTCTAGAACTGAAGCACTATTCATAATAGTCAAGATATCAACTGAACTAAATTATTCCACCAGTGAATGAAGAAATTATACATAGACATTTATATATGTTTGTGTATATATAGTACCACAATGCAATATAATGCAGTGTTCTACTTTTAAAATTTTATTGTAATACTTTATAGAAGAAAATATTCTAATATTCTAATATTATATTTTTAATATTTAATAACAGTCTAGTATGTGTCCTGATAATATAATATGGTTCTAGTACCTATTACAATGTTATTTTGTCTTAAAATATGAGGCAACCCTGCCATTTCCATCAGAATTTATGAACCTAGAAGACATGGTGCAAAATGAGATGAGCACAGAAAGGCAAATACTATAAATTCTCTCTTACATGTTTTAAAATATTGACTAAGAAGATGACAGGAAGCTTACGAGGAGATATAGATCAAAGGATATGAAGTGCTACAGGATGAATGAGGCCTGAGTTCTAAAGTACAGCAAGAAGACTGTAACTTATAATATTGTAATATACTGGAGATTTGCTAAGTACATAGATTCTAGGTGCTTAGTCTATCAAACAAAACAACAAAAAGACACTTAAGCAAAATAAATGACATGTCAATTGACTTGACTATAATATTATGCTGTGACTATGAAAAATCTTGCTGCATACCCAAAATGTGTACAATAAAAATTTATATTAAAAAGTCTGTTCTTAGCCAGGCATGGTAGTGCATGTCTTTAATCCCAGCACTCAGGAGGCAGAGACAGGTGGCTCTCTGTGAGTTTGAGACTAGCCTGCTCTACCTAGTGAGTTAGTTGCAGGCCAATCAGTGCTACATAGTAAAACCCTGTCTCAAAAACAAAACGTTTCTATTTCTTTCTTCTTGATCATTTATATTGCTGTTTAAAAAATATTTACAAGACTCTTGAGCTTTTAAAGCACTTTAAATACAACTATGACTTAGCTTATTGCTAATATTTGAAAAACAGAGGGCTATGTAGCTCAGTGATAGAGCGTTTGCCTAGAAGTCACAAGACCTTGAACTGAATTCCCAGAACCATGCTGAAAAACCAGCTTTGAGAAAGATAATAATATATAGATAGGAAGCCAGACAGGACCTTCATGCCTTCCAGCACCTGTTGATTAAATCTTTATCAATAATTTATTGAGGCTATACGAGTAGATACTAGAACTTTCCAGAGTGTCTGCACTTTTGAGAGCTTCCCATTGAATACAATACAAGGAAAGTAAAATATGTATTTTTAAAATGAGGATGTGTTATTTTGTGCTATTTGATGTTTCATTCTTTGCCTAAATACCATTCTACTATGTATTAGGATATTATTCCTAAAATATAAATAGGAAATACTTATAGTAATATTATTCCTAAGGTATTAGGAGATCCTGCCATATACAACAATATACATAAACCTGGAATATATAATGCTTTGTTATAATTTATTTTGTTTGTTTGTTTTGAGACAAAGTGTCACTATGTAGTCCTGACTGGGCTGAAGCTCACTGCGCAGACCAGACAGGTCTTGAACTTGTAATAGTCCACTTCCTCTGCTCTGCCTCCTGAAGACTGGCATTACAGTTGTGTACCACCATACCTGGTTTGGGGTTTCCTAAATATAAATTACATGTTGTTTTATTCAATTTCATATAAAGTTTCATTGTATAAAGAAAGACAGGAAAAAGCACACCATTTTGAGAAAGTATTACTCAAGGTCATATATACTTAGCTTATCTAGGAACATTGAATAATTCTCAATTTAGAAAAATTACTGGCTCATATGAAAATTAGCACTATTTTCCAAAGCAGAAGTCACAACTTGACCCTGAAGGAGTGCCTCCTGTATTTTCCCAGTGAAGTAAGAGGATCTTAATTCCTTCTATTCATCATGTTCGTCCCCCACTCTCTTGAAGGCTCCCTACTTGCCCTACAGCCATAGCCCTCTGTTGGCCAGGCTCTCCTCTTCTCCTTGGGCTCCCCTGCCGTCCACTTCAAAGTGGGCCCTGGCTCCCTAGTGAGGCAGTTAAATTATTACCCCCAGGTGTTGATTCACCTTTCTCCTTGCTGGATTTTACCTCCTTCAGCTTTGAGTCCTGGGGGAAGCAGAAAGGAATTGGAAGAAGATCAAAGTAGCAGGGCTGGAGTTGGAGCTTTAGACACAGAGTTGAGTCTAAAGGCCTGTCTTCTGCTCCTCTCCCCTTTCCTACCATCTCTCACCCCCCACCCCCACTCTCTGACCTTCTGCCCTCCTCAGGCAACTAGAAGACAGAGTGGGTCCTGTGGTTAAACCATATGCTGTTCAGTTAGACATACTTTATTTTTATTTTTACATACAACACCAAAGCCTCAGCACTGTTTGATGGCTGTTTCATTTTATAGCAGAATTGCAGAAGACAAATGATAGGATCCAATATTTTTTGTGCACCTATTTCTGTTCTTTGAAAGGCACTATGGATGAAGATTGTGATGAGTAAGAGACATACTGACCCCAGGTAGCGCAGAGTTATATGTGCAAACAATTCTAGTGGAGCAGGACACAGTTGTTACTTATGTTATATATATAAAAAAGAAACTCCATGAGGAAATAAAAAATGCAACAGCAGGACACATTTTTAAGTCACTTGTCAGCAAAGTATTTCATGCTCTTTCTATTAAACTAAAAGTAAAGCAACTCTGCTCAGAGATAAACATACTTTGCCACCTTTTTCCATGTAAATTTGAAATAATACTGAATATATTAGAGTTCTGATATGTATGTATTTGTAATACTTAATGTTAACTTCTCTATCTTGTGATTTTATACTATATATTATGAATAACAACACAAAACTGGAAAGTACTTGCATAATAATATATCTCATGGTATTTGTTTCTATAACCACTTCCTCATTTAAGGGAATTCTTCCGTTACTTATAAAATCTGCCATGCTGTAAATAATTTATTGAACATATTTATGCATAAATTTACTCATTTTTCCTTTTTTCTTAGCATGAATGTCTAGAAATGTAATTCAGTAAAGGAAGACTGTGTCTTTTTTAAGGCAGAAAGCTTTCTACCTAGCTCATAACATTTAAAAAATATTTTGTTTATTATTTTTATTTTACACGTATGAGTGCATTGCCTGCATGTGTGTAGGTGCATCTACATTGTGCAATGCCAGTGGAGGTCAGAAGAGGACATCAGATACCCTGGAACTGGAGTATGGATAGTTTTTAGCTACCATGTGGTTGTTGGAACCTGAACCCAGGTACTCTGCAAGAACAGCCAGTGCTCTTAACTGTTGAGCCATCTCTCTAGCCCCTCATAACCACTTTAAAACCAAAGCCAAGCATAAGAATTCTTACCTCCTGCACTTCAGCATTCAGTTTTAACTTTTGCATTTTATTTATTTCTTAAAATATATTTTATTTATTCTTGAAGAATTTCATACACAGCTAACACTAAAGATGCTTGAAAGGTCATATAGTTCTATCTTTTAAAGAACTATGTTTGTTGTTTGGTAATGTAAACAGGTTACCAGCTCTTAGTTTTTTAGATTTTAATTTGTCTTTGAAATATAAGAAACACACAAAAGAGTGTACACATCATATATGTTTTGGGTCAATTCAGAAGTTGCTTCATGTGGGTATCTTTTTGAGGTGGTTGACATTGCAGTCAGTTCTGAACAAGTTTTCCTTCATTTATAGGAGCCTTAGAAATGAAGGGAGATCGGAAACTAATATTTCTTGGCCATTATTTTTAATTCTTTCCGCATATGAGTTCATTTCATTCTATTTTGTAAATCGTATTCTGACTTACAGATGGGCAAATTGGCATAGGACGTAAGCGTCTAATAAAACATCCACAAAACTAGTATCATTTTCATTTCAAACCCAGGCTTGGCAGCTGTCAAACCTAGTCCCTTACACAGCTGGTTTAGTGAACTTTGGATCCTTGTTGCATGGACAGCAAATTCACGACTGCATTGATAAGCAAATCACCAAAATGAATCAGTGTCTTAGTCCTTGCATAAATTGGGCCATTTCTTATTTATCCATTTCCTATTTAAAAGCCCTCGAATAGGTTCCCATTTCTCCAAGAGCAAATACCCAACAATTTATAGTAGTTTGAATGCATACCTAGTCTAGCCCTCCATTTTATGTTGGACCTGTTTCTCACTGCCTGGTCATTTCAAGTTTGATTCATGCCCAAGCTCCATGACGATTAGGAGATGCATGTGACTCTTACATATAAATTGCATCCCCTTCTGTTTATCAACAGTGTTAATCTCTGCTGTGTCTTTTTCCTCATATAACATATCATTTCCTGGCATAATAGTTACTTTACTTAGCTATTACATAAATATGTTTTTCCAAGGATGGATCGCCACTTCTTTTCTATACTACTATATATATCCCTTCCACTCAGAATAGTGACTGGTACTGTGTAGATGATCAATTAATATTTGTTGATTAATTAACTAATTGCTGATCCAAGTCCTTTGCCAGGTAAGACATCTCTAGAGTTTATTATTGTTAGTCAAATTCACTGCTGGGTGGCACACATGGCATTCAATCCCCTCCTCCCATGGTTCTTGTGACAACCTGAGAAAAGAATTCTCCAAACCCCGGTTTGAAGAATCTTAACGAGTTTATTGGACTTGCCAACTGAGCTTGGGGTGTGAGTTTACTTCCAGAAGAGCAGGTGCCCCGCCTCCCACCCCATTCATGGAAGTCCACACCCAAACTTAAATCCTGTGGTTCAGGACAGCATCACAAAATGGCAAGAGACCAGCTTCGTGGTTTTCCCGTCTTTTATACCCTTAGCCCCTCCCCTGAAAGCAGCTATGATCAACGGGTTGGCTGGAAGAGGGAAGGGAAGTGACTCCTTTGCAGAGCGTGGGAAGGAGGCGGGTTCATGGCTCACCATCATAGGGTCAGAGGAACATTGGGATCACAATTATCAAAAGAAAGGAGACACATACACACACACACACACACACGCATGCACATGGACATACACAAGTGGTGTGGAAAGGCAATTATTAGGGTTTTGTACAGGATATCAGAGCTCTTTTCTAATTTATCCGAAGGGGACACCAAGGAACACTTCAAGAAAAAAAAAAATGTGGCCCTTATTAATTGTTTAATGAGCCACTAGAGTCAGCAGTTAAGGGGAAAAGATAGAGGCAGTTCCAGGCAGAGTAAATCTTTGTTCAAGACATGGAGCTAAGAAACAGTATGCTTTGTGTTGGCCACTAATACATGATTATCACAGAAGGACAGTAGCTAAAGGGACATCATGGCTAGGTGGGCCCTTTTTGGAAGGATCATTCAAGCTGAAGGCTGATGAATGCATTTAAAGAAGATGAGAGACAGAAAAAAGTATTTGGAGGTTGATTCATAGCCTAATCTAAAGTACAGATGAAGGTTTGACTCAAGAAAATATAAGAATTCAAAGTATCAGGAATTTGTAACTAATGGGAACTTATTAGTGAGAGAAGAAAGAAAACCAGAATAAACTTCAGTGACCACACAGCTAATGAACTATCAATCAATAGCTTTTGCAAGGATACTTTTCTTAAACCAATTAATAGCTGTCTGCAGTAATCAGTGTTTTACTCTTATGTTTTGTTGCCTTATTTTATCATAAAAGACTCAAGTCCAATTTTCCTTATATCGTGTGTTAGAAGGCCTGACAGAAAAAGCTTCAAGAGTTTAGGAGGAAGACATGAATAAGAGACTTTCAGACTGGTAGACTAGACATCAGATAGTGTTTCATCATGACATGGAAAAGATAAAGCATTATGTATACCTTACAGTGATGTCATAAATAAGCAACACTGCGTATGCAAAACAATATGCACATTTATATTTTTGTACTGACAGTAACTACCCCATCTGAAGCTGCTAATTTGCATGACAAAAACAGTGGAAACATACGAGGTGAAATTACATGGTTTTAAAATGTCTCTCTACTGCTCCAATAACTTGGGTCACATATAAATGAGAAAATAAGATAAAACCCTATCTCACTCTAGGGGTCAACTGAGCTTCATGGACATGAACGGGGATGTCTGGGTTCAGCTGCTCACTGCACTACACCACTGTGGATTGGAGACATGTTGTGGGTGCATGCTTGACATCTGTGCTTCCTATGGCACAAGGTAGAGCCTTGTGCTGGTAAGGCAGCTTGCTGCTGATAATATCCTGATCCTTGAGATTATTGTCTTCACTGTTGATTTTTGGAATGATATGCTTATGTCATTTGAATATGAAATATGGAAGCAAGTATATTCCAGTTGTAAGGTACCCAGAAATTATTTAAAGCAGATCTGCTTAGTTTGTGCATGGAGTTCTTAAAGGCCCAAGGACTTAAGTAGTTTGCCCAATATTTGAGGAGTTTTCAGAAGATCCGAAGCTAGGCTTTAACTTCTTGACTCACACTTCGGTTCCCTTCTCACTTTGGTCCATGAGTGGTGTGGTACCTAAACCAAGAAAACAAAGCCATCTGTTAGGAAGGTGAATCTACTGGTAGGTCAGGAGCTCGAAGGCAAGAATTTCTGGACAGTATCATAGTGACTTTGACTTGAAACAATGAAACAGGAGCTGAATTAGGGTAGCGCAGATAAGAAGAAAGATGGGATTGCAGGCCAAATGTCAAGGTACAGTCATCCAACTTGTGATGAGGTGGTTAATACAAGTATCTGAACAAAAAGTGTGGAAACTATGTAATGAACTATTGAACGAGTAGCAATTTTTGCATTATATTACATGTATGACATATACAGAATCTGTGAGCCATATTGCACATTGAATATTCATAATAGGAATATTACTGATAAAAAATAAAACAACAGTCAAAAAATTCTTTGTTCCTTTAATCCTTGTAACAACACTGTAAGATACTATTCCTGTGTATATAGACCAAAGACAAGGTGCAACGAGTCGAGTATTTGCCTAAAATCACAAATCAGTGTGAAAAGCTAAGCTAGGATGTAAAAACAACCTTCTTGAATTAAACCCAGATCACTCTGCAAAGAACCTCTTTAATCAGTGCAGCTATATACGGTGTATTCCTGAGTTTTACACTCCAACAGCTGTGTAACTTATTATATTGGTCTATATTATAGGCAGTGCGTGATATTCCCACTCAAAAAACTTGTACCTCACACAGTTCTTTTTTCTTAGTTTCCAAATTAAGGTCGTGTTTGCCAGCTAACACTGATGCTTAAAGGTCAGGTGTAGTGCATCCTGGCATAAGTGTGGCTTGTGGACTTTCTTTAGCTTTTCATTCTTTATCAGCTGGTGTGGGACATGATACATTTTTGAACCTACAGACTACCTACAAAAATCTGCCAAGTCAAGCCTCGCTTCCATGACAGACTGGAATGCATGGTGGGAATGTGTTGGGAGGAGGCTGCTTGTCCAGAACAGGGTCTGAATAACAGCTTGCATTTTTCACCAGGGGAATGTGACAGCTGTGGCTGATCCTTGAGCTTTGCTATGCACATGCTTAGACTGTTAGACGTCATACAAATCTCTTTTCCCCGCCATGCCCACTACAGCACCACTGCAGCCCATTACATACACTAATTGCTCAAAAATACGCATGGTTAATAGAAATTATTTTTGGCATTATACTGTGGCTTTGTTTCCTGTAACACTGAACATGTGATACAATGGCAAAAACGATCTGGAGAGAAAACATTTCATCCAAGGTATCCCTTCTTTTAGTTTTTACGCTTTTTTTAGCTTTTACTGGGATGTTGATCACAAAACATTAAAGTATATGTGTATGTTCTCAATGTATTTCAAATAACTAAAGATGCAGTATAACTATAAATTATATGAAGTCTGAACATGAACTTGAAGTATTTTCAGCAGGAGTACTTTATGTTTTGAACAAATCATCTAGGGAAATAGTGCCACAATAACTGACTACAATTCTATGAACAAGAGAACCAGATAGATATATTGAAGGTTGAAAAGATAAATTGGGGAGGGGCACTGAACAGATGGCTCAGTCAGTAAAGAGCTTCCAACACAAGCATGAGGACCTGAATTCAGATCCCCAGCACACACTTAAAAAGGTATTTGGTGTGACAGGGCTCATCTGTAACCCCATCTTCGGGAGAGTGGAGACAGGAAGAATTCTGGGACTTGCTGAGTAGGTAGTATAGCTGAATTGGTGAACTCGTCCAGGTTTAGTGAAAGACCCTGTCTCAAAAAATAAAGTGAATATCAATAGAGGAAAGCTCCTAACGTCTATATCAGGGGGTTTGAGGGGGAGAAACAGACAGAGAGACAGGGAAGGAGAGAGAGAAATTATGACCTGTGGATGTAACTCAGTGGTAGGAAACTGACCATCATGTGTGAGGCCCCAATGATAAATTAAAAATCTATAAAGTTTATAATTTGGACACTTAAAGGTTAAATAATATGTATTTCTTTTGAAATGTTCTTCAAAATGAAGAAAACAGTTCATTTGGGAGAATAGTTTTTAAAGTGATGCGGATTTACTGACATGGCTTTCTAGTCATTCTACTGTTAATGGAATGATGGACACTTGCTTCCCCTCTTTTTTCTTGGCCAGTATGTTTAGACTATCTGTTCATATCCACATAGGAGAGGATGATGTTTTTCTCTTATAAAGGGTAGAATTATGCAGAAGTGTTTGAATACTCATTTCATCAATTGCTAAAATTTTGAAATTCTGGGTGTGATTCCCAAAGGCTCAGCCTCTGCACAGTCTTACAAATGACTGAAGAACACAGACTAGGAGTAAGGTTTGCCAGCAGTATTTCTGCTCATCTTGAGTCATGAGCAGTGTATCAACCAGCTTTATCTTTTGTGCTCTGTGACAGTGAGGGATGTAGTCCCCCAAATGCTGTTGGTTGACTTTTGAAATGGAAACTTATTTTCCATGTTGATAATGAATCCATTGCAATTTATTTGTGATTTTACTTAGATCGTCTTTTGTCAAACTTCCTTATCCTTCACAAGATATCAGTGGTCTTGTCCATTCGGGCCCCCAGGGAATATCTTACCTGCTTATCATTCCTGGGCCTCTATATATGTGACCTGGTGTCACCTTTCCAAGTACGATTACTGTGATTCATCTTCTTAACCAAACTATGAACCCTTGTTAGAAATGCATTCTCAGTTACAAAACTTAGTATCCCCTAACTATGCCTCAGATAAAGTAATTTCAAATGAATATATGTAAATGAATGAGATGCCTTTGCCCTATATGAAAACAATATGAAAAGGAAGACAACATAGAAGTAAACCATAAATACAGCTGCTCAGTGTGTACTTCTCTTCAGAACAAAATAAGAATCAAAGAAGCTAAAATACCATAAGCTACCTGAACCAAAAAGATTGCTGTCATTTAGAAAGGAATGCAGTATAATAAACCAACAGTGCAGTCACTCTGACAATATGAGTAATCACAAGCTCATGCAGGATACACATTAAGACATCTTCATCTTGTATCACCTTGTTCATAGCACAGGGACTCGTACAGAGAGCACACTAAGCATGATGCTTAGGAATAGATGATTGAACCAATAACGCCCTGCATTGAAAAATCAACAGAGATGTTTTTAAAACATATTCTTGGGTGGGGGCCCATTTAGAGCTTTCGTTCAGTAAGTGCATAAATGAGAACACTGTCAGTGTAAAGTGTGAGAATTATGTTTTTAGGGGATTTGCAGCACTGGAGAAGCTGCAGGGGTGGGTCTGGGCACATGACCCCATATCATTAAACAGGTCTGTAATTCTCGTGTTTAGAACTTCACCATAAAAACCTCCATATCTGGGGTTGGAGAGATGGCTCAGCAGTTAAGAGCGCTGACTGTTCTTGCAGAACACCCAGGTTCAAATCCCACCTCCTACATTGCACCCACCTTGTACAAAATATTTTGTACTTTATTTTTACTTTTTGCCACTAATACAAATAGCATTATATTTGCATATGACTTACAATTTTAAAAGCATCTTTAAATATAATATTGGTCTTTACTTAATATTCCTTGTTAGGAAGAACAAAAGCTATATTCTTGACTTTTATGTCCTTGAAGAAACTGAAGGGGAGAGGAGCCCAAGTCATGCACTCATCTGGAAAATGGTGTAGCTTAGGACTAACATCACGGACTTCCAGGAAGACTGTTCTTCCACATGCCCCCTTGCACTCTTTTTTAAAAAGTTTTATTATACAAGTGTGCATGTGTGTGTTCAATGTGTGTGCGTGTGTGTGTGTGTGTGTGTGTGTGTGCGTGTGTGTGTGTGTACATGCATACATGCTGTCTGCAGAGGCCATAAGAGGGTGTTGGATCCCATGGAAATGGAGTTATAGACGGTTGTGAGCCATCCATTGTGGATGCGGGGAACCATTCTCTGGTCCTCTGGAAGAGCAGCCAAGTGCTCTTAATTACTGAGCCAGTTTTCCAGATCCTCTCTTGGACTCTTAGAATAACAGCAGGTTCTTGAGTTCCTTCAATTATAACAGTGTTAGAATAATTTTCATCTGGCTCATGTTTCTTCTTACTACCATTACTACAGCCTGCCCTCTTAAGTCAGGTTTCTTTGCATGAAGATGGGCAGACATTTCCTTTCTACTTTGACTTGTCCTTAGTCTGCACCTCTTCCCCAGAAGACAAGTAAAGATGCCCCCCCCCCATCAATCATGAGGGAGATGGACCACAAGGTCATAGTGACACTTCTGACTTCAATCCCCTCTGGTTGTCAGATATGCTCTACTGTAGTGTCATGTGGAAGGATTATTGCTGTTCCTCCCACATGCTGATTATAATTGTACCTGGAGTCATATTCCAGTATAAATGTCTTCAAACTAGCTTAGCTCTTCTATCTAAAGATTCATGTAGAACTCAGGAAGAGGTGATGAAATGGCTGTATGTTAATCCAAACATGCCAGGGAATCTAAATAAATTAGGTAACATCACATTCACAATGAAGTTTAATATACTGGATTTATGACAAGCCACAGTGTTTTGAGTTTGTTCCATTTGCCCAAAAGTGGGTTACAGTGTGTTTGATTTAGCATGAGTTCCCAAGCAGCCATGCTATTCATCATTTCAGGGTCTTTGTGTTTGGTGACCCTTCCTGGCTTTAAGGTAACTTTGAGAATCACGGAATTGCAGAGTCCAGACATTTCTGAAATGTGGGAATGATATTATGGAATGGGATTGGAGCCATGTTTATTGATTCTTTCGCTAAGAACTAACTTTTCAGAAGAGCAGTTCAACTTTAAAAGATGTTTTAGCCTTTAGGGGCATCCAGGAGCTGAACTGTGTGCATGATAGCTTAACCAGGATAAAGTCATAAACAGCTACACGCATTCCCAAAGCTCCCAACTGCATAGACAGGGAGAAAACAGGGAAATCTAGTCAACCTGTATTACCTCTGACAAAGACACAGCTCCATTTATCATTCCAATGGCATTTTAAAGGCTTATAAAATATGTCTATAAAAGTGTTTATATTATTTTTGCATAGAAAATATGAAGTCATTTTCATACTGATACTTTGGCTTTGAAAAGGATGATATTTTACCCTTCCTGCTTTTTAAGTTTTACCATTGCTTTTTCTATGATGGTGTTACAAACAGATAAGTGTAGAGATAAGCAAATTTCTATACCCAGTTCTACTGCCCATGGTCACCACATCATTTTGTATTCATTTTATATCCTAAATGTAAGTAACAGAGACACTGATGAGAATTGCTCTGTACCCCCTGAGATAGCTACCCCTTTCTCATTGGAAAAAAATACTGTCCTGAACTTGGAAGTTATCATTTCATGAAATCAATGACATAATATTTTGATATGTATTTATCAATTCAGAAATACACATTTTGGGCTGGAGAGCTGGCACAGCCATTAAAGGCTCAGGCCCATAACCAGAAAGACAAGAAATACACATCTTATATTGTATTCTTTTTAAAAATATTTTATTTATTATTTTTATTTTATGTGTATGCGTGTGTTGCCTGCATGTAGGTTAAGTGCACCCGTGTTGTGCAATGCCTGTGGAGACAGACAAGGCTTTTTGGATCCTCTGGATCTGGAGTTACAGACAGTTGTTAGCTGCCATGTGGGTTCTGGGATTTGAACCTGTCTTCTGCAAGAACAGTCAGTGTTCTTAACCCCTGAGCCATCTCTCCAGCCCCTTATATTGTATTCTTATCAAACACACTTCTGATGATTTTAAAAACCATATAACTACAAAATGGTGTGCATAATTATGTGTTTTGTTTGTAATCTAACATTGCATTACATTCTTGTGTGTGTGTGTGTGTGTGTGTGTGTGTGTGTGTGTGTGTGTTTGAGACAGGGTCTTCCTGTAGCCCCAGCTGTCCTGGAACTTGCTATATAGACACAGGCCTGCCTCTGCCTCCTAAGTGCTGGGACCTGGCATTCTTTTCATGCATATTTTTATTGAGTTTTTGTTCATTTCACATAATAGATCTTAATCAAATTTAGAAATCCTCCCTCATCCACACCCATCAATAGCTCCTTCCCGCCGCCCCCCACTGGATTTCATATATGTTAAGTCCTATCCAGTCAAGCATTTGTACCCAGATATCCCTCAGTGCAATTCATCCACTGGATTCTAGTCAGCCTATCTAGAGTTACTCCCTTAAAGAAGATCAACTCTCCTTAACCCCACAGTGCATTCTTTACATTTATTCATATTAGGTCATGTAAAACTACCTAAATTTTTTAACTACTATACAACCTATTGTGTTTATATGGCTCATATTGTTTATGGATTCTTTTCTGGGTTAATATTTAAAATTTTCTAATTATTTTCTCTTGTAAACAATGTTATAGAATGACTTTTTTCTGTGGTTGAAACAGAAAGGAGAATTTAAGTATTTAGTTCATGGAATTTATTCATCATTTATTGTGTAGCACAAGTTTTCTAAGCATTTCAAAGTACCAGGACATGTGCATTTAATAAAAAGCATTTTGTGAAACTAAATATTTTAAACACTTCAATGAAACTATATAAATAAAAATTATGCAATTATAAAACCTCCCTCTAACAGCAATGAGCTCTCTTGTTCCCTTGGTCTTTGTTCCCTTTCTGCAGATGCCCTTGAAATTACCCTTCCAAGGCCAGCGCTTGGAATTGCCCTTCTGACTCTGGCCCCTGGAACTGCCCTTCTGATGCTGGCCCCTGGAATTGTCCTTCCAACACTGGCTCTTGGCCTTCATATTTCTGACTGAAATTTTGCTGCCTGGGGTGGAGTTCATGACACTGGCCTCTAGCAGTAGTGCTGCTGTGTCTTCTTGCCAACCTTGCCCACCGCCAGACTGTCTCCAGCCCAGAGGGGCCCTGGGCCAGCAGAAGGCCAATGTTTAGGCCTTTTATGGGGGTGGGTAGGTGGAAAGGAAAGGGGAGACAATGGAGATGCTAAGGCATAGGGCCTTCATGAGTGGAGAAATGTCTAGACGGCTTGCAAGGGGAGGGATAGGAACCAAGCAGAAACCTAGGAAGGCTGAGGCAAGCTGCTGAAGTCTCAAATAGCGGTATTTATGCCACATATATAAATGTGTGCTAATGCTTTAAAATGCACTAATGGAAAACGAAACTGGTCTTGTAGTCATCAGTAATATAAACACGTTTTCAGCCTTCCCAGTTACTGCATCATTTCCTTCCAAATTGGCTGCACTAGTTTGCATTCCCAAAAGAAGTGTGGGAATTGCCCACCTTACCACAGTCTAGCTAATGCTGACCTTTATTTGGCTTTGAGCTGTTTGACAGACTGATGGATTTGATGAAGTACTTCATTGTTGGTAGAAGGTAAAAGCCACTGACTACTAGAATGAGTTTTGAACAAGGCATTTTTATAATGTTGATATTTTTATTTATTTTTATCTTTACATTGTTTAGTTCTTAAACAGAAGTTTTGTGCATAAGCAATACAGTTTTATAGTGTCTATGAAATACAAATACACTAAAGTAGGTAATTTATATTAATATATAACCACTATATAAAGATACCTAATAGCTTTCATTTGTAAACTCAATTTTATTGAGGTATATTTAACATGCATATTTAAGTATCTATTGTTGAAACGGGGGAGAAAGTGCATCCCCTAGAGGGTTCTTAGTCTCATTCATAAAAGAATTTAAGAATGAACTCAAATGGAAACTCTAGGACAATTTTATTAGAATTTTAAGGAAAATGCTCAGGGCAGGTGAGCTGGTAAACTCAGCAGCTGCCTTGAGGAGTAGAATGGAGGGGAGATGGAAAGAAAGCCATGAAGCCATGCAGGTTTAAAGCCTGCATGGAGGTCAGACACATAGCTGACTGGCAGCCACATGGCTGGGAGAAGGAAGCTTTAGAGAAAAAGTAAAGAAATATAAGATGCTAGGGGCAGCCCAAAGCCTTAGAGAAAGCATGTTTAGAAAAGGAATATGAAGATGAAAAGGAGAGATTACACTTTTCTGAAGAATTCAGAAAATCGGGCAGACTTACAGAGACCTACATGTCTGTGGCCCCACTAGGAGGCGGGATTCCAGGCCTGAAATGTTCACTATCTCCTTAATTCACTAGGTATTCCACCCATCTGTTTAGCATGACTTAAGGAACCTGCCTTCCTAGGGATGGGCCTATGAGCAGATGATTGACCACTGAAACTGGAAAGGTGAATCTTCCAACAGATACACTAGAAATCTTATAGTCTTGTTCAGTTAATCTTATGGAGTTGTTTGCTACTGTAACATTGTGGCACACATACACACCAGTGCAACTATCAGCTTATCTATCTGCTCAAAAGTTTGCTTCTGCTCCCTAGTAATTTATTTTTCCTTTTCTAACTACACATATCTTAACATAATTATTCAGAGTCCTCCATGTTGTAAGCATGTACCAGTGGGGCATTCCTTTTTATGGCTGAGCAATATTCTACCAGGTACCACAGTTTGTTTGTATATCCATCTGTTATAGACATTTATGTTTCTAGCTGTTTAAGTGATTGAGCTCTTAATATTTTTAGGGGAAACTATACACAGCTCTACATTTTCTCCTAAGCAAAACATTAAGCATAGATTAAGCCCCATTGTCACTCATTGCCCAGTATAGTGCCAGGCATGTGGAAGTATCCAGTAACTAGGAGCCAAGAATCTTTTGAAAAAAATCTGAAAATTTAATTAGAAGCACAAAGCAAGCTCACCCAAGAGATTAAAGTGCATGAAACATTGAACAGAACTAAAATCAGTAATATTCCTCATTAACCCAGACATCACCCTGGAATCTAATTTGTATCATTTTCAACCTAAGTGAAAAAATCCCCATTGAGATAACCAGAACAAAATTGGACATAAAGACTGGTATGGTACCCACAAGAGATACATGGGCTGACAAAGGATGGATTTGGACTTGATTAGAAAGCAAACAAACAAGAAAAACAAACAAACAAAAAATAGCTGTTGAAAATATAACTATGTGTGTAATCTCCTCCAAAGCGTGCTTACTTTGAAAGAGATGAAATTCATACTGAGTCCAAGATGAGAACATTAAAAGGTAAAGGGGACAAGAAGGCCCTAAAGAAGAGCGGAAGCTGATGGCCAGACATGACATCAAGAAACCAAGGAAAAGCAATCGTATCACTTAAAATGTTTTCACATGCAAGTAACAGAGAGCCTGACTCACCTGGCTTTAAACACTAAGGTCATTTATTGTCTCACATAACTAAAATTCCAGAGGTGAAGTGGCCTCCAGCAGCTGATCCAGGAGCTTAGTGACTTCATCAAGGAAGTAGTCTCCTTTGTCTCCCTTTGTTTTGCCACCTACAGTTTTGACCTGCCCCATGCCTCTTGCTCTGCTCGTGATAGAATGAATGACTGATAGTAGAAATTAGGGCTTTGTGCTCTCCCATTCACATCCAGCCAAAAGACAGTTTGATAATTCCAGAAGAGTGAGGATGAACCTAACCTGGGCTCAGCAAAGAGTTTCTTATGTTCCATAAGCACAAGTGGTTTACCTGAGGATTCCTGAAACAATCTCTATCTTGGGAGCAGAATCAGGTTTCCTTTTTCTAGAACTGAAGATGGATTGCCTTCCCAGAAAGCAATCTTTGCCAGTGTCAGATGAATACATGAGCAAAACTCAAGGTTCTTCAGGTAAAAGGAAATGGAAACTGGATAAGAAAAGGATAAGCAGTCAAGAAAGATCATTCCATAAGGATTAGGTAAAGCTGGGAGGGAGACAGCTTGAGAAGTCATAACACTGGCAGATGACAAAGTGGACTGAAAGAATGAAGCAAGCAAGACGAAATGAAATGAAAGCCACATCAGGTCACTAATTAGGAAATAGCCACCCTGGGAAACTGCTGGAGATCTTGATTGCACTATTTCTAATTGGATCGTGATGAAGATTCTATTAGAGACCAGTTGCATGAACTTGGTCACCTTCTCAAGTCCACTTTGAGCTCCCCAAAATGGAAGGGGATAAAAAAAAAGAGGTGGAATTGATTTCACAAATTGACCATATTTATGTAATATACTAAGCTTGTGAAATCAAACTTATTTGTGGACTTATTTGTATTTTTTATTAAGTGTACGTATGTGTCTATATGTTGGTATGTATACATGAAAGCAGTCACCTGTGGAGACCAAAAGAAGATGGAAGATTCCCTGTTCCCTAGAGCTGGAGTTACAGTGAGTGCTCGTGTAGCCAGACTTGGGTCCTCTACAAGAGCAGCACAAGCTCTTAAACACAGAGTGCTCTCTCTAGCTCCTACAGAAATATTTTCAAGAGAGAATGTCACTTAGAGTTTATGTGTGTTTATCTGCATTTATAAAAGATTTGAAACATTAGCTGTTTCACTCAGACTTCAGTAAGTATTGGTTACTTTTAGGCTAAAATACATATTTTATTTTATTTTTACTTAAAAAATATTTTATTTATCATTTTTATTTTATGTGTATGAGTGTAATGCCTACATGTGTGTAAGTGTATCTGTGTTGTGTAATGCCTATGGAGGTCAGAAGAGGAATTGGAGCCTCTAGAACTGGAGTTATAGACAGCTGTTAAGCTGCCATGTTGGTGCTGGGAATGGAACCCAGGTCCTCTGCAAGAGGAGCACATGCTCTTAACTTCTGAGTCATCTCTCCAGCCCCTGAAACTCATATTTTAAAGAGAAGGTAAGAAAATTTGCAATTCAGATAAAATTCATTTAATTAACTCTTAAAGTACAGTGTTTAATAATGTTAGGTACTAAGGATTATAATTCTATTCTACTTAAACATAAAAACGTATTACTGATTTCAACAAGACTACACACACACATACAGAGAGAGAGAGAGAGAGAGAGAGAGAGAGAGATACAGACAGAGACAGAGAGAAAGAGAGACACACAGAGAGAGAGTCTGTAGCCCCAGCTGTCCTGAAATTTGCTATAGACCAGGCTGGCCTGATCTCACAGAGATTTGTCTGCCTTTGCCCCCTATGTGCTGGGATTAAAGGTGTGCACTACCACACACATCTCAGACAATAAGCATTTTAAAAAATATTTTATTTATTATTTTTATTTTATGTGTATGAGTGCTATGCCTGCATGTAAGTGCACCCATGTCGTGCAATGCATGTGGAGGACAGAAGAGGCTGTCGGATCCCCTGGAACTGGAGTTATGGACAGTTGTTAGCTGCCATGTGGGTGCTGGGATGCAAACCTAGGTCTTCTGCAAGAACCAACAGTGTTCTTAACCACTGAGCCATCTCTCCAGCCCCCAGACAATAAGCATTTTAATACTAGAATAAATTGTTTTATTTATCAAAGAATTTAGTTTTCAAAAAAGGAACAAAACTAGAGCTTCAAAAAACCAGCAGGATGAGGCAGATTAGATAGATAGATAGATAGATAGATAGATAGATAGATAGATAGATAGATAGATAGATCATACATACATACATAAATAGATAGATAATAAAGATATATATGCATATATATATATGTAAGTATGTCAACTGATATTTCTGGAGGATTTATTTGTACATAAAGTAAACATTAATTCAGCACTAACTATATGCCAGGTCTAATTCAAAGCCCTGTGGATACAGCATTGAACAATATCTCTCTGTCTTCATGGAGAATATATTCCAGAGGGAGAGACAACTAAATAAATATAAAAGATGTCAGGGTGATACTTGCCATGAAGAAGAATAAAACAGGAAATGGTTGGCAGTTATTATATTTAAAAATTGCTGTTTTTCAATCAGAATGGCTGGGAAGGAGTCTCTAAACAGGGGAGGTTTGAGCACACAAGAGGGCAGCTCTGCACTGTGGGAACCCAGCTGTAAGGAAAAAGAACAAGTGCATCACTGGGAAGATTTGGAGAAGAGCAGGGAGAGTGGAGAGAGGGAGCAGAGGGCTTGGAGTTTGGGGAGTATGGGGGAAGTCACAGGATGAAGGCAGAGAAGGGCATCCTGTGTCATGTTATGAGTCAGGGATGAAAAATTGAGAATGATGTTAACTAGGATGGAAAGGCATATGGTGAAGAAAAGTTTGGTTTAGTTGTTTTGGTCAGTGCTGCAATTACTATGGGGAGAATGGGTTCTTCTAGGGCAAGTGGAACCCTGGGAGATACAGCTAAAACAATCTTCTCCCTGTGTAGATACAGAGTAAACTAAAACAACCATGCATTAAACAGGGCAAGAAGGATAGGAAGCCTGGAAGGAAGTCTATAAAGTTTGAAAATAGATGGCCCCAAACTTGGAAAAATTTGATAGAAAATGATTTTTTGACATTCTAATGATATAAAAGTATGTCACTTGCAACCACTGTTTTTATTTTCAGCTTTATGATCATGGGCTATTCAATACTTCAATATAAATATTCTACAGTTAAGATAGACTTTGAGTTATCTGACTATGCCCTCCTGCAGGTTTTTGTGGGTGTTCTCAACACATTTAAGATGGTCTAGTATAAGCTAGGATGTTCATTAATTAAGGACATTAAATACATTTTGGACTTAAAATATTTTCAAATTATCTATGACTTTATTGGGACATAAACCATTATAAATTGAGGAGGGTTCATAATCATACCTCCAAGCCACTTTAATAAGTATACAATCTTGGTTTGTAATTAGCACAACTCTTTGTATAGAAGTATTGCAGCTCACACTGGCTATTTCTCTTGTGCTGTTAACGTCAGTGAATCTCACTTTATAGTTCCTGGAGTATGAAATGTACTCTACTGCTTCATCACAGGCAGATTGCCACAGATTGTTGAGATCCACGTCCTTAAAAGAGAGGGATTTTATTAGAAATAATCACATGGTAGTTGTTTTTCTGTCAGACTTTAGGAACTATTTAATGATTTAAACTTAAGACACCATCCCCTTAGATGCTTGCAGCAAAGATACATCTGAATGTACACAGTATTAAAGTATCTTTTACAGGCAATGAGATTCATGGGACCATGACCTCAGAGTTCCTTTCATCCTATGTTGTTCATGCTTACTTCAGGACTAGGAGCTGCTATCTGTATTTTCCAGGGAGAACTCACATGGCCATTTTATTTTGGAAAAGAATTGGAAAATAAAGATTGGGAGACAAGAAAATCAGAAGTTCAAGGTCATCCTTAACTAATTTAGATAAGGATTTAACTCTTGAAGTCTGGGCTACTAGACTGCACATGAATAAACAAAATATTGATTCAGTTTACTTTTATTTTTCTGCCAAGACCTTCATAGAGCATTATTTCACACCCAGTGTTTGCAGACTGCCAGTCACTTCCCAAGCTCTTAACAAACAGAAGGAAGCATTGAATTCTCTGAAGGCAGTGGTGCTTCCCACCTGGAAAAAACGACTCTGTAACTGAATCCAGCATATGCATTGTCTTCCCTCCTGCCCACCCCTGTGATCATACAGCCAATTAAAAGATCTCCCAGGCTCAGCCTGCCTTCCAGCTGCCAGCCCCTGGTAGACATGAGGGAGCCAGAAGGCACCAGGTGGAACAGTGTTGAGTTGCACTAAACACACAGTGCAAGGAGATTGGCCATAACTTCCCAACTGAATATTTATACCAGCCCCATTTCTCATCTTGCTCTTTGGCACCAACCACAGTGCTGAGCTCCTGCTGATTTCAAGGGTGCTGCATTGTGTTGGATCTGCACTGTGAACTATTACGCCAGATGAGAAATGGGCCACAGGGTCCTATTGCTGAGATGGCTTGTTGATGTTTTTTTTTTTTTTTTCCCATGGAGACTATCATGTTACAGTGTCCTAAGGATGGGGCCATGGGGGTGGGACATTTCCTGACCTCTCCTGGCACTGCTTTTCTGTGAATTGTATACAAACTCCACCCCTGGTTCCAGCAGAATGGAACTTACCTGCAACTATGTTAAGGACCACAGCACTCTGGGCTGAATCTTGCTGCATTTCCATCCCTTTCTCGGAGATTTTATTTTTGTTTGCTAAGGTCAGGCAGTTATCACAGGGTCATCTCATCACATTTCACATTCTGATTCCTCATGGCAGGTGCTAACTTCCTTGCTCTCAAAATGAATGGATTGAGTAACCTCATAAAGATACAGAATGTCTTGGCAGAGAGAGGAAGGGAGTAGATAATGTCTGTCTGTGGAAGAGGCGCAGTGTTATTTAGTCAGCCTTGTAAACCTGAGAAGTTCTTTGGAAAACCATCCACACACATTCATTAACTTTTTTCAAGGTAGTAGATTAAATTAAACTCACATTTCTGTTTCCCAGTCCATACTGTTACAAGATAGGGTGCCTTCTACTTTATGTTTTATTATATTTACCTGAGAAAACATTTCTTTTATTGAATTTTAAATTTTAATGAATTTTTGTGATTTTCATACAATGTAGCTTAATGTATTTAGATCCCTTCCCCTATCCGCACCTCCCCTCACCGTCTCCTGCCCAATTTAATTGCTTTCATATATACTATAACATATAGAGTCTGATTTGTGTCCCCAAATGTCCTTTAGTATGGGTCCAGCCAGTGGACCCAACAAGAATCCCAACCCTGTAAGACACTGTCTTTCTCCCTCCCAGCTGTAGTCAACTGCCAAAATTTCTGTAAGTTGGGTTAAGATTTCTTACCCACGTCCCATGTTTATGCTTGGATTTTGTCTTGAGTTTGCATAAGACTTGTGCATGCTGTCATCATTGCCGTAAGTTCATATGAATAGCTGACCAAATGAAGACTCTGTTTCTTTGTGGTCATCTACTCCCTCTGGTTCTTACAATCTTTCTGCTTCCTCTTCCACAATGATTTCTAAGCCTTGGGAGGCAGAGGTTTGAAATAGCTGTATTATTCAGGGTTAAGCGCTTGTTCTCCTCACATAGGCCAGGTGTGGATTAATTACCATCTGATATATAAGGAAACTTCTCTGGTAAGAGTTGAGGGATGCATTCATCCTATGTGTGGAGGTTGTAGTAAAGATGTGTCACTCAGGTTTAAATGTCTCACAGGTACTTATTCTCTGCATTTGACCAGTTCTAGAACTCTGTAATAGCCTCCATCTGTTACAAAGAGTAGCTTCTTTGATGAGGGGTGAAAGGTACACTTATATAATTATGAGGATGCGTATTTAGAATAAAGTCAGAAGTTAGATTGGTCTAGGGATATGGCAAAAGTAGATCCTGTAGCATCTATGACCACTCCAGCCATGTGTATTTGGCTATGTTTACAGTACCACACATGTGTTCCCTCCCATCGAATGGGCCTTAATTCCAATTATTCCAAGTCCTGTTTCAGAAGTATGTTGAGTCTTCAGCAATAAGGTCTTACCTTCACATTATGGGAGGAAATTAAGGGCTATTGGCAATACCTTGTGTTATTTTGGGAGTCTTTTGGACTAAAGGGCGGTTCTCCTGCCTGGCACTGTGCATTTTTGTCATATAGCCTCCAGCTATACATATGCACTCGTATATTTATTGTATGTGTATTTTTCAGCAGGACATTTTCCTCTGGTTTTTCATGCCATCTAAGCATTTTTATCTCTCCTCTCATTCTGCCTGTATAAACTTCACTACTCCTTCCCCTGATAAAGTACCCCTCTTTTCCTCATTTCCCCCTTAATAACACCTGTCTCCTGCAGTCACCACCAGCAGCGGCCACTCCTCCGTTCTCATGGGCATCGAGGCTGCTCTTCTGCTCACCCTGGGCTGAGGCCACTCTTCTGCTTGCCCAGTGCCACCTTCTGTCATTGCTGCTTCTGCCTGGTCCTGGACCCTAGGGCTGGTGAGGAGACTGTGTCAGCAGAGCCACATTCAGACACAGGAGACCAGGTTCACTGACACAGATCTGCTTTATTGCAGGAAGGCACAAGCTTATAAAGGGGTAGTAGTCCAATCACAGCACAGCAACCAGGATGCCTTATTTAGAATAGAGGGTAGGATGCCTCATTAGCATAATGGGTTTCAGATTACAGAGCTTGGATTCATGGAAACCACCCCGTGACCCTGACTGTTGCAATATCTAAGTGTTGTAATTTGGAATTCCAAGGGTGGTGATTAGGGAGTGGTGAGCTCTAGACATCAGTCTCATGATCTGCCAATGGGAGCAAATGTCACAAGGCATTTCTTGTGGCTCCAGTGGTCAGGCTGTTGCCTCAGGCCTGCTGTATGGCTGTCAATAAGACTTTCACCCTAGGCTCAAGCCTGTCTCCCACAGTCTCCTACTGTCCCCCTTTCTGGATCTTCTTCTTCCCCTTTATTTCCATGGTTCCTTTCCATTGTTCTGGCTCCCATGGACACATCAGGGTATATAATCACATCTACAAATGGGAGAGAATATATGTTGTTTGTTTTTCTGAGTCTGTGTTACTTCACTTAGTATAACAATGTCTAGTTCTATCCATTTACTTGCAATTTTTATTTCATTTTTCTTTACTGCTTAATAGAACTCCACTGTGTAAATGTACCACATTTTCAGTATCCACTCACCAGCTGAAGGACATTTACACTGTTTTCATTTCTTAGCTATTGTGAAAAGAGCAGCAAGGAACGTGGTTGTGTAAGTATCTCTGTAATAAGATGAGTCCATTGGTTGTATGCAAAGGAGTTGTGTGACCAGATCATATGGCAGATTCATTTTTAGCTTTCTGAGACTTCTCCACACTGATTTCCATAGTGGCTGCACCAATTTGCAATTCTATCCCACCAAGACTGGATGAGGGTTCCCCTTCTCCACATCCATGCCCGCATTTGATACCATTTGTTCTCTTAATCTTAGCCATTCTGACTGGGGTTAGATGAAATCCTGAAGTAGTTTTGATTTGCATTTCCCTAATTACTAGGGATATTGAACACTTTTTAAGGCATTTCTTTCATTATACGACATAATAAACTGAGGACAGTCTGTTAAATATAAAATTGTGAGGGTACTAAGGACACCCCAAACAAAGTCATGGTGGCCTAGCACTGAGGAAGAAAACACTGAAGTGCAGAATTGGGGTGTAGCAGAAAAGTCTGCAAACAATGGATTCAGTCCTACGTTTTAGCATTTCTGAGCATGCAAAGCTGAGTGCTAAATACCAAAGGCATGAACCGTGATCGGGAATAAACAGACCTCTGGAGCATCAACTGGCACAGATTTGGGAATGTCCTTGGTCCTATTTCAGACTAAATTGAGATTCTCAAGCGAGAGTACCCCTCACGCACATTCTAGATGACATCTGGAGGAATAGACACCAAAACTTTGCCATCCTTGGTACTGTAACCGTACACTTCCAAGTCCCAAAGCTTAAAAAGAACCCTGCTACTTCCTCAGAAGAAGAAGAAGCTTGCATTGTTTTAAGAACACTGAAAGAAGGGGAGGTGCCCAACCTGACAGAGGAAAGTCTCTTGGTCATGAAACCTTGAAAACCAAAGGAAAGACAGTTTAGACCGACTCAAATCAAAGGTGATGTTTTCTACCAGGAAACATCTAGGTTTCAAGGAAAATGTGGAGAGAAAGCTTTCTAATAGTGTAAGTTATTGAAAAGTGCAATGGGCTGCCTCTTGAGTGAATGTTTTTCTTCATAATGAGTTTTTAGATACACAGAACAAGCATACACTTGTAAGATTGCTGAAGTGATTTTAGTAATAGTTACCAGTGTGCCTTATGTGGGTGATTTTATTTAATGCCCACAGTAGTTCTGCAGAGGATATTTAATTTCCATATTAAATAATTTGATCAACATAATTGAGCCTGTGATCCCATGACTGGTAAATGGAAAAGGTGGAGTTTAAAGCTCAGGTTGGAGTTGACATTACAGGATCTTAACCTTACACTCAACCTCAAGCAAAGTATAGTATTTTGTATTTAAGGACATGGAATGTTCTTTCAGAGACTGAAATTCAATTATTTTAAATGGCGACTATCTGTGCTTTATACGTTATGCCAATGTTTCCTTGGTTCACCATTCTAGCACTGAAATTGTCCATGTAACTATCCTGTGTGATATTCGCTCTTCCTGGCAAAGTTTCGCCTTAGAGAAAGGGTTGGCATATTTCTCAGTATAATTGATGGCCTTAAATGTTTTGATTGTGGCCTTACGGCTTTACCTTGCTACTTGCTAGAGGGAAATAATTTCCTGCTTCATTAACCATGGTTTGTAACTGATCTTACAGAAACTTGACTCCTGTACCATTCAAATAATGCTTGAAGGGTGGAGGGTGGTTCATTTCTTTGTTTTCCACTGAAGAGAGGCATTGGAAAGCAAATTTAGAGACATGGTCCTGTTTGTTTGAAGTATTTACTCGTGCTTCTTGGGGTTGGAGTTGGAGATCATGTTTATCTGAATAATTTGTTGAAGTCATTAAAAAAAGCCAGAGATCCAGGTCTCAGTTTGAGAGCTGTGAGTCCTAGGAAGGAAAGGACTGTACAAGTATCCAGAGAACTGTATGTTCATGGCTTTCTTCGCTATGGCTACAGGGACTGAGATCACTCTGAAAAATGGGTTCCTTGTACAGTGAGTATTCATGTTGGCGCCAGGGCAGCCATACAGTCACTGGGGAATAGTAAGAACAGTCTCCTACATTTACACAGCTCATTTCCCTGAACTTACTAAGGATCAGGAAGTCTTCCTGCATTTCCTTATTTCCACAGCTCACCCAGCTCTGACCATGTTTGGAGAAATAGATTGGTGAGAGCCTCCATTTGGGACTCCCTGTACACCACCAGATCAGTGGCATAAGCACCAAGTGGCAGAGAGGTATCACATCTGCAGCAGCAGCTCTGAATCAATGCGGTAACCATGACAAGACCTTCTGAACTCTACATGGAAATGTGTTGACTTAAAGCGACCTGATGTTCATACCTGTTTTTAAAGGCCTGTACTTTTTCAGAAAATGAGAGCTGCATACATTGAGACATACTCTATTGTTTCTCCTCTGACAAGTTGACCAAGTTGTTGCATTAGTTTGTTTTCATCTTCAGTTTATTTTTGTACCGGTGTAGAAGCATTTTCTCTTTTCTCCCACCCACACATGTGAGTACACACCCTCAGGAAATCTCAAGTGGCTTATATAGATAAGAAAATTCAACACACATCTTATAGATAAGAAAATTGCACCACAAAACTAACTCCGTCTCCCTCTCCTTGTGTCCTTCTTGTATCAGTAACCTAAAAGCTCTTTAAAGACATGTTCCGTTCCTTGAACTGTTTGCTGAGCTATACTTCATTTGACTTCAAGTGCCTCAAATCACTTCATCTACAGGTTTTTCCTTTTGTTGCTGTTATTATCCACCCATTAGCATGGCCAAGTACTCTATGTCATTTTAAAAGTTGTGATGGGGTAAAGGACAAAATAGAATACAATCCCTGCTCTTCTGGAGGCCTGCACTGTACTTACATGTTGTTCCTTTTATTCTTCAGCTAGGGAGAACTGAAGATTATATTGCATAATAAAGGCCCTTATGACCAAAGTAAAACCTAAGCCATGACTTTATATCCATTTAGCCAATTGATGGTCAAAATGCAGTTTTGTTAGATGAATCCTGGGGGATTTAGAATCTTGCCACTGTACTGTCTGCTCAGAAGGAGAAAGCTGGCATGACAGGACAAGAGAGAGTCTAGGATGCCTTTGTATTTCTTGGGTCCTGAACAGCTGATGGAGCCAACCTATAAATAAACAGGGCCATGACTCATTACCAGAATCTGCAAAGAGTGAATCACGGTTTCAGAGTTGGGATAGGTTCTAAGGTGCACAAACTTAAGGTTTGTCCTTCCTTGGATTCAAAGACAAAATTTCAGACCATTCAAATTAAATTCCAATGATGATATTAAAAATATTATAGAAAAGAATCAAGAAACAAGCTGTATGGCTTTTTTAAAAATCTCTCATTTCTTTTTTTAATGAACATTTAGGTGTAGGAGTAAGTTCACTTTTTTACACTTTCCAGAGAGACAAAAGTGTTTAAAGGCCTGATGATGGAAGGTTCACTAGAAAATGGTTGAAATAGGCATCTTAGGAGGAAAGATCATGTTTAAGTAGAATGAATAGTGTTAGATAGGGGCAAAGTAGATGCCTGTATTGAAGGCAGTAAATTTTGAAATTAAGAATAATCTATTACAAGTTTTAATTGGGCTTTTACAGCATAGAAGAATGAAAGTTACTTTAAAAAGAGAAGCATATAACATGTGATTAGAAAATACCTGGCTCTGACTCAGAGCAAAATTCAAGTTCCAGTGTTGCTACTTCTATCTATGTAATTTGGAGAATGTCATGAGCCTCCGAGTGCCTCATTATCAAATAGAAAGGGAATCTGTGTATCAAAGTATCATTTTAGAGATGTATTGATCAATTCAAATAGAGGACCCTGAGGGAAGCACCCAGTCAGTGGCATTGAAGCCTCAAACATCGACCCAGTAAAACAAATTTGACCAAAAGGGACTATGTTGTAGAGATCCAGATAATGTGTTTTGGTTTCGTGTGGATTGGAAGGCAGCATTCCAAAGCTATATTTATTTCATTGGTCACTTTGTTTTGTAGAAGCAACATTTTGTTTCTTCTCTGATCCTCTCTGGCTGTGTACTCCTTTCTCTTACTCCTGACTGACTTTTCTGGCTTACTCATTTTATACATGCTCCAAATTGGCTAGGAGCCCCTGAACTACTCTAAGGCTTCAATAATACCACTGACTGGATACCTCCCTCAGGCTTCTTTATTTGAACTGATCAAAAACTAGCTAACAATTTCTGAGAAACTTTCCCTGAATCTTTAAATTTACATTAATATCTCCTCCATTCAGCAGACTATTATTATTTTAATATTTTAAACTCAAAATTCCAATGCACAGACTGTGCCTTCCTTCTTAGAGAGTTTTGCTTGTGCTAAGATCCAATTATGGCATCTAGGAGAAATCTGAATTAGTAATTATAGGGCTGTAGTTGGGAGGATCCTTCAGACCATCATCAGGTTCAGTGATTGGCTAGAAATAATCATATAATTCAGATATGTTACTAGATTGATGACTGTGGTTTCAGGAGATGAAGAAAGGCAATATTAACATGGCATCTGTCTGGATAATAGAAAGGTGTTCTTCCCAGTATGGCTATTAAACTCCCTTGTAATGTTCCTCATGTCATTAGGCCATGCAAACACTGCCATCTGTCTGAATAATATCAATTCCTATTTAGATTTTCTATCTGTAATTAAGGAAAATTCATTCTTTTCTCCCCACAGAATTATACAGATGCTGGCAATGATTGACAGCATGCACACAGAATGTTGCCCATCATGAAGGCCTTTCCAAGTCTTGTCCGATAATTCTAAGCTTGGGTCGTATATAGGCCTGCTTTTATCTAATGTGCTTTCTCTCCACTAGGGGTGATATTTTCTCATTTCTTAGATAATTTATAGCCTTCTGAACATTGTATACAAAAATAAAAACTAAAGCATAGTATTTGTCTTATTTTGTTGCTTTTCCCCAAATCATAAGTCTTTTCTTCTCCTTGGTAGTTAAGACAAGGATCTGATCATTCAGAATGTTCTAGGGTTGAGCTGGACCACAAACAGCTCAACTTCTAGCTCCCTGATCAAACGTGTTATCTTGACAGTTCAGTGTCTGACCTAGTAATAAATTGACTGAAATAAGATGCTTTTACTTCTTGTTTTGTTTAGCACTGACAAAGGCCTTATACGTTTAAGTTGGTAAATTCACCAATTAGATCTAGCAGTTCTGGGTTCTTTTCATGAATTTCTCAAAAATGTCTACATGAAAAATTGTGTTGTATGAATTAAAGAGGTACTTTTTTCCCTTAAACTTCTAAACTTTGTTTAACTTTCTGTCTTTATTTTATATGGTTATTTTTATCTTACACGGTATGTATTGTTAGTAAAATACTGTACCAGAGTCAAAGACAAACCTTTCTGTCCTCGCTCTGGAAGAATTTTCATAGTCAAATGTGATACAAGGCACAGATATTTTTCAGGGACAGTTTTGATCAGATGAGGGAAAAATCCTTCTTTGTATAGGTCACCAAGAATTTGTGCCATGAATGAATGATAAATATTATCAAGTATATTTCTGTAAACTCAGAAATCATACTTGCTAATATATTGCATTACATTCATTTCTAGATGTTAAACCTGCTTCGCATTTCCAGGATAAACCACATTGGTCATGAGATAACCTTCTTTTTGTTGCTGGATTCAGTTTAGTATTTAGTTACATGATTTTTCATCTGTGTTTATAAAATATAGAGCCATGGTGTTCTTCTTGAAATTACCTTTGCCTTGTTTGAGATCAGGATAAGTCTACTCTTCTACAACAGAGTAATAAGGGTTCCCTCTGACCGAATTTCTAAAAGATTATTTTTCCTCGAATGTAGGCTAGCATTCACTAATAAAGCTATGTCTCTGGAATTTTCTTTTGGTTTTAATTTTTTTGAGGCAGGGTGTCACTACGTAGCCCTGGCTGGCCTAGAACTTGCTGAGTAGACCATGCTGACATCAAACTCATAAAGGTCTGCCTTGATTCTGCCTCCTGAGTACTAGAATTAAGAATGTGCACCACTGCACCCAGCCTTGTTTTAATTTTTATAATGTTCACGATGTTTTTTCATCTTTTAAAATATCATCAATGCATTATTTACTTTTTATTTGTGCAAACGATGTATGTAGATGCTCATGGGATATATATGTGCACAGGTGCATGTCCCCCCTCCACCCTGTGACATACTTCCTCCAGCAAGTCCACACCTCCTAAATGTTCCACAATCTCCAAACAGTACCACCGACTGAGAACCAAGACTTCAAATACTTGAACCTAGAGGGACATTTCTCATTCAAACCACCACAACTGTTATCTCTAGTGATCATCTGGAACTGCAACTATTTGTATTTTCTGTGGATTTTCCATTTTGATGATTTCTTTTCTTTATTGTTTCCTCCTACTGACTTCCCCATTTTTTTCTAGTGTTTTAAGGTTGAAACTTAGATCACAGATTCATAAATTCCTCCCCTTTTCTGCTGTAGCCATTTAAAAAATACAAATTTCTCACTAGCTACCTCTATGCTTGCATACCAAAAGTCTTGAATTATGTATTTTCACTATTATTTTATTTAAAATAAAATTTTTACATTTACTTGTGAATTTATCATTGACTGACATTAGTAGATTACTTAAAAAGTGTGATGTTTCAGTTCTGAACATTGGGGACTTTTATATAACATCTTGACATTGCTTTCTGAATTACTTAATTGTGGTTGGACAGCATATTCTGTAAGATTTAAATTAAAAAAATCTATTGATTTTTATTTTCTAGACCAGCATTGTCCTTTTGGTGGTGTTCCATGTTTATCTGAAAACAACTTATGTTCTGTAACTACTGTTTGTTAGTTCCTGTAAGTTGTCACTTTCATAATAATGATTTTCTTTAAGATTTTTATTTATTTATTTATTGGTCTAGTATATTGATCACTCTGAAAATCATGTTGTAAAAGTTCCAGTTATGTTCAAAGATTTGTCTTTTTCTTCCCTTAATATTGTCAGAAGTTCATCTTTTTAGGCTTTATTGAGGATCTCAGTTCTAGCACACTCTCAAAAACAAATCTGAGTCTCCTGTTCCCGAGTGGAGAGTGGATGTCCTGAACTCTAGCACTGTGTCTCAGGTCCTCAGCCACCTACATCATGGGCACTTCAACTCATCTTCTCTGCTTTGAGTTCAGTTTATTTTGGCTATTGATTTCTCCCTTAGTGGGGCAGGAGCTGCTGAATTATAGGAGTTATTTTCAGCATTTCTCTCTGTTAATAGCAGAGGTGATCAGTTGAGGAAGACAGATGTACATGTCACCGTGAACTGCAAAGAGTAGTCTGTTCTTTTTCTGCATCGTTACATGGAACACTTAGAGCAAACTATGTGGCCTAACTGTAAAATCTGTTCAGATTTCTTTATTTTTAACATACTGGCATATTCACCTGGCTAACTAAGATGTTTGTAGTGTTGCATGTGTGCTTGGTAGAATAATAGGGACTTTATAAAGAAACAGTTGCTGAGTTGGGAAGATAGCTCAGTGAGTAAAACACTTACTGGGTAAGTGTGAAGACTTGAGTTCAGTTCCCTAGTACCTACATAAAGCTAGATTCTGTAGCACACATATGTAATCCCAGTGCACCCATATGGGTGGAAAGTGGAGACAGGAGACTCCTCAGAAGTTCCTGACCCAACGAGCCTGGTGTATATAGCAGTGAACATCCAGAGACTCTGTCTCAACCAAGGTGGAAGGGTAAGGGCTAATACCCCAGGTGGGTCTCTGACTTCCACGCCCAGCGGGTCGTGCATGTGTGTCCACGCTGATACACATGAACACATACACAAAGATTAAAAGAAAAGAAGTAAATCTGACTTCTGCTGCTTCTTTTTCTAACAGGTCTATGGAAATGCAGGACCTTGCAAGTCCCCATGCGCTGGTTGGAGGTGGTGATACACCTGGTAGCTCCAAACTGGACAAATCCAATCTCAGCAGCACTTCAGTCACGACAAATGGGACAGGAGGTAAGTGCCATCCCCAGGATGCCCAGAATCACATTCCAGGGTTTGCTTGAATTTCATCTCAGGACTGTGAAGAGATCTTACTCTTGATACCGTAATTAGACTTATATTCAAGGAATATATAGCTAGTAAATTCAAGGAATATATAGCTAGTAAATCTAGCTTAGATCTTGACATTTGAGTCCCTCTTCTATAGCTATGAGCACTCAGAGAAAGTGAGAGTAGATCGTCCTGAGAAACATTTTGAAAGATTTAAAAAGGTTTCCTTTTTTATTTGTCCTTATAAATTTAAAGATTGTGGACAAAAGATAACACATATATCACATGTGTATATATATTTGTAAATTTGCATATATACTATGGTTGATTTTATTTTGAATTTTAAATAAAACATTACCCCAACATTTTTCATAATTTTTAAAGTTATGAATTATTTAAAATATAATATAAACACCCATATCTGCTGCATTTTCTTTTCAAAGAGAATAATACTGTATTATCTAACATTTATGCAGAAGAGAATTGCAATTTCCCAGCTAATTTTCTCATTCTCCTAAAGTCATAATTATGCCACAACATATGGTAACAATAATTTCCCATTTAAAACAGTCTCCTTTATAATTTTCATGGAATATATTAAACTTGTCAGAATATATGATCCAATTCTGTCAAAATATCTATAGATAGAAATATTGTAGGATTTATGCACACACAAGTAATATACAAATTTTATTTTAAATTATTCACTATCATTTTGAAATTTTATAGATCTTAGGTAGGTTTTAAAATCAAATTCATGGGAAATCTGTTTTACTTGGTAAATTCTTTGGACTTTGCCAGAAATCAGCATTTGCCACATCATATTTTCTTTTAAATTCTGAAGAAATATCTATGCATTTGATACACCTCTTCCCATTTAATATGCAATCTATAGTTTTCTTTGTCAAGTTGTGTGCATTGCAACTTACCCTGCACTTAATAATGTTTTATATCAAACCCTTTGTAGATTAACATTCCCCTTGTTTATTTGTCTCTAAACATGCATCTATAATTTCAGCTAATTAATGGATGTGGGATTGCAAGTGTGTAAGGATATTTGGTCATAACTACGGAAACAAGAGCATTTCCATTTAAACTTGAAACTGAATACAGATAATAAGATTGAAAATCCCAAACACTGAGAGAGAAGACTTTGAAGTTTCATGAGTCATCCTATCCATATATTTAAGTGGATGAAAGCAGAGCTGATAAACTAAAATGTAGAAGGAGTACAGTGCAGTTGTAGTTGCTAAAAGGTCAGAAGCAGGAGCCATCACTGAAGATTATTCAAGTACATTCAGCAGGCCTTCAGACAATGAACTCTTATACCGTTCCTGTTCTCAGGGGACAACATGACTGTTTTAAATACAGCAGACTGGCTGCTGAGTTGCAACACACCCTCTTCCGCAACAAGTATGAGAGACGATGGTACACTGCATGTGTTTTGGTGTGTGGATTTGCCCTCTGGTTTGCTGTCTGTAGCTGCTTCTGTGTTTGCCCCTCTTTTCTGTGTTCAGTTCTTATAAGGAAGAAGGAGAAGTGAGAAATGACTTTCAGTTGTTCAATGGTTAAGAGTTGGCTGAAGTTTTTTGTAATCAGTTGGTAATCTTACATTCTTAGATCCGCAGTTTTTTTCCTTTTTCTTTTTCTTAGATTTTTTGTAATTCTGCACAAATGGGGCTTATATTAGCTTTCTAACTGTTTAGCAGATTCTCACGTGGTTTGTTCAGCCCAATGAAAGTCATGTCAATCAGAGCAGTGAAAGCCAGTGAACATGCATGTAAACCCAATTACCTAGTGATCCACTGGCATCAGTAATTTAAATTCTTAACATCACAACAGGCATTTTATACACTTTGGTAAATATTCCAAAGCTTCTAAAGTAATATTAATATTTAATATAGCTATCACTTTAAAAGTAATCAGTAATAAAAGCTGTATATTTAAAATTACTAGCCTGGCACAAGGGCACACAATTATAATTCTAGCTTCTTGGAGAGCTAAAGGAGCAAAATCACAAGTTTTTTAAGTCCAGCACCCATAGTGAGACCCCATCTCAATTTACTAACAGAACAAGTGAATGAAAAATAATAAAATTATAAATTATCTCTTAAATATTTCAATTAGCTACATTCATACACATATAAACATTCTCCTAGAACAGAGGTTAATAAGCAATCAGAATTTAAAAATTAAAAAAAAAAAAACACGGTCCTGGAGAGCCTCCCATTTTAGGATGAAAATGTTAATGACCAGCTAGTGGTTAGTACTGACCCAGTTTGGCTGGAAGCTGCCCTATTTCAGATTGACATATAGTAGATGATGAATAAATAAATAACATTCCATTATGCTCATTATTATATTGTCGTCTATTGGGTTTTGAATATTTTTCATTTTCGTGCTTGATAAACTTTTTCTGCTTAAATTGTGTTACCAGAATGTAGTTATCCTAGTTCTTTGGGGTAAAGAGCCAAATGATAAATGTTCTCCTTGACAGCAGCTTATATGGTGTCCTTTGTCATGACTCATCTCTGCTATCCCAGAGCAAAAGTAGCCATAAGCCATATAGAAATGAAGGAGCACAGCTGTGTTCCAATAAAACTTTATTTATAGGCCTTGAAATTTAAATTTCACGTGCTTTTTTGTGTTACAAAATATGCTGATTTTGATATATTTTAAACAATTATAAGGTAAAATTCATTCACAGCTCACTGGCTATTTGCTCTAAAATGGTTCTAATGTGATCCCGTGTGATGTAATGTTACAAGAGTGAATATATGCAATGAATATTTCAGAATTTCCATCTCATCTCACCCAGAAACAGTTTTCTAAATGTAAAGCATCATACTTTCCCGTTCCTAATGTCAAGGTCATGTGCCCATTTGTAAGGACAAGGAGGTGCCTATCAGAAGGATCATGGATCAGGACCATAATGCTGTTAATGCTCTGACTGTACTTCCTGGCTGTGTCACCTTGAGCAAGTTACTTAACCTCTCTGAATTTTAGTTCCTTTATGTTAAAGAAAGATCATTACACTTCCCAGAAGGTATTTTTTTCTGGAGATAATATATATAAATTGGTTGGCAGTAAATACCAGTATGGTTTTCTTTCTATAGATAATAATTCCATAATAATTAGGCAATACTTTTTAAAGGAAAATGAGAACATGCATTGTATGGCAGTATGTAACACATTCCTCTAAATTTAGAAATGCATAAACTGGGCCAAAGAAGAAAAACCACATTAACAAAATATTATAGAATACATTGTTACTTTTGATTAAGTGGTTTTAGTAATGACTAATAATGTTACTTGAATGGCATACTTATAGGAAATTTTAAACAAATTTTAATGACTATGATAGTTCTTTATGACAGAAAGTAAATATTCCGTTATATTCTCTCCTAAAAAATACATTTTACCAGGGCATCTGCACCAGGCAGAGGATGAGCAACTTCGGACCCTGGAAACATATGCAGAATCTGACTTGGGTCAAAGAGGCACATATTTGTTAGGACATGTGTTATATGCTAATGAGAGCTGGTACAAGTCCTGGCAGCAATAGGTAGTTTACACATGAGTGCTTGTAGGCATGGTCTCTCTCTGTATCCACAGGGAACTGATTCTAGAACCACTGTGGAACCGAGATCCTTAGATGTCTCTTTTTTTAAAAAAATGTTATTTTTATGTGTATGGGTGTATTGCCCTGCATGTGTGTAAGTGCACATGTGTCATGCAATGCCCACAAAGGACAGAAGAGGACGTTTGATTCCCTGGAACTGGAGTTACAGATGGTTGTTAGCTGCATGTGGGTGCTGGGATTCAAACCCTGGTCTTCTGCAAGAACAGCCAGTGCTTTTAACTACTGAACCATCCTCCCAGGGACAACACTGAGGATTTTAATTACATAGTTGTGATTAATATAAATGAATAGCTTCACCTTAAGACTGTGACATCTTGTTAGTCTGTTGTGTTATTTCTTTTTTATGGGAAATGATACAGTGTTTCCCTGTACCCAGATGGCCTTGAAGGGTAGACCAGACTGGCCTTGATCTCACAGAGCTCCACCTGCTTCTGCCTCCCCAGTGCTGGGATTAAAGACATATGCCACCACCCCAGGCATATTTTTTCTTAAAGTGAGTTATGATATTATGTCACCTTAATTCTAATTATATGAATGTACATGAAAATTTGTATTAGAACTTACATTTTCCCTTCAAAGTTTTTTCTCATTTGTTAATATTTTTGAAATGTAAAATGTAGGATCCAGGTGTGGTGATACATGTCTGTAATTAACACTTGGGATACCGAGGCAGGATGATCTTGAGTCTATGGCTAATCTAGGCTGGCACAGAGAGTTGCAGACCATGTTGGGCTACATAGAAAGACCATATCTCTAAATAAATAACCCATTTATCAATCAATGTACCCATACAGTAGCTAATAATTAATGATCAGGCTTTGTGAGCTATGTCATGAGCATGTTATTATCTCAGCTCTGCTGTTAGTACACACCTGCAGCCAAGCACAACACCTTACAAATGAGCCTGGCTGTGTTCAAACAAACTGGACTTAAGAACACTAAAATATAGATTCCATAAAGTGTTCACATCACAAAATAGTCTTCTTTCACCACTTTAAAATCATTGCCAACTCGGGCCTGTCTCTTCTCCTAGATTGGGAACTTGTTCATTTCTTCTCTTGGCACCCCAGACCCCTGGACTACCCTCTTGGCCCAAACTCCCCACTACTTCTTGATCCTTTGCACCCAGACCACCGCAATTCCTCAGTCTAGACCCCTGGAGCCTTCGAAGCCTGTTCCCTTCCCCACCTCGCCTTTGCATACCTGAGACTATCCTTCATCCCTGGCTGTCTCATCCTCAACCCGGATTCCTGAGACCAGCCTCCTTCCCTGCTTGCTCTGGATTCCTGACTGGGGAGTTCAGTCCATTGATATTTAAAGTTATTAATGAAAGCTGTGTATTGATTCCTCTCGTTTTGATTTCTGTTCACATTCTTGGTGTAACTGCATTTCGTTTCCACAGTTATACCTTCATTAAGTTTCTTTCTGTTACCCCTTGTGTATAATTGATCCTTTCTTCAGCTCTTTGTATTGCTTCAAGAACACGCTGAAGGGCTGGTTTTGTGGACATGAATTCTTTGAGCCTATTTATGTTGTGGAAGATTTTTCTTTCCCCTTCCTTAACTGCCTGAGAGTCCTGAATCATATCTCTACCTAGCAATCCTCCCAAATTGTACTGTGCCTGCTGACTAGAGGGATATAGACTTTGGGAGAAAGTTCGAGAACATCTGATCCTCATCCAACTTAGGCCTCTGTAGAAGCTCCTGAGCAGCAGGACAAAAGACATCTGGCCCCTCCAATATAAAATCAAAAGAGAGAACCTGAAGCCTAGAACAACCAGCTTTTCATGTCCAACAAGAAAAACCACAAAATCACATAAAGTTTACAAACAGAAACAGACATAAACTCAACAAAGGAAGGCTTGAGTCACACAAAAATCAGAAACTACGGAAGAAATCTACATGTCAAAGTCACAGTGAAAAACTAATAATACGAAAAACCCAAATAATGTATACCCATCAATTACCAACAGTCCTGTAGAGGAGTACAATGAGAAACCCCTAGAGATAACACAGGACATGGAATTCAAAAGAACAATTAAAAACATAATAAAAGAATTCAGTGAATTTAAAGAACACACAAACAAACCAAAGAACTAAAGAAGATAGGGATAAGCTTCTGAATGAATTCAGAAAAGAATATTGAAGAATACTTAGGCTGAAATGAAGAAGGAAGTGAAATACTCAATAAGCCAATGAGAAATGACAGGAGAAAGCCTCACCAATAGGATGAATGAAATGGAAAACAGAATATCAAAAATAGAAGATAAAGTGAACGAACTAGACCACTCAGGCAAAGATTATGAAAAGTTTAAAGAAAACACAAGAATGGAATATGCAGTAATTGAATGAGACCATAAAAAGACCAAACTTATGCATCATAGACATAGGGGAAGGAGAAGAATTTCAAGATAATGCTTTTGGAACAGATCTTCAACAGAATCATAGAAGAAAATTACCCAATATTGAAGAAAGATATGCCCATACAAATACAAGAAGCACATAGAACACCAAATAGACAGGCCAAGAAAAGAAATTCTCCATAGCACATCATAGAAAAAACACTAAATGTACAGAACAAAGAGAGAATACTGAAAGTTGCAAAAGAAAAACAAGTCACATATAAAGGAAAACCCATCAGGATTACAGCTGACTTTTCAGTGAAAACTATGAAAGCCAGAAGAGCCTGGACAAAGTATGCCCAGTTCTAAATGACCACAGATGCCAACCCAGATTACTTTACCCAGCCAAAATGTCTATTATCATCAAAGGGAAAAGAAAAATCTTCCACAAGATAAATAGGCTGAAAGAATTCATGTCCACAAAACTAGGCCTTTGTAGTGTTCTTGAAGCAATACAAAGAGCTGATGAAGGACTATACTCAAGGGGTAACAGAAAGTAACTTAATGAAGGGTATAACTGTGGAAATGAAATGCACAAGAATGTGAACAGAAATGCACAAGAATGTGAACAGAAATCAAAATGACAGGAATCAATACACAGCTTTCATTAATAACTTTAAATATCAATGGACTGAACTCCCCAGTCAAAAGACACAGGTGAATGGATTAAGAAAAAAAAAACAAAACATTTTTTGGTGTCTGCAAGAAACCCCATCTCACTTTCAAGGACAGGCACTGCCTTAAGATGAAAGGATGGAAAAAAATATTCTAAGGAAATGGTACTAAGAAAAAAGCAGGAGTTGCAATTCTAATCAGAAAAAATAAACTTCAAACTAAAACTAATCAGAAGAAAGAGGGTCACTTCACTCTAATCAAAGGAACTATTGGCCAAGAAGATATTACAATCATGAACATATATTCACAAAACTCTGTTGCACCCAACTTCATAAAAATGTTACTACAGGACTTTAAGACCCAGATTAATGCTAACTCATTAATAGTCACGGACTTCAGTACCCCATTGTCTCGATTAGATAGGACAACAGAGCAGAGAATTAACAGAGAGACATACATCAAATGGAACTTACACACATCTACCAAATATTCCATCCAAGCACCAAAGAATATACTCTCTATTCAGCGCCCCATGGAACCTTCTCCAAAATCGACCACATACTGGGGCACAAAACAAACCTCAACAAATACTAAAAGATTGAAATAATTCCATGCATTCTGTCAGACCACAATGCAATAAAGCTTAAAATCAACACCGGAAGAAACCCTAGTAACTACATGAACACATGGAGATTAAACAACACACTCCTGAATGATGAATGGGTCAAATGAGAAATTAAGAAAGAAATAAAAGTATTCCTGGAACTAAATGAAAGGGACAATACAACACATCAAAACCTCTGGGACACACTGAAAGCAGTCCTTAGAGGGAAGTTTATAGATCTAAGTGCCCACATTAAAAAATCAGAAAGAACATAAATAAATGACTTAACATTGCAATTCAAGACACTTGAAAAGCAACAACAAATAAAACCCAAACCCAGCAGACAAGAAGAAATAAAAAAAAAATTCAGAGCAGAAATTAATGTAATAGAAACAAAGAAAACAATACAAAGAATCAACGAATCCTAGAGCTGGTTCTTTGAAAGGATAAACTAGATTGAAAGAAAGAGCACCTCCAAATCAACAAAATCAGAGATGAAAGGGGAAACATCACAACAGACACCAAAAGACCCAGAACATTTTTTTACATCAGCATTGACATATTCAATAACAATTTTCTGAGGTAGGATGCATCTCTTACAAAATTGGCTATACATTTACATTTTAAGGGAATATTTTTAAAATCTATACACTACTAAATTTGAAAACCTAAAAGAAATGGACAGGTCTCTAAAAGCATGGGAACCAGCAAAACTAAACCAAGAAGAGATCAACAGCTTAAACAGACCCATAACACATAAGGAAATTGTAACAGTAACAGAAAACCTTCAAATAAAAAAGCCCAGGACCAGATTAATTTACAGCAGAATTCTACCAGACATCTAAAGATCTATATCCAATACTACTTAATCAATTAAAAAAGATAGAAATAGAAATGGAGAGAGAACTCCCAAGTTCCTTCTATGAAATCAGCATCACTGTAATACCAAAGCCAGGTAAAGATACAACCAACAATGAAAACTATAGCGCCATATCCTTAATGAACATAGATGCAAAAATTCTCAACAAAGTACTTGCAAACTGCATATAGACACACATCAAAAAGATCACTCACCAGGACCAAGTCAGCTTTATTCCAGAGATCCAGGGATGGTTCAATATACCTAAGTCAATAAATGTCATAAACCATATAAACAGACTCAAAGACAAGAACCACATGATCATCTCAATAGATGCAAGAAGGCCTTTGACAAAATTCAATATGCATTTATGTTCAACATCCTAGAGGGAACTGGACTGGAGAGAACATACCTCAACATAAGTAAAGCCATATACAACAAACCCACATCCAACATCATTCTAAATTGAGAAAAACTAGAAGCATTCCCATTAAAATCAGGAACCAGACAAGGCTGACCACTATCTCCACTCCTTTTTAACACAGTGCTTGAAACTCTTGTAAGAGCAATAAGACAAGAGAAGGAAATTAAAGGAGTAATAATTGGAAAAGAAAAGATCAAATTATCCCTTTTTATATCCAAGAGATGCCAAAAATTCCACCAGAAAACCCCTAGAAATGATTAACACTTTCAGTTAAGTGGCAGGTTACAAAATTAATCTACAAAAGTCTGTAGCCTTTCTATATACCAATAACAAGCAATCAGAGAAAAAGTACATGGAAATAGTCCCTTTCACAATAGCTGCAAAAATAATAAAATATCTTGGAATAAACCTGACCAAAGACAATGAAACCTCTACAGTCAATGAAAATTTTAAATCTTTAAAAAGAAAGAGATTGAGGAAGACACTAGAAGATAGAAGGACCCCCCATGATCATAGATCGGAAGACTTAGTATTGTGAAAATGACCATGCTATGAAAAGCCATTTATAGATTCAATGCAATGCCAGTCAAAATCCCCATGATATTTTTCACAGAATCAGAAAAAAAACTATCCTAAGATTCATATGGAACCACAAAAGACCTCAGATAGGCAAAGCAACCCTGAGCACTAATAGCAATGCTGGGGGAATTACTATACCAGATTTAAAACTATATTACAGAGCTATACTCATAAAAACAATGTGGTACTGGCGCAAAAAATAGACCCGTAGGTCAATGGAACAAAATTGAAGAGCCAAATATGAGTACATGCAATTTTAGCCACTTGATATTTGACAAAGGGGCCAAGAACATTCACTGGAGGAAAGACAGCATGTTCAGTAAATGGGTTCAGCAAATGGTGCTGGCAAAACTGGATCTCCACCTATAGAAGAATGAAACCAAACCCTTATTTTTCACCCTGCACAAAAGTCAATTCCAAATGGCTCAAAGACCTCAAGGTAAAGCCTGAAACTCTGAAACTGTTAGAAGAAAACATTGGTAAAAACCTATAAGATATAGGTGTAGGACATGATTTTCTAAACCGGACATCATTTACTCAGAAAATAAGGTCAAGAATCAACAAATGGGGCCTCATTAAACTAAAAAGCTTCTGTACATCAAAAGAAGCAACCAAGGAAGTGAAGAGAAACCCCACAGAGTGGGAGAAAATCTTCACCAGCAACATGTCTGAGAGAAGTTTAACATCCAGAATATATAATGAACTCAAAAAACAAAGAATCATGAAAGGAATTAACCCAATTAAAAGATGGGCTAAGGAACTGAACAGAGAGTTCTCAAAGGAAGAATTAAAGATGGCTAAGACATATCTTAAAAGGTGTTCAACATCATTAGTAATTAGTGAAATGCAAATTAAAACCACCTTAAGATTTCATCTTACCCCAGTCAGACTGGCTAAAATCAAGAGAACAAATGATACCAAATGCTGGAGAGGATGTAGGGAAAGGGGAACACTCATCCACTGCTGGTGGGATTGCAAACTTGTTCAATCCCTAAGGAAAGCAGTATGGAGAGCCCTTAAAAAACTAAAAATGAGCCGGGTATGATGGTGCAAGCCTGTAGTCCCAGCACTTGGGAGGCAGAGGCAGGCGGATCTCTGTAAGTTCAAGGCCAGCCTGGTCTACATAGTGAGTTCCAGGACAGCTGGGGCTACAGGGAGACCCTGCTTCAAAAAGACAAACAACAACAACAACAAAAACTACAAATGAACCTACCATTTGACCCAGTTATACTGCTCCTTGGCATATACCCAAAGAACTCATCCTATTGCAGAAAGACTTGTAAATCCATGTTTGCTGCTGCTCTTTTCACAATAGCTAAGAGATGGAAGCAACCTAAGCGTCCCCCAACTGACAAGTCAATAATGAAAATGTGGTTCATTTACGCAATGGAGTTCTACTCAGTGGTAAAGAAAGATGTAATCATGCCATTTGCAGGTAAATAGATGGAACTAGAAAGTGTGAAGTAACATAGACTCAGAAAAACAAACAATGCATGTTCTCCCTCATAGGTGGATCCTAGCACCAAATCTTATGAGTGTGTTTGTACCAGACATAAGTACAGGAACCAGAATAATGAAAAGGAACAAGAGAGGTAAAGGAAAAGAAAGCCTGAGAGAGAACAGTAGGAAACAGGTGTTACTGAAGGAGATATGGGTGAAAATGGAATTATTTACATAGGAAGGGAGAGAGAAGGTTATACAAGGAACTTAGGTGATAAAAGGAAAGAAGGAGCTCAAGAGAGGTGGGACCATAAGAGAAGGGTATTATTAAAGGAGAAATGGAAAAAAATGGGGGCAGTTTAAATAGGGAAACCATGGTAGAAGGGTTAGACAGTGAGAGAAATAAATAATGCCTAGCTAATTTAAAAAAACCAGAGGCAACCGTATTAGTACAACAACCTACTGACAAATTAGACATACAACTAGGTCAAGGAACAAAATATATGTCTAGTCAAGGTTTATCTGAAACCGTTTGGGTTTTGCCCAAGCTTTATCTACATAGTGCATGGTAATTAAAAGTACCAGACTGGTGGAACTAACCTTCTTGGATGTTTAACAGCCATACTTTGAGTCTTATACTAATCTCGTCAGAGGGACTTAATAGACAGTTTTGCTCCTTGCCCTCTAAGGTTGACTAAGTTCCATGGGACTATGGAGCACTTCTCAAAATGTCCTGTAACCATGGTCAGTTACCTGTCCTCCTGTTCAGGAGTCCATGGAGACCTTATCAGATGGACTTGAACCAGTGTCCAGTCTACAAAGAGGAGGGTCAACACAGAGTTAACATTTCCTCCATGCTTCCAAGTAAAGCCAGCCGTGGCTGAGCAGGACCTTTGACTTAGATGGAACTGGTAAAAGAAAGGAGCCAGGTGCTCCCCCCCCACAAGCCCATGTGACCCCTGAGGAACAGATCCTCAAATGACCTTAAGAATAAAACTAAATTGGCTTATTTGGGCCAACTATACGGTCTTAAATACCCAAAAGGAAAGTATAACCAAAGATTAAAGTGATCAGTATATTTCTGTAAGAGTCCAGAGTATAGCTAAAGGCTACATAACCAGAAACAACACCAGACAGAAGATATCTTCCTTTGAGTTGTTGACCAGGGTGGCCCAAGAGACTTTCACACAATAATGGAGCATAGAAGTGAGAAAATGAACAACAGACCCAAATATTATCTAAAGAAATGTTGGCAATTGATTGCTGCTAGATGAGGAAGAGCTGATCTTCTTAAAACAAGGGAGTCTAGATAGGCTGACTAGACTCAGCAGACAGACTTGCACTGGGGAATGGCTGGGGGCACTGACAACACAGTGGACAGTAACAGGGATGACAGAGTATATGGGCTGCAGTGGGGGAACAGTCTATGGGAGGGTGCCATTTGGGATGCGGGTATAAAGATGAATAAGATTGTTTGTGATGTTCTGTATGAAACACACACACACACACACACACAATCAATCAATCAATAAAAAAAAAAAAAACATTGCCAGCTCATGGATCATACTAAAGCAGACTACAAGTCTGATTTGGTTATATGTTATAAACATAAAATTGCCTGTAGGATCATTAGAGCCTCCTTCCAGATATAAGTAACCCCTAATTCTAATTATCTTAATAGTGACAGGAGTCGTTATTTACTCCCCATCATATTAAAAATATTTAGATCTGTTGGGAGGACTTCGGACAATGCCAAATGAGTGAACTTTAACTTTCTCACTTGAGTTCTATCAAAATCCAATTATATGCCAGGATTTGTACCAGTAAATGGGAACACAGAGACCTGAATAATATGCCACTAACTATTCAGGACCAAAAAAAAAAAAAAAAGTAGGAAAGGAAAACAGGCATGGACACAGTGAGGGCCATGATGTATTCAAGCTGGACGCATAGCTGGGGGAAGGGCATGAATATTTGATTCCACACGGAGATTAAGAAGTCTTGAAAGAAAAAGTTTGGCAAACCAAAAATTGGACATTCTCATCAGTTTTATTGTAGTTTTAAAATTTGAAATTGCTATATCAAAGAATCTGCCAGGATGTAGATGATTAAGTCACATGCCATGAGTTTGTTTCTGAATGTTATTTATTTGGGCAGAAGAGTCACCTACTACTGAACTCTCCTCCTTTTATATTTTCTTATTGGAATGGTAGTCATAAATTGCTTCATCAAATTCTTTCAAAAAATTAAATATTGATTATATAATTAGGAGTGAAAGACGTTAACAAGTGTGCACACAGCTTTGAATGAATACATTGATACAAACAAACATAAACTCTATGCTGTAATGATTCTTAAAGCCAGTAGATGATGCTTATTGCCTCCCTGTGCTGTTCCAAACTCTAAACTCAATAGAGCCCATCCTGAGATTCTTTGCAGAAAATAAGCTGTCAAAAGTTACTTACTGTGTGCGACTGCCATGGTTGAGAGTGAAGTGTGTGTGATTACATACAGATCAGTTTAAGCACAGAGTTCTGAAGATGAAATGTCACATGTATATTACTTAGGCTGCCTTTTGAAGACTAAGCCTGGTAGTAACAAATGAGCATCAGCTTTGAGTTATAAAAATAAGATGGAATTTCTCCAAAACAACAATAACAACACATTACTGTTCAACCTGAGCTCTAAAGATAAACTAAGAAGACAAGAAAAGTCTGCTTTGAAATTATGGGATGAGAATAATAATAGAAATAGGGATGTAAAGTGACTATTTAGAGGCCTTAAGTGACCCTGACAATAGTCACATCCATTCTGCACACACACACACACACACACACACACACACACACACACATGCATGCACAATTTTACTGTTTGGCTCTGTGAAAAGCACGTATTACTAGTGACAGTGGCTGGATTGACAATTATGTATTTCTTAGCTTAACAGTTCTGAGCAAAGTGCTCTTTATCCCAGTTTTATAGACATGAACCAAGACTCACTTTATTTTGAACATGTAGAAGAGGAGAGCCTCAAAACTCTTCAAACTAGAACATTGCAACATGATTATTCTTTTTTAATTCAAAGCATTTGAAGCACAAGTGTGGATTTTGTTGAAAATTTTGAGATTTTCTACACAAGGTTGTTTTACTTCAATTTTTTAGTATGTATGGATACTATCCTGGAAACAGATTAAAAATCCTTATTTGATATATGTTTATTTAGAAAATTAACACGTGGCTTAAAATATATTTGAGCATTTAATGAGTTGTGCTAAATTGGGATGATTTTTATAAGTTTTGGTAAATGAGAAAATGCCATGATTCATTTTGTTAATGAATCTTCTTAATAGTGCTACGGACATATTTGATTAATTTATTTGTTTATTTTGAGAAGGGTCTCCCTGTAGTCCTGACTGGCCTGGAACTCAGTATGTAGACCAAGTTGATCTGGATCTCACAGAGAGCCACCTGCCTCTGCCTCCTGAGGGCTGGAATTAAAGGCAGGCACCACCATGCCCAGGTCATGTTTAATTTTTAAAAAACTTCTGTACAGTTTGCAAATAGCGGTTTGAATTGTAAGTAACTGAAAGTGTGAAAGCAATGACACTACAAAAGAAGAAAGGAGTGCATGACGGGTATGTAGGAATGCCAGTGAACATGACTTCCACCGTCAAGTATCAGCTATGAATTTGGCATACTGTATATGTTATTTCACCTATTTTATAGTATCAAAATGATATTTATATTCTAATACCTTTTTCCTCTTTTTTGAATTTTTTGTAAATTTCATGCAACCTATTTTAATCAAATTTAGGGCCCCTCCCCCATCTGCATGCTCCCACTATCCCCCCACCAATTTTCATTTTCATGTTCTCAACATTCCTTTAGATAAGATTGGGGTTTACTGCTCATTTTTCCAGTGAGAGAGAGAGAGAGAGAGAGAGAGAGAGAGAGAGAGAGAGAATAGAATAAAGTGAAACATGTCCCCATATGCCCTCACTACAGATTCATCCACTGGAACCTGATCAACCTAGCAACAGTCTCACCATTTTTATAACAATTCTAATGACTTGAGAAGTATGATTTCTCTTTGCATTTTTTTGCCATGAAGAAAAAGTTGTTAGCTTTAGTTATTTCATATTATTTTCCTCGAAGAATAAAGCTGAAATAACTCAGTACCTTGCTTGTAAGTCAAGTGATATGCTAATGTCCATTAAATGTGAAAAGAATTTATCTAACACTGCCAACGTCATTGATTTCTTCCCAGTCAGGAACTAACCAGGCTCAGTCTTAGGTGCCAAGATCAGACAGCGTCCAGGCTGCATGGCCACTGGCCTCCCCTTTCTGTTCTACATTACCTACAAGGGAAAAATGATTTGACATTAATGCATACCTTTTCTCTCCAAATGTTAGCATCGATTTTATTGCCTTGCTGCTTAAAATCCAGTCATTTTAGTATACTGACCATCTCTTGAGATCTTACATTTCTTTTCAGTTTCCAGTGATGGCTTTTCTCAGTAAAACAAACCACCTTTGTCCATACAGACCTTTAAAATTAATGAAAGATGTTACCAGTATAATGAATGAGACCAAACCTCTCTTTCTATTCTTCTTTCTCCTTTTGGCTGCCTACAACTTTCAATTTCAGGAAATAATAATCAAAACCAACTCTGAGTTATGTTTAAATCAAGTCTCAAGGTTGGAATCCAAAGTGAAAATCTGATCTTCATGTCTGGCCTCCAGAACAGTTTTGTTGGGCGTAACTCACCTTCTGGTCCCCTCCCATTACAAGTTAAACATTATTAGTAGTATGATAAATCTGTTTTACAAATATTGTTTATAGGTATAGACATGTTTAAATAGGAACTTAGCCATATTAGAATTTGGAAGTTCTAAGAAGCGCCTTTTGTTTTGATGTTGCAGATAGCTTTGGACTGTGTTTTTTGTCAGAAGTGTCAGAAGTAAAATGTGAGCCTTGCATCATACAGAGTAGCCTTCACACCCATCTAGATTATTCTCCGGATTATCTATATGCAGATGGAAGGAAATTTTGATTAATTGGTGCTGTCTGAAAGGCTAGACAGTATAGAAAATGGACCCTGAAAATTCACCACCTGGTGTCAAATTCTATCTCTCACAGTAATATGACCAGGGCAAGTTCTTTCACCATTTTGTACCTCAGACTTCTCACTGAAGCAAAAAGATAATAATATTATCTTGACTCCACTTTATGTGAGGAGAGTTTGAAATGTGTTAATCGCCTTTTAAAAGTGTGCTTTTTTATCCACTTTCCACTTTCATACTTCTTGTTGTCTTTTGAAAAAAACATTCCATGAAGAAAACATGAGTACCGTAGCTTAGTAGCCTATTCTGATATTTACAGTTTTCAGTTTTAATAAAGTGTTTTAAATCACTGACTGGAAGGGAACCACATTCTTATCATTCTAAACATCGGTGAAGAGCCACTGTCCGTATATAAATTTTCACACAGCCTGTTATGGTACAAAGACCATAAACATTAAAGCTAAGGATCAGAGTTCAAATTCTTGCACTGCCATCTCCTGCACTGAATCGTATTATAAAGACCCACTATACATCCAACTTCAGTTTGCTTAAAGAGATAGAGATTTGTGTCCATGGGGTTTCATTAAGGATTCACATGTTCTAATACATTGTCAGCTCTGAATGGATAATAAATAAGCTTGTAGTTACAATTTTGTAGTGGCAAATATAATTAAAGGCATATCAATGGTTATGTGACCACATAAATTCCTGAAAGTAGTAACCACCAATTTATTATTATGCAAATAATTAGACTACACAGATTATTGTTGCTATTGAAAAATAGCAATCTTAAATTTTCCTTTTGCAAGAGTAATTCAGGGTTTGTTTATAACTTCCTCTTCCCAACTTTTACATTCTCTGAATCTTCTAGTAACTCATATGATTATTAAATTGTGGATGCTAAGCCACATCTCAGTGAAGGTCTAGCTAGCTCTACTTACATAAGAAGAACACAATCGTGATTGCATGCTTTACATGAGTTAATTGCTTCTTTACCAGAGAAACATTCCTGACTTGGCTTGGTTGGTGGGTGCCATATGATCCCACTATTCTGTTTTGGCATCCTAGTTCATGGTAGGTTAGTATTCAACTTTATACTTTAAAGTGTTCTGCTTGCTTTTAAGTTGTTTACCTGTACCATTTCACTTACCACCAGGAAACACAAGAGGTGTTAAGTAGAAAAATAATGTATTTCCTTACTGCTGTGATATGTATGTGGTAGGGTTTTGCCAACAAAGGGAAAACATGGTGTGACCAAATGGGTAGATGTTTTGTCAGTGTCCTTCCTGTTGCGTGTGGTCATGACAACAGCGTGTGCCAGCCTGCTTCAGTGCTAAGGGAGAATTTTGTCAAAATAACATGTTATAAGATTTTGATGAAGATTATTTTGCAGACATTATCTCTTATTTAGTGATTATCTCCATAACATCAAAAATTGTTATGGCATTAAATATAAATGGCCCGACACTTAAAGATGCCTTGGTTATTTTTAGATCAGAAGGTTTAGTGACTGCCTTATTTTTCACCCATCGTGAGCCTGGGCTCATGGTGTCTCTATTTGTATGTGCCTCCACTGGACTCTAATGCATTCTTCTTTGTAAATAGTTTCTTGAGAATAATAAAACCTAAATTTGTAAATCTTTGTTTTGGATTTGGATTAAATGTGCTGAAGACATTGATGGTTTCTCTTTTTGTCTGTGGACTGTGTGAGAGTGTGCTTAAGAGAGTTAAAATGCAAATATACGTACTGCTGTTTTACCTTTTAAGGTTGACTACCTTTAAAAGCCAGACTCCAAGAACCAGCTTAGTCAGAGGATTTTAGGATAAATCCTCTATAAATGCATGCCCGTTTAGAAGCTAAATTAACCAAACTTTCCTCATCAGTTTCTCAAGTTTTCTCTTGCATGCCCATGATAGCTAGAAAAAAAAAAAAAAATCACTGGCAGTCAGGATCTTTGATATAAATTTAGAAGTAAAACTCACATGTACTTATTCTTCCACGTAGTGTCTCTTCTTGCAGTCAAAACAGAGCCCTTGAACAGCAGTGAACCCACAGCCACGACTGGAGATGGAGCGCTTGACACTTTTACTGGGTCAGGTAAAGCCTTTAGCTCATGTGTCGCTGTATCCACACTGGGGTGCTTACATGTCCTCCTCTTTGAGAACAGCAGCACAAACATCAAAGCTGTTAGAACTTTTCTTTTTATAAAGTTAGCCATAAATTCACTTTTCTGAAGAACTAATTGTCTCAAAATCATGTGCTTTAGGAATTATGTTTGAAATCCTTTTGCCAGATTTTCAGCCTGCACTGAAGCAATCCCATGACTTTCTCATTAGCGATAAGCAGAGCCAACCTCCTTCAGTATTTTATACAGTGCTTGATTAATTTAATAATTAGGTCCATAATAGCTAACTTTGTTCCTTCAACTTGCCCACTTAAATTACATTAAAACCTGCCTTATGTCCACCATTCTAGATGTAAAACTATCCATTTGATTCCTCCTGAATAACCTTGTTTCCTCCCTGGGTTTAAGAAAGTCCTCCTGTGTAGGCAGCTGAGTGACAAGTAGTAAAGGTTAATGGATTTCAGGAGAACACATGCTGGTTACATTAGAACGCAGCCTGGGAGAGCAGTCCTGTGCTTCAAAGAGAACAATAGTACGTCTTTAAACATCAATCCTTTTTAAATAGAAATATCTGATAACTCCCAGCTGGGCACAAAGGCTACAAATTAGGTTGACTTAAAGACTTTTTGATATTGTAATATTTTGTTTGGCTTATTATCTGGTGAAAAAAAATTTTCAAACCCAAGAAGGAATGTATATATCCCAGAGATTAACATGAAATCTAGAAAAGTATTACAGCAATTAAATCTTGATTCTGGAAGTCTGATTTAATATATTTTATGTTTTTCCATGTTCTCCTGTGCAAGGATTTTATGTGGGTATGTTTTATATAAAAAGAGTTGAGGTATGTCTTTGAGTCTAATGTAGTAAGTATTATGGCATATATTCCATTTTCTATGGGACAGATGATCCAGTTTTATTAGTTCACACCAATTGGAAGCAGTTGTGAATCCATATAAATATTAATAGTTCAAACAGAAATGAGTGCTAGTATACCACTTGGTGTAGAGATTTGTGCGTGCTCATCTATGCCCTTTCTAGCAAACACCCTGCCTCACAGGAGAGGAATGGACATCGACATACTACGTTATTTTGTAGTGCTCACTTTTCAAAACTCCTATAAACTTTCTGCAAATTAAGCATATATGATTAAGTTTTAAAGAAAAGGTGTGGGATTATTAAGTAGTTGCTCTTATGCTTCACAAATATACAAGATCTGGTCTGGAGAGATGACCCAGTGGTTAAGAGCACTAACTGCTCCTGCAGATGACCCAGGTTCGATTCCCAGCACCCATATGGCAGCTAACAACCATCCATAACTCCCATTCCATGGGATCCAATGCCCTCTCCTGACCTCCATGCGCATTGCATGACACAGGTGCATTTACTTACATACAGACAATACACACATCCACATAAAAAATAAAAACCAATAAATAAAAAAGAATATACAAGTTCTTTAAAAGATGAATGGCAAAAAATACAAATTCTTAGTTCCATATGAAATTTTATTTCTGCAGTCGATTTTGCAGATGAGAATACTGGAGTTCACAGAGAAGTCAAAGGTATTCTGGCGTCATAGCCAAGACCTCACAGCTGGTCAGTAGAAAAGAGTCTAGAACCATGTACAATAAGCAGGCTTGGGCTTTTTCAGTGTAACTATACTGGAAAATATGATGACAGAGCAAGAATAGGTGCAGGCAATCATTCTTTACGTAAATCACTCACACTACCTGAAAGATATTTTCCAAGTTTTCTTTTAAGAACTTTCTACGGTACCATGGTCCAATTAAATTAGGCATTTGCCATATATGAATATTTAAATTTCAAGCAATTAGTACTGGGTGAGATGACAATGTTTTTGTTTCCGGTTGAACTAGCCACATTTCAAGGACTTAATTCCAGCACAATGGTTTAGTGGCTACCAGAGTGAGTAACTTCAGGTGCAGAACAGACAGCTGGCATCTAGGGCAGGGCTTATCCACAACAGCTTTAATTATTCTTTATCCTGAGAGAGCTAAGGCTGCATTGTAAGATAGTCCTCAGCATCCTGCATCTTCCCCAAATGCCAGTAGTACCCCGAATGTGGCACCTAAAATATCTCCTACCAGGCCAAATACCCCCACCATTTCTCTTCTGACTGAGAGTCACTAATTTAAAATATCATGATAATAGAGTAAAACCTTAACATTTCTTCAAGCCATATTTTAAGAAACTGCTAACAGACGTTAAAAGATCTAAAATTACTTCTAATGACATTCTGTAGCTAATTAATTTTTGCTTTCTTTTGTTTGTAGAAGTGATAAAGTATAGGGAGTTGAGTGCTTTGGGGAGCATCTATGAGTCATTAAATACCAATCGGGAATGATACAAACGTTTTCCATATTTCCACATAACATTCCACACATGTTTCTGGAGAGGTCGGGACACTTGGTCAGCAGCACCACAACTCACAATAATTCTATTTTGTTGTTCTTTCTAGTTTTCTAGAAATTTATGAGTTTGAACAAAATTATAAATTTTAGTAAATAAAAAGTCTCATTCCTCTCATAACCATCTTAGTTTTCTAAGCCAAAGGTTTTGCCTTCTACCTATTTTATAGGTATTAGTATAAAATGTTAAAGGTCAATTGTGCCTTTATAGTGTTTGGAGCACATTATTCTAACAAGGTCTAGATGCATTCATTCAAGGAAAACACATTCTGTATGTTCATGTTGGTGTTCGTGTTTGTGGGGGGGGGCTTTCCAAAATATAGAATGCTGCTCTCTCATTTAATAAAAGCTATTAAAAGTGAATGTTTCTTTTTGTTGTTCAATGCCTTTTTTGAAAATGTTCCATTCTTCAATCTTGAGGATAGCTTTAGTATGCACAGCTCAGGTTTTGACTGTGCCAAGATGGAGTCCCATCAAAACAGAAAAAAGCAAACCAGAATTAAGCCTCACTTAACCAGATTTCTATTAAAATAGTCATTGTTGTGAATTATTAAGTTAGATTTCACTTCTTGTACAATAACACTCTTGTATAATGTTCAGTTAGTGTCCATGGGTCACAGTACAAAACTCTGTTCTTGTTAGACTGATTTCAAGTTTGAGAAATTCTTTTAAGTTTTTGAAAAAATAAGTGAGCAATAATTTTTTTATTTCCCAGTTACTTCCAAATATATGTGGGAAATTCACTTAGATTTTGTTCCCAAAAATATTTAGAACATAACACTTGTAGTCATATTTGATTAATTTCAAAATTGATTCATAATATTTGGGAACATATGCTTTATTAAAACATGCTTTCCATATGCTACCCTGACCAGCAAATAGTCTTTTAAACACATTACATTCTGCATGTTTATGAAGCAATAGATCACAGGAGTGCTTGATAACGTTTGGATATAGTAATATATCATATTGCATAAAATAGTCAGCAACTTAAACCTATTTGTCACTTTTTACAATTCGAAAAGTTTAGTTCCAGAATTCTTATGAACAACGTAGAAAGGGCGTAGTACTTTGAAGTATAACCATGATTGATTAGACTAAACTAATTCCAGCACTGTGTTGTGTACTACTTTAATCTTTTTGAAAAGTGAATGAACAGCAGATGGCCTAATAAAGACGCACTGTGTGCTTGCCCGCTATGGATTGGCTCCGAGGGGGCTGGCTCAACACTTTAGATGCAATATATTTGCAATACATCTGTCACAGTCAAGGCAGATGGCTAAAGGAGAGAAAAACTTCCAAACTCTTGGATGTATTCTAGTTCGGGGTGCATACTTGAGTGAAATATTTAAATAACCTGACTCTCATTATTAAGTTCTTCTCAGAAAAGCATTATCTTTGATAGTTCAAAATATACTTGTAAATATAATTGCTGTAACATTTTTATAATATTTAAAGTGTGTTATCACGTTTTCTATGTACATTCTTATTACTAGAACATTTTCGACTGTGAGTTTTAAGCACTCATGTAATTGAAGATGATTAACCGTTTTTTTTTATACAAAATGAATTTTTTAAGCCAGGTTTTTATTAGTCAAATATAATGGTTAATAGTAAAAAGAAAATCAAATGGTAATATTAAATAGCAATGGCACATAGTTACATTTTATTATGCACTGAGAAACTACATAAGTTATCTTTAATGTTTTAATGTTCTTTTATAATACTGACCAAAAAAAACATTTTAAAACTATCTGCTATTTAAAAAAATATTGTTAAGCATAATCAAATTAGCAGAGTCCTCTTTTACAAAGTGAATTTTTTAAGAGAATTAATTTTAAGAAATATGTATTTAATCTGCAGTTTCTTTAGATTGGTTGCATACATGCTAGTGAAAATGTGTTTATGAAGCAATGTTTTGTGCATTGCTTTTTCTTTTGTCTTACAGTAATAACAAGTAGTGGTTACAGCCCACGCTCAGCGCACCAGTATTCCCCACAGCTGTATCCTTCCAAGTAAGTGCTCAAGTAGATTCAGGTTTGTTAGAGAAAATTTCTGAAATTACACTTGCTGACCGATATTCATATGATATAGCAACTTTAAGTTGGAAAACATATATATAACTATTATGTTTAAAAGTACATTTAGATAGATTGGACACGTAAGAGCTATCTTACATGAATTTAAAAAAAAAAAAAAAGAAACATCGCATTTATCCAACGATGCCTTTTGTTCTTATACTTTCACACTCTGACAAAAACATGTAAAAGAATAAAATCTCACAACCATTCAAACTAGGACACTTGAATATTATAGTTGCTTTTTTATTAAAATCATTTGATGCATTAGTTTGAATTTTGTTTAAAAATATGGGGTTTCCTCAATACAAGGTTTGCTTTCATTTTTAATGATTTATTTGATTTTTGTGTTTATTTTCTGTTTTTTGATTTTTGATTTTTATGTAATGATTCTTATGCTATCCTGAAAATAAGTAGAAATCTTTGTTCTATATATTCTGATTTTCAAAATAGCATGACTAAAAAATTACTTGTATATTTTAATGAATATGCACTGAATTCAGAATTTTATGTTTATATACTATTTTTAATGAAAATTCAAAAATACTGACTGCTTAAAAGAATATATGTAAAAAGATCATATTTTATCCAAACATCAACACTTCACAGTTCATTCCATCCTGAAATATTTTATTGGTTTTCAAGTGATAATAAACATAGATTTGGATAGCATATTATATTGTTTTTGTAACTAGTATTATCATCTTTCTTGAGGACAGTGAAAGATATTTCGAATTGAACTATATTGGGTATGTATCCAAATTTACTTGTGAATTTGGCAGATATGATGAGACTCAAGTTTCCCAAAACATATACACCAAGACATAACATGCTGTGTTGTGCCACATCTAGAATGCCTTGTGTAGAGGCTAAGGACTGGATATCCATTTGGGGACATACAAAATGTGACCTGGTGAAAGAAATGGCATAACCTTCTTTTCAGGAAGATTGTTCTCTTTTCACTTCTGTCTTTCTTTCTCTTTCTTTCTTTCTTTCTTTCTTTCTTTCTTTCTTTCTTCCTTCCTTTCTTTTCTTCAAATTTCCAACTTTGAGTAGTGAATTCTTGTAAGGGTTGTTAAATAGACAATTAATGTATAGTACTTGGCCACTCATGCTGAGTGCATGTATGCTATGAACTTATTAATCAATGAGCCTATTATCCACTGTTTTCGATCTGTCATTAAATATAGTGCTATTGTAAGTGTAATAAGAAATATAGACCCATACAGCACTGTAAATACAACATCAAACCCAACTGCTTATTTTATATGTGAGATGTTTTCTGAGAAACTTGAAATTATTTATCCAGAGCCATTCGAACTCTTATTTTTTTTCCATATCATGAATTAAGTTGTGGATGAAGAGGAGGATTACTTCCGGGTTATTATAGGAATTCACTGAATCTAAACTGTCTGAATTAATATGAAGTCTTTGTTGCCACAGTAATGCTATTTTTCTGATATTTAGGCCCTATCCACACATTCTTTCTACACCAGCAGCTCAAACAATGTCTGCCTATGCAGGCCAGACTCAGTATTCGGGGATGCAGCAGCCAGCCGTTTACACAGCCTACTCACAGACAGGACAGCCCTACAGCCTGCCTACTTATGGTAGGTCACATCTATCGTCTCTTTCTTTGGTGTTAAGCAGGTCATTCTGCTGACTGGTTCCTTTACATTTTCCAGTTGAGAACAAGATCATCTTACTAATCAAATAAATGGTTTACATGTTTTCTAAACAGATCTGGGTGTGATGTTACCAGCCATCAAGACAGAGAGTGGGCTTTCCCAAACTCAGTCCCCATTACAGAGTGGCTGCCTCAGTTACAGCCCTGGGTTTTCTACCCCACAACCAGGCCAGACACCTTATTCTTACCAAATGCCAGGTAAGTAGCCTCCCATGAAACATGTTCCATAATGGCGGATTCTTTAAATGGCATTCCATGACTTCAAACTTAAGAATATTTAGCCATGAAGGCAATTTTCAATTTTACCATGGTTCACACAATTTCTTAAAAAAAAAGAAAAAAGAATTAAGTGAAGCATGATAAAAGTATTTAAATAAGGTCCAGAAACATGACTCATACTAAATATAAGAACTTCAGTTTAAGCTGCATAGCATGGGCTGGAAACCAAGGCCAAGCAAAGCAACCTGAAAGCCAGCCACCAGGCCTGGCAGTCCCAAGCTTTATGTCTACCTAAGTTAGTGATGCAAAATGATTCATGATGCAGGGGCTGGGAAGAGGGCCTAACAAATTCCTTTCGAAAGGCTTTTCCTGCTGTTAGGAGCACATCTTTCAAAAATTTCACTGACTTTACAACAAAATTCAAGTATGTCTTTCTCACTGAATTCTGAAAAGTCATATATTTTTAATCACTTTGGAAAAAAACTTTTTATTGATAGAATGGAATTTTTATTTTGTAATTTACACAAAAACTGCACGTATTTGCCATCTGATATTTTGACAAATATGTATTAATATAGTATGCAATTTGAATTCAAGAGAAATATATGTATCCCCTCAAGCATTCATAATTTCTTTTTGGGTAAGATGTTCAAAACTCTTTCTTCTAGTTATCTTGCAGAGTGTATTATTGTAAATTATCTTCTATGGTCAACCTGTTGTGCAATAGAACATCAGAGCTTATTTCATCTGTTGTCTAGAAACCGTTAACTAATGTCTCCCTATCCTACACCCTCTTCTCCCCAGACTATGCTAACCACTGTTCTCTCAGCTTCTATGAGATCACCTTACTGGGACCATATATATGACCACCCATATCTGTGTGTGGTCCATCTTTCTGTGCCTGGCTTGTTTCACTTAACACAGTATCCCCCAGTTCCATCCATGCTACCACAAGTAACCGAATGATTATGGAAGCTTTTAAAATGCAATTTCTTCTTTCTTTCTAGGTTCCAGTTTTGCACCATCATCTACTATTTATGCAAATAATTCAGTTTCCAATTCAACAAATTTTAGTGGCTCACAACAGGTACAGTAGTTTGTTTTTAGTTTATATTTTTATTTTTTTAAAAATCTGTTGAAGATTTAGGGATTCCATATAATTTATTTATCAATTTTTATATGGAGATTAAAAAACTTTATCACCACTTTTCACCCCTATCCACAGTAACTGAGCTTGAAAAAAGCACGGATTTCTAGGCAGACAGTATGCTCTTTCCCTTTAGTATAATTACTGAGCCTTTATGTATTTTTAATGTAAGTTATTGAAAAATGTTTGCTCTTTGGATTGACTAGCAAAGTCTGTTACTTGCCTTCTTGTAGTTTTAGTATTATAACAAAAGGCCAGAAGGAAATTTTGATAAAATAGTATGGATTAAAAATATTTTGATAGGTATAAATTCTATAATTTGATATTTGTTTAAAAAGTACTTTATATTACTATATTTTCTGAAAAAAACTGCAAATTTCTGATAGCTTAGTTTCACTTATTTGTTGACATGAGACATTTATTAAGCACTTGATATATATCATATTATTAATGAACCATTGAAATTTCAAAAATAGTTGTCTGTTTCCTGCTCTCTCAAAGTGCATAGCTTTCTGAAGGATCAGACATGACATAGCATGTACAGCAATAGAAAACATGGATGAAAGAGCTGAGAACCACACTGAGAACAGACACCATTAAGGGGAGTCTACTCTCCTGCCCATGGGAAGATTATCAAAATGTGCACAAAGGAGAAGCACCTTTATTTAGGAAATTTTAATCATAAATAGATCTAATTATACTTCAGGATTTACAGTGGATCTATTATAAATTATAATTATATTTTGGGCCAAGGCTTGTGTACTAACTCATCATTTTTAAAAGTACAAATTTCCTGTTAAGCATAGGTGCATCTAGGTACTGAGGTTCTGAGGGGCATCTTGTGACAGGATATAATCTCATTCCTGCCTCATGAAGTCTACGGAGAGAATCAGACAGAACACAAACAAACATTAAACAACAACAACAACAACAAAAAAAAACACATACAGGCACAGAAGGCATTCAGGGAGACAACACAAGTTCCTACTAAAATGGTAATAGAAACCTAATTTTGTGTATTGAGAGTATTGCTGGAGGGTTTTCCCATGGAAACGATATTCAGATCAGAATTTGTAAGAATTCAGTGAAGAACAAGAAAGGATTGTTTCAGGGGAGGAAGAGGAAGGCAGCAAGGATGAGGTGACAAAGGGGAAGAAGGCCCAGTGAGCCATTGAGCAGGAGGAAGGCTGGAGTTCAGTTCATACATGAGGGGACATGGGAAGACACTATTAAAGAAGTAAGGGAGGCCTGCTTGTGTTGGACCCTGTGTATTATAAGAAGGGTTTTAACTATAGTCTTGAGACCAGTGGGAAGTCATTAATATTTTTGAACTGGAAAATGCAATATAATTTGTGTTTTGAAAAGACCATTCTGAAGGAGGTATAAATGAACAGCAAATAAGTAGGAAAACCAATATAGTACTGCAACAAGGAATGAAGATAACAAGTAAGGTGATAGGAGTAGATGTAGAGAAGGAGATATATCAGAGAAATGTCAGGATGCAAAAGGACATCATCTTTCCCAGAAGCCAGGAGGGGGCTTTTCCCTTTGTGTCTTAGGCCAGTGGCAGCCAATGGAAATTTGACACAAAGATTGAATCGACTGTCCAGTTTACAGTTCCTGCTCAGAATCTCAATGGCTGTGAGACTGGAATGGAAATCATTCAAATTTCTGTGCCTTAGAATATTTTTACGTAAAATGACACTAATGGTGCTACAGAGAAGGCTCTGAATGGTGAATAGGCAAGTCTACTTAGGTTCTTAAGACAGAGCCTGGACCCAAAGCCAGCATTCGGTGTTTGTCATTACTCTTTTACTCTGAGAAAAAGCCTTTGCTAAGACCTTTGTACAAATATTGAACTTTTCTAGTTGGCTCACAGATTGTGATGGGGAACAGCAGATCTGAAAATGAACAGACTAATAGAATTGTAGTTTTCTGCTGTACTACTTAATGTTTTCTGGTAATACACATATTTACTCATACAGAGAATTTTCATTTTTGGAAACAACATCAAATGTGGACCTTTGTTCCCTTCAGAACTTATCACCACAGGGAATCATCCTCCTGACCAAAGATTTGTCATCACTGATAACATTCGTGGCTAAAACATGGTAGATATATTAAACACCATTTATCACAAGTCCTTATTCATCATCTTAATATGTGAAATAATATAGAAGGATCATTTTTATCATTTTAAGACTCTGGGTATTTTTTAGTAAAAAGCACATCAGAGGCATTGGTTCAATGTTCAGTTTTGCCTACAACAAAGGAGAAAAACTAAACATTTGAAAAACTTCACTGGAGACTTTTAAGTCAAGCCTCAAAAAGTAGGTAGATTGTGAGAGGCGAGGAAATTTGTGTTCCTTTACTCTGTGATGCTTGACAAGATAACCAAATCATCAAGCAGGGCCTGGAAGAGAAATAAACTGTTAATGTATATTCAGGTCTATGAAGCAGCTGGAGGGAGCACAGCCCTCTTGGTGGTGGTATTAGAAAATGTATATGAACGGACTAAATGAAAATTAACTGATTCAATCTCTTTCCTCTTCCGGTGCATAATATGAATGGTGTAAATCCTCAGATAAGAAATTATGTAGAACAAAATGAAGTATATGCAACCTTTAGTAAGGTTAAGTTCATGTACTAGACCTGGCTTCCAAAACTGATAGAGGAATTAATTGCTGCTGTAATAGTATCTCCTTTGGGTATATTTTGTAGTATTTCCTTTATTCAGGAAGGACTGTATAACTCCTTTACCTATTGTGTCATCAGTAACTCTAGCCAGCCAATATTCCTGCATACCCAAAAGATCGTCTATACTCATTACAATCATCACAAAGCCATAGACTCACAAATAAATGGAGCTGAATACTAATCTCTCAGCTACCATGGTGATTGTGTTCATTTGTTTGTAATTATAATAGAGGGTGATTTTTAGACATACATATCCCTCTTATCTGTTTCAGGATTACCCATCCTACACAGCCTTTGGCCAAAACCAATATGCACAGTATTACTCAGCATCAACCTATGGGGCATATATGACATCAAACAACACAGCTGACAGCACTTCATCATCAGCATCAACTTACCAGCTGCAAGACTCTCTCCCAGGACTGACTAGCCAACCAGGTACAGATCTTTACCCAGGTGAAATACTTTTAAATGTTTTGTGCTAACTAATCACATGGAGCAAGTGGGCATTGTGGAGACATGCTTGAAAACTGCCAGACAATTGTGTTGATGATTAATGAGGGTTAGCCTTGCTGCTTAAGATGAGGCTCCTGGGCATTTCAGAAATTGCGTGTTTTAGATGTGAGACAGACAGGAGATTTTTAACCTTGAAATGATTCTGTGTATAAGAGCATCAATATGGGTGAATAGGCCTTTTGCCAGATTCATTCTTTATTTTGTGAAAAGCTTGACAACAAAGGACAGCTGTAATATTATCTCCCTTGAGTATAATTGGTATTGAGTATTTCCTTTACACAGGAGGGACTGCATAACTCCTTTACCTTTTGGGTCATCAGTAACTCTAGTCAGTCAACATTCCTGCATTCCTAGGATTTATAGGATCAGTGGTAGGAAGCTAAATATCTCTGTTTGATCAGTGCATACTTAAAATCCATGGTAGCTTTCTCATTATCTGAAGCTGCTGTCCTCTTATTAGAATTGTATTTGCTATGTGAACTCTAAAACTTAAAAGCAAGCTTAACTGACATTCCATAACAACCCTATCAAAATTCCAATCAACGTCTTGGAGGAATTATAATTCTGAAATTGTAAGCAAAGGGTAAGGAATTAGAATAAGCAATACAATTTTGAAAAACAAGAACAAAGTTTGAAGAATGGCATTGCCCTATTTTTAAGACATGTCACGTACAATAATCAAACTGTAGAGCATTGACCAAGGTAAAGACACACAGAAGAAAGGGAGTGAAGAATCCAGTAAGACACTCAGCTATCTTCTGGAGAACTTATTTTTGAAAGAAGTACAAAGATACTTGAGTGGAAAATTAACAATATTTTTCCACAAAAGGTAATAGAGAAACTAGTATCTATGTAAAAGATAGAATCACAATTCATATATTATATGACAAAGTAAAAATAAAGCATAAGCTTTTGTGTAGTGTAAAAACTTAAACCAAAAACTTTTAGTAGAAAAACATAGGAAATCTTTGTGATCCTGGAAAAACAAAGATTTTGTTAGATAACGATACAATAAGCACAATCCACGAAAGCAAAGCAAAGATAAATTAGATTTAATAAAATCAAGAACTTTTCTTTGAAAGGCATTGTTAGAAGAACAAAAAGACAAGCCCAGTTGGGGAGAAAATATTTTTGAAATACATATCTGATAAAGGACTTGTAATACAGAATCGATAAAGATTCTCAAAACTCAACCAGAAAAATGAGATTAAGTTTTTTTAATAAACATGATTGAGTTCAAGTATATTTTTCTGTGCTCAAGATTTTGTAAGATTAATTAAATGTTTTTGCTTTCTTTCTTATCCATATTGGAAGAGAAAAAAATAGAAAAACATGATCAAAATAGATCAAAACACTCTAAATGTTTTTCCAGTTGGACAAGTAGGGCCAATATGACCCAGTTTCATCAATTAAACAGTTATTTGTTCAGTGTGTATTAGGCTTCAACACTGTTGAGAAAACAGAAAATAGTATTTCATTATTGACTGAGGTCTTTGCACTTGATAGCTTTTGGTTTAAATAAGAAATGCCTAAAGCAAATACAAATGAGTATTGAAAAGGGAAAATGCAAGATAATATGCAGAATATTAAGAAATAAACCATTTTGGAGACTATAATATCTTTTTAAAAACTTTTTTATTATTACAACTATTTGTGGGGAGGGGATTGTGTGTGTGTGTGTGTGTGTGTGTGTGTGTGTATGTGTGCATTTGTAAGTGCACAACGCATGTGTGGAGGTCAAAGGACAATTTATAATAGTTGGTTCTCTCCTTCCAGCACATGAGTCGAGGGGATCAAACTCAGATCTTCAGGCTTAGCTTGGTAGCAAGCACTTGTACCCACTGGATCATCTAGCTTGTCCCACTTTATCATCTCTAACTATAGACCCAATGAAAAACATTATAGATGACGTAGTTTGTTTTCCATGACCTTACTTTTCAATTTTTCTCCTTGTCTCCTCTTACATTCTCCCTTCTGTGAATAAACAGTCCTCTGAATTCCTGTTCCTTGTCAGTGTTCAGGCTGTCCTTCAGTCCAGAGTGTCCTTGTGCACTTATACCTCAGGCAGAGCCAGTCCCAAGATGAAGCCAATGAACACCCAGGGCCCCAAATTTAAGTAAATGTGCAATCTCAGATCCTTAAACATTTTGCCCTGTGAGTCTCACTGTTTAACCCCAGGCTTAATCACATGTTCCAAATTGCATTTGTCTTCTTTCAGTCAGTATTTGCATTTCATAAAGGATCTGGCCTTGACTGAAAGACCGACTGATTTCAGAATCCTTTCTTAATAAGCAGTGGAGATGTTAGAGGCAGAGAGATGCCTGTCACCCTCCTCTTATATAGTAAAAGTACATTCTTACAGTTAAATGCATGGTGACTAGTAAGATACCACAGAAGTGCTTTTCACCAAGGTGTCGGAGACTGAGACACAGGCAGAACTGAGCAGGTGTATATGAAATTGCTGGACTGCTGCTACCACGAATGGAAACCACACCTGCAGTGTGTTATGTGTAGTGTAGGACTTTAGTCCAAACTTGATTTTGCTTTCATTTCCATCTGATCACAACAGTTTCTCTCCCCCAGGGATAATTTCCATTCCCAGTATTCAGAATATATATTTATTAACATTAAAAAATGCTGCATGATATAAATTTTTATGCTTCCTCCTCAAATATAATTCTTTTTTTAAATTTGTTGATTTTTTGTGTGTGTGTATATCACACAGAACATCCCAAACCATCTTATTCAACTATACACACACTTCCCAGATGGCACCCTCCCATAGCCTCCCTGCCCCCACTAGAGCCCTTATACTCTGATATCCCTGCTACTGTTTGATGTGTTGGTGGCACTCCCAGCCCTTCCCCACTACTTGTACATCCAGCGAATCTAGTCAGCTTGTCTAGAGGTCTTTGTTTTAGGAAGGTCAGCTCTTCCTCATCTAGCAGCAATCAGTTGTCAATATTCCTTTAGATAAGATTGGGGTCTGCTGTTCATTTTCTCAGTTCTGTGCTGGGTTACTATCTGGGAGTCCTTGGGACACCCTGGCCAATAATGCAAAAGAAGGTATCTCCTATCTGGCATTGTTGCTTGTTATGTAGCCTTTAAGTATACATATGGACTCTTAAAACATTACCACTGAAATCTACCTGATGACTTTATAGATATACACAGGTGCCAAGGATCCAAGTGCAACCAATTATGACTAGTAATAATCAGATACATTCAGATTAGAGACACATGCACCAACATCTCAGTGTTATTAGCAGAAACAATGAGTCTTTCTGTAAGAAACAGTATATTTTAAAATGAAATGGAGGTCTTTTTTAAAGGTTAAAAACTCATTCCATTTTATGTCTTACCGGGCTTATACTGAGTTTGATATTGTATAACTGTATTATTCAACAGTGAACCTAAAATTTTTATAGCCACTTTTGAAAGAGATGTATCTTTGCTCTGGAAACTGTTATTGAGTATGTTAAAGCTGTAATGACATGATTCTTCTAAAAAAGTAAAAAAGAATATTTAAAAAAATACTGCATGCAGGCAGGTGCATATACTGAGCGGGGATGGGTGGTGATGAAGGGGACATCTTCTAAGCAGCATTCTGTGTGCACTACCAGAATGCTACAAGTTCTTGCTTCTTTTGGTTTCTGATGCCAACAAATATGTCTGACACCATTTTCAGATTCTATCAGACTTTCTTCTGAACTTAAAGCAGAACATTTTTCTACTTGTAAATATATTATTCTCTCAAACCAACATTGTAATTGCATACCTATCAGAATTTTCAGGGAAGTCTATGAACTTAGACCTACTCTTAAGGTAGCCTTAAGTTTGGTTTTTGCCTTTCCAGTTCTGGCAGCCATCCAAAAACCAAAGAAGTTTATAATGATGGGATTTTTCTTTATTAATGGTGAAATCTGATGGATTTAGTTCAAGGGCTGGAAAAGAATTTCCTATTAACCAATTCTGCATTTTTGGACTTACAGCCCAGACCTAGCAATTAAGTCCACAATTTTTCATAGAACGTTCGCTGTGGACTTCATGTTTAAAACAGAAACATTCCCTATTTTCAATAAGAGACAGCTGCCTGCCCTGATTTAGAGATAAACCTAATGAAATAAAGTTGGATCTAAATATCCAAAACTTATAAAGGGCAGTTCTTCATTACTGTACTGATTAAAGGATAATTATTCAATCATGTAGAAAAGCCTGAGGCAGTTGGTAATGACTGATGTTATTTAGAAATTGCAAATAGCATTCAGTTATTTATTTTACCTTATTAGGTAGTTTGACAATGGATTTACAGAAACACTACCATGATCATTAAAAGCAGACATTTTAGTTCCTTGTCATTATACAGATCTTTCTCTGACTTTTACATGAAGTTTATCTAAGGTAAATTATTATTTTGATTTACATTTTGAAAGTTTGAGGACGGATTAGCACATGAAGATGAAAGATATTCTTACAGCCTCCTTTCAAATACTTTAAACATTTAAAAAATTAACTGTGGTTAGTAATTTGTAACATTATTCTTTACTATGAGACTTTGAAAAACACTATAGTTTATTAGCTAATTGAACTTAACAAGTGCTCCAGAAATATAAAAGAGCCAGGAAAATGATGTCCCTTTCTGAAAAGACACCAGCTTCTTCAGCAGGACTTAGTAGCCTTTGCATAACTTCAAGAAGCAAAGTGCTACATCTTCTCATTGAAAACTGCCAAGGGGGCTATACATGAAGAGGACCACATTGAATTTATTTGCCAAACTCCATTCTCCTTCCCTAGAGTGTTCCTGTGCCATTATGCATTTATCTGAGTGAAATTTGGCAGAGGCAGAGTGAAAATTAGCAACTCTAAAGTAGTTTCAACAAATGTTTAATGACCACTAAGCCCACAGTCCTGATTTTGCTTTTTATTGGGAAAACGGACAGCATCTTTAAAAGTTATAGAGGTCAGTATGATTGCACGTGGTTGGTCACTGTGGGAGGCCAGAGACATCAAGTGCCCTCCACAGAAAGTACAATTTTACCTCTGTGAAGTCATTCAATGACAGTTTGGGTTCCCTCTCGCATAAAATGTTTGAAGCCTATGTGACTCCTTTGAAAGTTTCTAAATTGAAAAATAAAAATTTGCACATGTTAATCATGTGTATGTTGTTTTGAAATTTACATATAGTGAAATGGCTTCATTCAGCTAAATAATATATGTAACAATTCATGTGCATTATTTTTGTGGTGCAAATGCTGAAATTTGTTAGCAATTTTCAAAACAATAACACATTCTTGGAAGAATTTCTGCATTATACAATGGACTTCTTGACCTTACCTTTTGCCTGATATCTGCCCTTTTGTTTCCCTAGTCCCACTGCCTCTGGTCACCACTGTCCTACTCTCTATTTCTATGGAATTGAGGTTTTTTGTTTGTTTGTTTGTTTTACTCCTTATGTGGATAAGATCATGTGATACTTTTCTCTTTACCTTACTCATTTCACTTAACATAATGGCCTTCAGAGTGATCGATGTCCCAAAAGGCAGGATGTTCCTCTTCTTTAAAGTTGAATACCATTCCGCAGACTATATCATACATTCTTTATGCATTCATCTCATGTCTTGATGGATACTTAGGTTGATTCCATATTTAACAATGAACAAAAGGCAGGTATCTCTTCCTGGAATTGGATAAACCTGTTTTTACTTTTTGAGGTACTTGTATACTATTCTATCAAACGTGTATGCTAATCTAAATGCCAATCAATAGTTTGCAGTTCTTTTTCACATCTCCTCAAACACTTGTCTTTTGTCTTCTTTGATAATAGGCATCCTAACAAGTATGAGTTTACATCAGTAGTCTAAATTTTCATCTCTTTAATTAATTTTTATCACTTTTCACATATTAGTTAACCATTATATGTCTTCTTTTGAGAAATGTCTGCTTAGATCCTTTGTTCATGATAAGGTCAGGTTATTTGTTTTTATACTAGAAAGTAGATTGAGTTTCTCATATGTTTTAGATACATAAGATGTGTGGTTTACAAATATTTTCTTCCATTGTGGTTGGTAATTTGAGGACTCTTGATCAGCAGAAACAGATGAAGATACGGCGTCTTTGTAACTTGGAGTGTCTGTTGCTATCTAGGAGAGGAAGTATAGCCTGGTGGTTAAAGCAAGAGTTCTGAAGTCATATCACCTCACAAAATTAAGCTGATTAATGTTGGTTAGTATATTAAGTAAAACATGTTTCCATTATTAAAAGATAATAATAAAGGACCTAAGTTCTGTGTTAGAATGAGATTTAAACCTCTCTCACACACATACACAATACTCACAATAAATATTCTACAAGTCAGTAAGAAAATAGAAAATTCTAAATGGATGAAAACATTAATGAGTATAAGAAAATATCAAATGGACAAGAAACATGAAAATATTATCATTATTGCTCATCAAGAAAATGCTAATTAAAATAGCAATGACATATCACCACTTATCCTCAGAGGTAGAAATAAAGACTTAACAATACCCAGAACTGGCAAAGACATGGAACAATGGGAATATTGTTGCTGGAGACTGAGTCAGTAAATCCACTTTAGAAAAGACCTGTGTCTATACAAGATGAACTTATGCCACTTTCCTGATGAAGCAATACCACTGCTGCATATAGATAGGTACCCCAGAGGGATGCAGTACCCAAAACAGACAGCGTAGTACGGCACAGTACAACATAGCACAAAACAGTACAGCATAGCAGCTTTCCTTCTAATCATCAAATAGTGTGACTACTATATACTATATATATGAACATATATATTTGATGGAGTTCCAGAAAAATTAAGGAAAGAATAGTTGTTCTGGGCTATAATATGAATAATCTCACCAATATAATAAGCAGAGAATGAAGGCAAACACATTCTGATACTTTTTTTTTAAATGACAGTGCATGTTACAGCCTAAGAGTTTAATAAAAGCAGAGTTATTCACAATTCATGCTATATATATGAACATATATATTTGATGGAGTTCCAGAAAAATTAAGGAAAGAATAGTTGTTCTGGGCTATAATATGAATAATCTCACCAATATAATAAGCAGAGAATGAAGGCAAACACATTCTGATACTTTTTTTTTAAATGACAGTGCATGTTACAGCCTAAGAGTTTAATAAAAGCAGAGTTATTCACAATTCATGAAAAGATCTACTTTACTCCTATGAAGACACTTTTGCCCATATTTTGTCTTCGTGGAGCACTTTTACGATCTATAAGTAACTTGTAAAGAATCAGTGGAACAAATTCTATCATGTAGAGAAACTACATGTCCTATGACCAAGACTTTTCTGATCACCACTATGACAGTTGCTGATCTCAGGTTTAAATATCTGCCTTGTTGCTACTAAACACCTTAGGCATGAAGTAGTCTATAACCAGTTACCCTTAAATTAAGATGATAATTGGAATTTTCCATGTTTCTCTTCTTTCAATCCTTGCACTATTATAAGAAAAAAAAAACAGGATTTAGGTATTTGACATCTGGAAATTGATATACAAAAAGTTTAAAGCCAGGACTTATGTGTTTACCTCTGAAACCAGGAAGTAGTGAGGGCATGAGGGTCAGGAGTTTGTTATCATCCTTGGCTACTAGGAAGTTTGAGGCTAGCTTGAGTTACATGGGACCCTGTCTCAACAACCCCCATATATATATATATGTACACATATATGTAGATATATAGAGAGACAGAGGATTCTGTGAGCTGTCACCCCCAAAGTTTTCCTTTTTTGAAGGCTACTTTAAAAGTGTTAGCCAGGTGTGGTGGTACATGCCTTTAATCACAGCGCTCAGTGGGAGGGTCAAGTAGCTATCTGAAAACAAAGTCAGCCCAGCCTGCATAGTGAGTTCCAGACCCTACTGGGGCTACAGGGTGGCCCTGCCCTACAGAGAAGTAAGAGTTAATTTGTGACTAAAGAAATGGCTCAGTGGTTAAGAGCGCTTGCTGTTCTTGCAGAGGACGTGAGTTTGTTTCCAGAACCCACAATGGGTGGCACACAACAACCTGTAACTCCAGATCCACTGGATCCAGTGCCCTCTTCTGGCCACCTGGGCACCTATACATGTGTACGCATATTGACACATACACACAAATAGAAATAAAATTTAAAAAATAACAGTTAATTTGAATCATCATGTTACTTGAAGAAGAGAATTAGATTTGCAACATCTAATAACCCAAAGGAGAGCTTTGTTTCAAAAAAAATGAGAATAGAAAAAGTTTTACATAGTTTAGTTTCTGTGCATTCAAATATCTAAAACCTATCCAAATAAATGGAAACATGTGTTACCACAGATATGGTCATATTCAAACTTGCAAATAAAACACTGTATTATATGCTGTCTCTTCTTGCCAGGTTATTGCAGTGACACAGGTACAGTCAGCTGTGCTAGCAGTGGCTTCGGAGCAAATAACATGTTCATAAAGACCTATTTTGGATCCTATCTTGTCGTGTATAGTATTTCCAAGAAAAAAATATTATAATCAAAAGAAATGATAAGAGAGGTGGCTCAGCAGTTGGTTGGTGAGAATTCTTGCTGCTGTTGCAGAAGAGTCAGCTTCAGTTCTCAGAACCCACATGGCAGCTCAGACATCCTCTTCTGGACTGTGTGGGCACTGCACACATACCATACAAACTTTCCCATACATTAAGAGAATAAAAATAAATAAGTCTTTTTAAAAAGGATTCATAAAATTAGCTGTATAAAAATCAAATGCTTCTCAGGAAATTCCTGCCTAAGTGTGCCATTTCTGCAGATTTGCCTGGTTGCCCTGGGGATTCTTTTATTTAAATTTAATGATAAAGGGTGATTATCAAAATATCTTTATATTTAAAACCATGTGATTTAGGGGGTTGGAGAGATGGCTCAGCAGTTAAGAGCACTGGCTACTCTTGCAGAGGACCCAGGTTTGAAGCCCACCATTCACATGGTGGCTAAAAACCATCAGCATTCCAGCTCCAGGATTTCTGACACCCTCTTCTGACCTCAGTGGGCATTGAACAACATGGGTGCACTCACATACATACAGTCAATGCACTCATACACATAAAAATAAAAAATATTAAAAATATGTGATTTAAGTATGTTGTAGTTTACCATCTGACCCTTATAGAATTTTTTATTTTATGCATATGATTTAAATTAAATATAAAGCTGGTTACCCTCAGTAATTTGAAAAAGGTAGCTACTATTACCTACTATTACCCAGACTTCAAAATATACCCAAACTGAGATTCATAGAGGCTGAATGAATTCTTGAAGTCATCTAGTAACCTTAGCACTTTTCCTATATTGTGCCACATATTTGGCCTCAGTTTATCTTAGCAACGCTTAACACAGGTTTGCCACTGTTCAGTACTTTCTGCCTCTGAAGATGCATTGTCACCAACTTAAAAAGAGGCTTGATTTCAGATATTTGTAGAACATACAGACTCCAGTTAGATAAAATGTCTGAAATTTCAGATGTGGCCTCGATAGAAGGAGATTTGTTCATGGGTCCTCAATACAGAGGCATTATCATATGAGATGGTTACATCTCCTAGGTTGTTCAGAGCAGGAAGGTGAGAACTCCTCAACATCTGCTCCCAGGCATGGTGGGACAGAAATCCACAACTCTTAAGTGGAAGAGGACTGGGAAGGGAGAGGCCAGAATTAGCAATATGCAGGATAACAGTTGCCAAATAATAACTCTGAGGAATGGAGTTTAACAGTAGTATCAGAGGCATCACAGATTGAAAGAGAAGGACTGATATTGTCTGTTGATCTTGTCAGTCAGATGGTTACAAGACTATTAGCAAGAGTATGTTTATTCAAGTTTCAGCAAACTTAAGTTGGATTTTAATAAATTGGATATCAGGGCTTGGAAAACGAGTGTACCACCCAGTCCCATAGCCACTGCCCACTTGTGGCTATTAGCACTTGTAATGCAAGTACTGTAGTCTGAGATCTACTGTAATTGCAAAATATGTGCAAGATTTCTGGGGCTGGAGAGTTGGCTCAGCGGTTAAAGCACTGACTGCTCTTGCAGAGGACCCAGGTTTGATTCCCAGCACCCACATGGCGGCTACAAACTGTCCTTAACTCCAGTTCCAGGGGAATCCGAAGCCCTCTTTTGACCTGTGTAGCATTGCATGCCATGGGTACGCTCACATACATGCAGGCAATACACTCATATACATAAAATAAAAATAATAAAATATTTTTTTAAATATGCACAAGATTTCAAAGAGTATCTTGATGGAAATGCAGCATCAAGAAACAGGACTGTTAACGTGTCAGTGGACTGGGAAAGGAAGAGTTTGAGGGGAGCATCAAAGATGGAGCAAATAATGGGGTTACTTAATGAGCTAATGGGGTTCATTAAGAGAGCTATGAAGTAAGTTTACAGGTAGAGAGCAGAGTTGATCCAGAAAGACATCTTATTCTCTGAAGGGTGACCAAAATAAGGTGAGGCTAGACCTAAACAGATTAAAAATGAAAAAAAGTGAAAGCTCAGACAGTAAGTTGAAGGCGTTTGACACATAAAAGACATTCAAGTTTCTATGAGGGATTTGTATGACCTATGAAGATTTTTCACTAAATTATAAGTTTGCATGATTGAATTATAATTTTTTCATAAAGAAGTGTCTGCTGTGTAGGAATTTGTTAAGATAATTAGTAATAAAGATGCTTATTCTGAAAATGAACTGCTCTTCTTGACAAAAATTTTATTGTTTGTAGGAGAGTTTGATGCTGTACAGAGTCCCTCCACACCAATTAAAGATCTTGATGACAGAACATGTAGGAGTTCTGGGTCAAAGTCTCGAGGAAGAGGCCGGAAAAATAATCCTTCCCCACCTCCTGACAGTGACCTGGAGGTATGCCTACTTATTCTTAGGAAATATGGACTGGAGAGATGGCTCAGTGGTCAAGAGCACTGACTCCTTTGAAGAGGACCTGGGTTCAATTCCCAGCACCCATATGGCAGCTAACAACCATCTGTAACTCCAGTTCCAAGGAATCTGACACCCTCTCCTGACTTCTGTGGGCATTACCACGGCATACACTCACACAGACATGCATACATGTAAATAAAAGTAAAATCTTTTCTTAAAATACAGAAACCCAGACAGTCCATGACACGTTTTAAGCCAATGAATGTATCATAAATCTAATAGACCTGCTTTGTCTTAAGTATTTGATATCTTTGACTTTTGAGACTTTTTTCATTGTAGTTGCACAATTAAAAGCAACAGAAAATCTGAAGTAGCAGTACTTTAAAAATTAAAGCCTAATATAGTTTGATCTTTTGATCCAAATTGACAAAAAATAAAATTAAAAGAAAGCTATCATTTGGGGGATAATATCCTGAGAAGACTGTATTTGGCAGCATTAAAGTGATGAAAGACACATGCGCGCGCGCACACACACACACACACACACACACACACACACATACACACACACGAGTCAATAATTTTAAGAAAATAAAAGCGATCTGGAAAGGACAACTTGTCAGTTGGTATGTGTGTTAAAGTTGTATTAGTGAAATTTTTAATGTATAGTTTCTTTCCATTTGTGAGCTCTTTTGAGCAATAACTGCACTGATCAAGTTGAGTTTATATTATAAAACATCAAGAAAATTATCATTAACCAAAATATACTGTTTCTTACACAACTGTGTATTTCAACTAAAGGACAGAAACTGAATTTCCAGAAATGATACGAATCAAATAGCAGACATTGTGCCTCTTCCTATGAGATTTCGCGCAACACTAGTAGTTAATTTAAATGTGCTCAGCAGCTTGGCAAAGGATATAATAAGTGACCAGCTAGGGAACCCAGCAGACAGTGGGGGTGGGAACACTAGTCCATTCCAAGGAGCACACCAGTCATGCACTGTTGGAGTGCCAGCCAGTGTGGCCCAAACCCAAGGTTCTCTGCCAAAGTCAAAACCCTGATGTTTGGGTGGGATTTCCTAAATTTGAAATGTTGATGAATATTTTGAAATCTTTCCAAAGTCTCTGCAGGCCAAATAACACATTCACCAACCTACTGTGACCCAGAGGTCCACATTTTGTAATTCCTGCTTAGAGGCTGCTCATAGATTCTGCTAAATATTTTTAATGTATATTTTTATTGAATTTTTGTGGATTTCATATAATACATTGTAATCATATTTAGACCTCCTCCTCTAACTGTATCCCCCCATAGTCCACCCACAGGATTTTATGTATTCTGTCCTATATGTCAAGGCCTAGAGAGTCAAATTTGTGTACCTAGGTGTCCCTCGGTGTGAGTTTGTCCACTGGAGCCTGGTCAGCCTATCTAGCATCACTCCATTAAAGAAGACTGACTTTCCCTCACCTAGCAGTGATCAACTGCCAATAGTTGCATGGTTAAGGTTGGGGCCTCCTGCCCATTTCCCCAGTTCTATGCTGGGTTTTGTCAGATTAAGTTTGCATGGATCTTGTGCATGCTGTCACCATTGCTGAAAGCTCATACGAGCAAGGTCCCAGGAGTCTGTAAGACTCCATTTCCTTATGGTCATGCACAATATATTTAATGTCTTCCATAAATCGCAAATTTTCATGAATCCATGAGTTCTAAAACTATAAATATATATAATGGTTAAACTTCTATCATAAAGTCAGAGTGTATCCTTTATATATTAACTTCAGTTTAATGTTGGATTAACTCATCTGACTATTATGTTGTGATCATTTGTGGAACCATGCCCTTCAAGTATTACAGGAGTTAGATTTGGCAAATTAAAAAAAAAAAAACACAAATACCAGAAGTAGATACTTTCCCATAAACCAGTGTCAAGACTTACATTCAATGAAGGGGATGTTTTCTATGGGTAAAGATTTGTGTTCTTCAACATAACATTTTGACACTGGCCTTTTCTCTTCAGCGTGTGTTTGTCTGGGACTTGGATGAAACCATCATTGTTTTCCACTCACTGCTCACGGGGTCTTATGCACAAAAGTATGGCAAGGTAAGGGGAATCAAGGCATTTCATTCAAAATGGGGTGTTAGAATTTATTTGGTTCAAAAATCAAAGTCTGTTTCTAAAATATTTTGTGGTTTTATTGCAGTCTGTCACGTCTTCTCTTAATTATCTCTTTTGAGTGTCTTACTGTTCTTGGATGTGTATTAGCAATGTTTGCAAAGCTAATTAAAAATCGGATTTTCTGGGAATGGAGAGAGATGGTCCCAAGATTAAGAGCACTTGAAGCTCTTCCAGAGGCCCAAAGGTAGCTAACAACTAGCTGTAACTCTAGTTCCAGAGGACCTGATGCCCTCTTCTAGCCTTCTAGGCCTTGTACAGACATGGTATATTTACATGCAGGCAAAACATTCATATACACAAAATAAAAATAAATAATTTTTAAAAGTTGGATTTCCTTTACATTCTTCACAGTAACCAAGTTTCTATATTAAGAAAAAAATCCTTATTCTCACATATTTTAGAAAGAATTTGTAAATCTATGTGAGTTTCAAAACATTGTGAGGCATATTAGTTCCTACTAGGAGAACTTTATGAAATTGAACGATTTTGCTGCACAAATTCTTGTCATCAGTGCTATTTATAAGTTGTCTTTGGCCTGTCAGATTTTTCAGATTTATGAATGAAAGTGTTTTTCTGCAGCTTGAGCACTCCCCTGAAGTGACTAGAGATAATACCCCTTCTGGAACACAAAGTCAATGAGCAAAGGCTCATTACCTGGCTGTTTTTCTCTCCTGCTTCGCTTTTGTAGTAAACTTTTTATCACAGTGCTGTATCTGGGCAGGTGCTGCTCCCTGGACTGATAGAACTGCAGCAGACTGCCTTTCTGGGAACAAAGGTTGTTGGGCCATTACGTCTTTGACTGTCAGAATTCTATCTAATCAGTCAAATGAGAATATAGCCTACCTTTGATTGCTTTCTTCAAACATTTCACTTTTATTCTTTCACATATCATAGCTACAGCTACAGAAAGATCTTGCTGTATCTTTGCATCATAACACATTCGTGGATGGTTTCTGATGTCAACTCAGCATGCCATTTTTAGCAACTATTTTATGTTTTTCTAGATAGGTCATAATGGATTGCATTCAACTGCATTTGGCTGAATCTATACTGTCATTTCTCTTTACTTTCTAAGTAGATATGAAAGGCAATAATTTTTTACAATCACTTGAAAAGAGTCTTAGACCACTTAACACAATAACTGTTGTGCTGGATAGCTTTAGTGTCAACTTGACACACCTGGGTTGAGGGAGCCTCAATTGGGGAATTTCCTCTATTGGACTGGCCTGTGGCCATGTCTGAGGGGCATTTTCTTGATTGTTGAGTGATGTGGGAGGGCCCAACCCACTGT
>NW_008358774.1:7644730-7652041 GCF_000622305.1 Nannospalax galili | reverse complement strand
CAAGCCAGTAAGCAGCATTCTTCCATGGCCTGTGCTCCAGCTCCTGCTTCCAGGTTCCTGCCCTGAGTTCCTACCTTGGGCTCCCAGATGAACTGTGATCCAGGCTACGTAAGCTAAATAAATCCTTTCCTCCCCAAGTTGGTACTTTTCAGAGTATTTTGTCACAGCAACGAAGAACAAACTAGGACAACTGTCTAACACAATTGTCTCAGATACATATGCATATCTGCTGGAACAAAGAATATGTAGACTATTAGAATAAATGTACACACTCAAATTATGTTCATATTTATTCATTTTTATTTCCTACTTCATAGAGAACATGTTTTGTATATACTTTAGTTAGAGGTGGTCAATATAACAAAACACCACACACTGGTGGGCTTGCATTTTTTTTCTCAAAGTTCTAGAATTTGGAGAGGCTAAAGTCAAGGTATTAAGTTAGAATCTGGTGAGAGCCTGAAGCCTGGGTTTACACATGGCCTCCTTCCTGTGTCCCCACACAAAGAAGAACAGAGAGAATAACAGGAAACACTTGTGTCTTTTCTTAAGGTCATTTATCCAGTCTTGTGGGTTCCATCCTCATGATGTAATTTTCTCCCAATGCCCCCACACTGAAGGTTGTAGATTTGGGAGTCATAGCGGTTCATAGCATAGACATATAAGACTGTAATTAAAATGTGGACATAATTTATAGTTAAGTTATTACCATAAGTTTGGAGTAAACACTCAAAATTCTTTTTCTTATGAAATATACAATCTAAGATAGTAATAATCAGAATAATTCAGATAATCTCAGAATTTCTTCTGAAATATTATTGGGTTTTTAGAAACATACAGTGAGTCCTGTTTAATTGCTACATTTTTGTGCAGCTAAGTTTCATATTAGAAGAAAGCTTGGAATAATCAGCCTTGAACATCTATAACTCCATGTCAAGTTCCCTTGAAACAGTTGCCATTAGAGTCTGTCCTCAGACAGCATGTTGAATCCTTTTTCCAGATCAGTGGTGGGATTCATCCTTTGGAGTGGTCTTTACATTCTTAACATGTTTCTAGACTTCAAATCTTCATCCTTTTCTAGGAATTCGGAACTTTGTAAATAATGAGATCATTTGGATCCAAGACAATGACTAAGGAACATGGTAAAAATATTATATGAACTTGCAACAATGGTGACAGCATGCACAAGACTCAAGCACACAAAAATGTAGCATAGAATGAAGGAAACGGGCAGCTGGTCCCAACCCTAGATCCTAAATGAACTATTGACAACTGATTACTGTCGGGTGAGGGAAATTAGGTCTTCTTTAAGGAAGAGACTCTAGATAGGCTGTCTAGACTCCAGTAGGTGAACTTGCACCGAGGGATGTCTGGGTACAAATGCTTGACCAGATAGGACTTAACATATATGACAGAATGCATGAAATCCAGTAGCGGGGGGATGGCTATGGAGGGGCATGGGTGGGGAGGGGTCTAAATTTGGTTAATATCTATTACATGAAAAGCACAAAAACTCAATAAAAATATTAAATAAAAATCATTACAGCCTTTCCACCATCTTGGCTCCAGTGGAGGGCCCTGGGAACAGGACTCCTAAAAGGCAAATATATCCAGAAGGCTGTGGTACAAGGCCACTTTTGCTGGCTATAAGTGAGGTCTCTAGAACCAAAGAGAGAATACAACTCATCTTAAAATTGAAGGTGTCTATGCCTGAGATGAAACCAAATTTACTTAGTCAAGAGACATGCTTATGTGAATAAAGAAAAAAAAAAAAAAAAAAACCAACAAAAAAGTGACTCCTGGTGGGAAACCAAACAAAACCAGAGTAATCTGAGGAAAAATAACTTCTGGCCCATGGAAGAGTATCGTAAAATTTAAAGGTTCTATGCCTGAAAAGAAACCAAATTTATTTAAGAAAAAAACATGCTTTTTGGAAAAAAAAAAAAAAAAAAAAAAAAAACCAACAAAAAAGTGACTCCTGGTGGGAAACCAAACAAAACCAGAGTAATCTGAGGAAAAATAACTTCTGGCCCATGGAAGCAGTGGTACAGTTCATGCCAAATTCCAAAACAACCTTCTTGCAAAGGCCATTGAACACAAAATCTGTGAGATGTACTCCTCACAGATTTAAATGACTAGAAAGTAAATAAATAAAATGGATTTGTTTTATATATATATTCTTTTTGTCAGAAATACCAAAAAGCACAGCATATTTCTTTAGTATTCCTATTCAAGATGTGTACCTTAGTCAAAAGGAAACCCTGGACAGACACAGGCTAAGGCCATCCTACAGAACTTAATGCCCAAAGCCTTTGGAACTATAAAAGACAGAAAATACAGAGAAATGAGACAGAAATTCAAGGAGGGGATGAGAAGGGACATCTGGGAGCCTAAGGACATCTGGGAGCCTGACTCCTAAGGGAGTCAACTGTGTCCACACAGTGCGGAAATGGAAAGGCAGCAAAAGTTTCCACCTATTTTCTTTGACTCTGTGCTCTTTTTATTTTTTTTGTCTTTTCTTTCCTTTTTTTTTCTTTTATGAAAAGACATGTTAGTATTGAATTTTTCTTTTTTCCAAAAGTATAACCCTAGATTTTTAAAAAAAGTACAAAGTAGTTTAAATTTTTTCCCACCATGTGAAGTATCTGAGTCAGAAGGTGTCAGCCTAATGAATAGATTAAGTCTCTCCAGGGAGTTCTCATGTTCATGAAAAGAGCTTGTTATAGGGCAAGGCTGCCCTGTGTCTCTCCTTCCTCACTAGCAATTCTGTTTTCTGCTATGAACTGAAGCGACACAGGGACCTCATTGTTGATGCATCACTGTGTCTTAGACTTCCAAACCCCATAACCCTCAGCCCCTTGACTTTTCTTTCTAAGTTACCCCATCCCGGGTATTCTATTACCGCAACAGAAAACTACTATAATACTGCGATGGTTTCACTCTACACTGTTTCCCATAGGCTCCTATTTTGAATGCTTGTTCCCTTGCCACTAACTCTATTTTGAGGTGCTCTGGAATATTTAGAAAGTGAGCCTAGTGGTCAGAATCAAATCACTAGGGGCAGACCTTTGAAGGTTATCCCCAGCCTCTGGTTTCTACCGTTTTCTGTTTCCTGGTTCTCAGTGACATAAACAACTGCCTTCCACAACACATACTCCCACCACCATGATATACTGCTTTAGTGTATGTAACTGGAGATTGAAACTTCTGAAACTGTAAGCCAAAACAAATCTTTCCTCATTCAAACAAACATCTCATAGAGCCATGAAGCTGTTTTCCTCAACTGACTCTTATCTGGCCGACTCTAGGAGCAAACCCAAAAGCAAAGTTCTCAGACCTCCCTCAGAAGGGAGGTATCACTGACAAAAACATGTCACCTCCATGACCAAGTGAGCATATAGCACTCATATAGTGTGTGAGTTTTATTAATTCAAATAGTGGATCACAAAACTTTATTCGTGTGCAAATAGAGAAATGAGCCTTGCTTCCCAAACCAGGAAAGCCACACAGAGGATGGAACTGAATGAGGAAGTGAACCTTCGTTTATTGTTTATAATGTGCCAGGCATCACACCATATGAGAGGCTGATGGTTCTCCACAATCAATAGAGAAAAAAAAATGTACTCTGAAACATCATAAAATGTGTAGTCAGTGTTAGAAATGAGTCATAGAACTGAACTATTTGACCCTTGGTAAAGATCATAATTTCTTGTTCTAGGACCTCACATGGGTACACAGTTCTAGCAGAAATGCAATAAATAATGTTTGGGGGCTGGAGAGATGGCTCAGTACTCAATAGCACTTGCTGTTCTTTCAAAGGATCTAAGTCTGGTTCTTGGAACCCAAGTCATAGAGGCACTATGGTGTGTGACTGAGCCATGAATTCCTAGGAGCTAACCAGGCAGAATAGGGAGGAAAGGGAGATTAGGAAGAAATGGAAAGGCCTCAAAGCAGTGTTGCAACAACGTCAGGTCTAGTGTGGCTAGAAGGTTTAAACAACAAAGACCAAGACATGGTAACAGTGGGACTGGCAGGGCTGGGTTAGATAGAGTTTTGTTTTGAGGATTTCTCTAACAGGTGGAAAGCTGTTGGAGTGTTTGAGGTAGAACTGGATAATGAATATTTATATTCATGTGCTAAGTGGAAAATGGTGTTTAGCAGAATAAGGGAGTACCTAATTGACCACCTAAGGGCCTCCCGCATCTTCAAGAAATGGTTGTGGCTTAGACTGGAATAGTGTTTATCTTTCAGTAAGAATTGTTGCAGTTTGCAGCTCTCCTTCCACACAAGTGACTGAATTGAATAGGATCCCCAGAATTTCTGATGTGGAACGGGGCCCAAAATTTTGAATTTGGAGCTAACTTTCAGATAACTCAAGGTCCTGGACCATAGTGAACCCCAAGAACATTTTCCAATAGTTTTATCTTGATTAAAAAAAAAATAAGAGCCAGACATAGTGATGCCTGCCTTTAATCTCAGCCCTCAGGAGACAGAGGCAGGCAGATCTCTGTGAGATCAAGGCCAGCCTGGTCCATATATTGACACTGAGGTGGGCTGGGCCTAGGGAGACTTTGTCAAAAAAACAAAGCAAAACAAACAAAAAATAATAATAATCTAATCCTAGAACATGTCAATTCGTAGAATTTAAGGAAATTAACTTGAGGAATGCTTACATTAAAGCAATTCAATACAAACTATCATATTAAAATAGTTCTGAGATAGTTTGGTATAAACAATTCTGTGTGATGAAATTGAACACATCCGTTCAATTGTGGACTGAAGGAGATGACATCATTCTAGTGACGAATTAAAAATATTGTCATTTTCACTGCTTATAACAAAAGTAACTTGGATTATTAGTTCTGAAATGTGGGAGGAAGTCCTGGACCTGTAACCTGTTAAAGGTTTTCTAGGGTTGAAATTGCTTATGCATCCTCAGTCCTTTCCATGTCTGTGTGCTCATTTCTAAAATGCGTAATACAAAATTTTATTACATTTATTTATTCATTCATTGAAGTTTGTATATACTTCCACATGCACATACACACATGCCTTGGCACACATGTGGAGGTCGGAGAACAACTTGCAAGAGTCAGTTCTCTCCTTCTACCATATGAGTCTCAGAGATCAAACTCAGGTCAGCAGGCTTGGCAACAAGTACCTTTACCCACTGAGCCATCTTGCTAACCAAATGCCCTTTTTTGTACATATTTTATTGACGTTTTTGTTCTGTTTTGTACACCGCATCTTAATCATCTTTGTACTCCCTTCCCTTTTGGCACCCTCGCCCACTGAATTTCATGCATTCTATCATTTATGTTAAGGCCTATTGAGTCAAGTTACTGTCTGCAGACATCCTTCCTTGCAAGTTCATCCACTGGGGTCTAGTCAGCCTATCTAGAGTCACTCCCTTAAGGATCAGCTCTTCCTCACCCAGTAGTAATCAGCTGCCTAATAGTTCTTTGGCTAAGACTGATGCCTTCTGCACATTTCCACAGGTCTGTATGTCTGCTTGATTTTGCATGGGTCTTGTGCATGCTGTCAGCATTGCTGTAAGTTCATATGAGCAAGGTCCCCAGAGCCTGTAAGACTCTTTCCATGTGGTCATGAACCTCTTCCCCTGGCTATTCCAATGTCCATTTTTAAAGCACAATAACTTGGTATAATGGTGATTTTCTGGGTTTGAAGCAGGGAGTTCTTTATGTGTATGATAGACCTATTCCATGGAGTATCTTTATACAAAATGCATTAGAACAGGTCTGCTCTAAGTGAAGGGGAGAAGCAAGGGACTAGAGTTCCCTACATAGTGAGGCCCACTCCCATTATTCTCAGTCACCCCAGATGGGCTTCCAGAATCCTGGGCTTGTTGTGACTATAACGTATAATGTCATCATCACCTTAGCTACATATTAGAAAGTACTTCCTGTGCCTGGATGTGCACCATGGCAAGTCATTTGACCTTTGAGGCTGCTTCCTCATCAGAAAGTGCCCATAATATAAAAAACAAAACAAAAAATTTTAAAGATTAAGGAGCCTGCCATGGTGACACACACCCGTAATCTCAGCACTTGGTATGCTGAGGCAGGAAGACTGAATTCAAGGCCAGCTCGGGCTGTATAGTGGGTTCCAGGCCAGTGTGAAGTACATAGGAAGACCCCATCTCAAAATAAGTAAATAAATAAAAGTTTTTGTCTTTTTGAGACAGGGTCTCCTTGTAGCCCCAGCTGTCCTGGAACTCACTATGTAGACCAACCAGGCTGGCCTTGAACTCACAGAGATCCGCCTCCCTCTGCCTCCCAAGTGCTGGGATTAAAGGCATGCACCACCACTAAATGTTAAAAAGAAAATAAGGTGGTTATATTCCATCACCTTCCTGGATTAAATGAAATAAAGTTAATCTATCAAAACGCACTGGGCTACAAGTACTATCATATATTTCCCAATACTCATTTTTTTCTCCTGAATGTGGAGAACTGAATCTAGATGCTTCTAGGCTTGCAGGACAGGATTACTCCCAAGACACATGCAGTAGTACTGCAATGTCATAAAATAAGTTGAGCTGGAAGTGGACGGCTGTGTGTCTGAGCTGTGGACTCAGACCCTGCAATTACCACACCTCCCTACAAGCCTGGTTCTTTTCTCTCTCAGTCCTGTGGGTTGTAGCAAGTGCTGTTTTTGACTTCTGTTCGGGTGGTTGGCACACCATCAGTGCATCCTCTTCAGTGCATTATCCCTGTGGCTTTCACCTCCCCCTGTGCCACTGATACCATGCCGTTCAATTTCCAGTTGCCACAGCCAGCCAGAACTCACCTGACATGGTCTTAATCTCTGTATTCTGTAATCTTTTGCTTTCATGTCCTTACATACCATCTATGCAAATAAAATTCCTGAGCTGCATTGCTCTAGGAAGGTCATTCTGCTCACAATTGGCTTTATGTAATTAATTTTTGCATATTTATTTTAAAATGCTTGTTTTAAGAAAATTCTATGCTCACTTGTAAATAATGCGAAATTCCCAAGGATCTTCTTAATATGTTCTCACTTTTTGTCTCTGCTTACTTGTCAACATGCCCTCATTCTAAACAGGCTATTTCTTGATCTTGCCCATGGTAGCACATGAGGGCCTTTTCATTTTGGCTCTGCTGCCTGAGAGACTGATGATGGCCCTGTGGCTGACCACTCACTGGCATGCCTTTTCATGACTGCAAAATCTAAAATAGGAGTTTGTGAATTTGACAGTATGGCCAGGCATCATCCATCATCTCCCAAAGTTTATTAAGATGATGTCAATCCTCTGATATATATATATAT
>NW_008358774.1:7638892-7644713 GCF_000622305.1 Nannospalax galili | reverse complement strand
ATATATATATATATGTATATATCCTAAATTGCAGTAATTCCTTTTTGAGGGGTAGAGGGAGTAAATACTGACAAATTGTGCTTTAAGAATTTGATTTATATTGACGCTTTTATGCCTCATGTGCTTGGAAACCGTGATTATCTAAATCCACTCCACCGTAAGATGTAAAGTAAATAAATAGTTTAAGTCAGAGATTAAGGGAAAGTGAATAATTGATATATAATGTGTAATGGAAATTCAAGCTCCCAAGACTACTTGCTCATATGAGCTGTCTATGTAAAAGTGATGCTGGGGAGATAATGTGCTCATCAGGATAAATCACCTGATTGCTTTTATATTAAACAATCTACAAATGCTCACATAGTAAAAAAGACTTCTGAAACAGCCCCGGCTGGATTTTAAATAGGCAGCCATGAAGAAAAGTACAGACTTGCATGATTTAATAAGTTATTAGAATTAATGAAAGATTAGAGTCATGGATCTGAAGCAGCCCTCACAGCAGTTAACACCATGCCCAGTACCTCCCCTCTGGGCTTCAGAGTTAGATTTGGCTTTGGAGGGAATACAGACCTGACTTCGAATTCTGTCTCTGCATCTCAATACCCATGTGACCTTGGGTAATTTGTTTTTATGGGTTCAGTTGCTTTCCAAGTGAAAAGAAAAGAATACATGATCATTTAAGTGTGAGGCTAAATGAGCTAATGCATTAAAGCTCCATACCTTGCCAACTATAGTGGTCATATTCCTCAAGTTTAACTATGATTGTATGTGGTTCCAAGGGAATCTGAATTTGGGCAAGTGAATGCTTATGAAGAAATGTGCTTCACAATTTGTATCTATTGATTTACCCCATAGTATGACACTCAGCTCTGTGAAGAGAATTCACACTATTTATAGCTAGGGTGGCTAGAATGTGATTTGTTGGTGCATAAAGTAAATGAATACAGAATTTTTAAGTCTCAAAAATGGGAAAATGTGAGTCAGGTGTGATAGTGCATACCTGTAATCCAAGCACTCAGGAAGCTGAGGCAGAAGGATCCCTGTGAGTTCAAGGCCAAATAACACAGGATTGTTTTTCATGGTTGCTTATAGTATGCTTGATCATATGTCCTTGTATGTACATGCATAGCATATGTAAGAATACAGTGCACACAGAAACAAAGCTCAAACTAGGACAGTGGAAGATGTCAAACTCTGAGCAAAGTTGAAAGACAATGCTAGCTGTTGTCTCTTTTGTCTTTTTTTGTGTGTCCAATGTATATTTATTTCAGACACAATCTTTTCTGTTGAATTGAATAGCACTAGCTGATAAGATAAAAACTAAATATCTTGCTAGTTTGGGTTTGTAAGCCCAATCTTTCTGGGAGGTTGTTTTTATTTTTTTTACTTGAAGCTAATCTACTAGAAAGAGAGTGATCATTGATCTCTTAGAAGCACACATTTTTAGAAGAGTTTCCTGTAAACCCTCAGAAGTTTTCAATGATTTTATCTCAGTATATAATCTTTCAATCTTACATCTTGAGGAGGTGAGAGATTAGATCATTAACTTCCCTAAAGTTTCCTTAGTCACCATCAACCCACCTTTCTAGAAAGTAATGCCTCACTCACCATTTTACAGCTTTTATTCAAATATACCAAGCACCCTTCTCTCTGAATCCTGAGGCAGCTGGCTTGGACCTGTTCACTGCTATGGTGTGCATTGCAGCCTGCTCTCAGCCATGCTTTCCACTGGCTCATGGTCAGACTCACCCATGGAAACTTTTATTGTTTGTTTGTTTGTTTGTTTGTTTGTTTGTTTGTTTGTTTTTCCCTGGCTACGTGCTACACTATACTATGGGTATGTGTTCCAACTCTAATTCCCCTTGACAAATATTTCTTCCATTATTACTTTAATAATTTGAACTGGATTTTATGCATTGGATGTTGTGGGGTTTTTTTAGTAAGAACTATCCACCATAGGCTCCAAGTATTTGAATAATTGGCCCCAGTTGATAACACTGTTTTCAGATGTTTAGGAGGTGCAGCCGTGCTGGAGGAAGCTCGGCTGTGGTGGGAGAGGGCTTAGGGAGTTTCTAGCCACATCCCATTTCGGATTTCTCTCTCTGCTTCCATGGATGAGACTGACCGTGAGCCAGCTAACATGCACATGCTTGCCAATTACCCATACTAAGCCATGAATTCTCAGCCAACCTGGGGCACAGTCTGTGAATCACTGTTTGCGTACCAAGGCCATCGCTTGCTGATTCTCAAGCATCCTTGATTGTAAATCAGAATTTCCAGAGGACTTTGAAATGGCTGAAGACAAGATCCCACCCCAGAGCATCTGAAGTCTTTGATGTGATTTGGACAGTAATTCCACATACGGTTTGGTTGCATAAGTTTGAGAATCTCTGCCTGATGTTATCTTCCTAAGATGAATTTCTAGTGTGTCCTTGGAACCCTCTTTTTTTAAGGTCTCTTTACCTTTACCCCATCAGATTCACCTTGCAGAAAGCCCCATTGACTCTCTCTGATCCTCAGCAGCTGCCATGGCTACACAGGCTCAAGTGGGAGCTTAGTTAACCCTCCAGTAGGGGATTTCATGCCTTGTGTCCATTCAGGTGTACAAAGCTTCCTCCTCCCAGTTCTAATCCCCTCCTTGGTTGCCCAAGCCTTGTCACTTCCCAGAGAATTGCTATTTAAATGAGGTGTGTGTGTGTGTGTGTGTGTGTGTGTGTGTGTGTGTGTTTAGACAAGAGGCCAGCTACAGATAATGATCCTCAGGAGCTGACCATCTTGCTTGTTTGAGACAGAGTCTCTCATGCTGGGACCTGCAGTTTACTGGATTTGGCTAGTCTGGCTAGCCAGCAAGCCCCAAGCATCTTCCTGTCTACCTTCAGATGTGTCTGCTGACACCATATCTAGCTATTTATGTAGATTCTAGTGGTGGAACTCAAGTCCTCGTGCCTGAATTGCAAGTGCTTTACCAACTGAGCCTACACTGCAAGTGCTTTTTACCAACGGTACTATCCTCCAGTTTCTAGAAAGTATTTCTCACTGAGCTGCTACTATCCCTCCCTTGTGTTCTCCCAACTACCATATTACCTGCTACGGTATTCTGAACTGACATAGGAAAGTCCTTTTGAGCCACCTTCTCCCTAGTCGCTTTCCTCTTTCTCTGCTCACCCCTAAATTGCCGGGGAAAACACTTTTCCAGGGTTTGAGGAACAATCTTTTGGGCAAGGCAGGTCCATCTATCTTTCCTGGATCTCTTCTGACTCAGGTGAGGGCTCACTCTTCCTTAAAGTACTCTTTCCCCTTCCCAGGCCTGGGTCTCCATGCTCTTCCTCACACGAGGAGAACACTCCTACCTCAGCTCGGCCCATTTCCCACATCTTATCTCAGTGTGGCTAGCTCCCTGGCCTTTCTCAGGTCAAATTATTACCACTCCTCCTGGGCTTCTGTATCTTCCTATCCAGGTTCCTTTCCACGTAGACTTATCACTACCAGATGTGCTATTTACTAGGTTTATCTGTTTATCAGATATCTCATATAGCAATAATAATTTTAAAACACAGAAGAACCTGATTTTGCTTATTTTATTTTGTGTTTGTAAGCAGAGGTGTGTGTACAAGTTCATCTGAGAGGTTAGTGAGCACATCTTCATTCATATGCACACACGTATGCAAATATGTGCAGATGAATGCACAGACTGGAAGTCGATGTTGGGTGTCTTCGTCATTCTCGACATTTTGAGACAGGGTCTCTCCCTGAACCTGGAGCTCACTGATGTGGCTGCACAGGCTGGCCAGCGAGCTTCAGGAATCTACTTGCCCCTGCCTCCCTGTTGCTGAGGTTTTAAGTGCAAGCCCTGATTTCCATGTGGGTGCTAGGGATCTGAACTCAGGTCCTCTTGCTTTCACAGCAAACTCTGTACCATCTCCCCAGCCTCACTTTTTTCCCACTGACCTCTGCCCAGAATTTGAACATATATTCATCAATTAACAAACTTATGCTCAATAAAGGAATATTCCTGAAGACATGGTCTAATTCCCTCTAAGAACTTAATGTAAGACCTCATACATGCTAGGCACTCTCCCACTGAGCTACAGATCCAACCCTCCCCTTAGGAACTCTATAATCCATTACCTATTTCCTCACAGACAAATATCTCAAGGACAGAGATTCTCTTTTGGTTCACAACTGAATTCATTTAATCTCTTATGGCTGCTTAGAAGAGTCTGGGCATTCTAGAAAATCCAGGAGCAAGCCCCACCTTGGTTCATGGAGCCTGTTTATCTTCATCCCTTTGCAGTGGATGTAGGCATCTTCTGTCTCTTGTGTACAAGTCTACAAATGTACTTTAGGTCTGAAAGGAAAATTGCTCCAAAGCCCAGGGTCTTAAAAGAAAAATAGTCCTCTGTTTCTTTAAAATACATAATTGCTGTCTCTCCTGAGATATTTTTATAGTGTTTCCCTAGAGGAAGAATTGCAGCTGATGGCCCAGTGCGTGGCAGAGGCCTACAGACAGACAGTCTGGCTCCAATTCATGTTCTGTGCTAACATGGCTAATAGGCGTTAGTATTTTGATTTAGAGAAGGGCTGTACTTGGTCCTGATTTGGGTGGTAACATCTGGCTTAAAGTCACACATTTTAAGGCCAAGAGGTAATTCTTTTTAGGATCTGACAATTACAGTACACATCTCTCTCTCTCTCTCTCTCTCTCTCTCTCTCTCTCTCTCTCTCTCTCCAACAAAATATCTCGGGACTAGTCACAGTGTTTTGATAGAGCAGTACACAGAATAAATTGGCAGAAATTCTGCTCGCCCCGTGTTGAACTCTGTTGTACATACTTTGAACCCTTGAGAACTCTCATGTGTATGTGATATGTATCAGAGCTTCCATAGAACCTTGCCTGTGCCTTTATTAACACACCTTCTTGCTCTGTCCAAGTTTTTGCTATCACTTCATTTTTGATACTAAACTTGACACTCACTCCAGTTAAATGGGAAAAAAAGCAGCAACTCCTGATTCATGAGGCACCCTATAAACATCTAGGAAAATGAGCAAGGAAGCACAAAACTTGGGTTCTCTCCATAAGTATGTCTCTCTCACAGATGCTTGACAAAGCAGGAACCATGACCACCGATGGCTCCTTCACAGCAGTTTGGTCTAGCCAAGGTTCCTACCAGGACAGGCTTATAATAACCTGCCAGATGTACAGACATCCTTGAATTCTTAGATCTGTGGATGCATCAGCTGGAGAAATGTGGAATGGTCATCTGCTTACTTAAAGTTAGCTGTTCCAGTGACAGCTAATTTCAGATGGGAAGAAATTCAGATTATCTGAACTTAACTTAAAATTATCTGTGGCCACTGGAGGAAAAAAAAAGTAAAATTAGGTATTTGAAAGCAAGTGTTCTCCAGTTATTCTCGAGGAACAAGATTGACTACCTCTTACATAGTTTTCCTTGGCTTGTGGCATAACTAATCCTTAGGTCAAGTGTGCCACGTTTTTGGCATTGCTGACTGAACACTTCTTTTTCAATGGGCTTGCTCTCTGGAAAACTTAGTAAAATTCAACTAGTTCACACTCTGATACAATTCAAATCTAAACTTACTCAGTTAAGAAGTGGTATTTTGCCAGAATGCTTACTAAGTGTTGGCTGCAGTAGCGTGCATGACGTGCAAACAGTACAGCTTGCAAAACAAATGACCAGCCCTACCAGAGCCACGGGCTTGCATTCCAATGGCATGTTCAAATACAGTTTTTATCATACCCTATGTTATGCTTGCTTACTAGGAGAGTCTTCATGTTAACATATATAATATAATAAAGTGC
>NW_008358774.1:7631215-7638400 GCF_000622305.1 Nannospalax galili | reverse complement strand
TCTTCATGTTAACATATATAATATAATAAAGTGCATATATATATATATATACACACACACACATATATGTTTGCATGCCTGTCGAGTGCACAAAATGCATTCTCCATGGATTTTTCTATCACTTTGACTAGCACAGAGAGTTATGTGGTTCAGAAGCACGGAACTGACGAAAGTAGCCATGACAGAAGAACACTAGGTTTTCTTCCATCCTTTCATAAACCAGATCTGTAAATGCAAAGAATGCAAGGAATGGGCTTGAGATAGCCAATTTTTTTAAACTTAATAAGAAAAAAAAATATCCACTTGTATAAAAGTTTAACTAACCTGGCCTCCAAAAGAAAAACTAAAACGTAAGCTATTTCTGCACCCTCGTCTGAAATAGCTATCTTTAGGGCAGGAATCATCAGGAACCTAACAGAACTGTGGAGCTCAGTTTTACTGTCTTGCATCAGTGAACATTCCTCAAAAGCAGAGAGCATCACTAATGGAATTATATGTTTTCACGCTGTAATTACATTTGATTTTTCCTGATATTTCTGTAGACTTTTTGTTCACGGGTCCATGACCAGGCAGAATATTTACAAGTTTTCTATGTCCTTGAACTAACCAAGGCCCTCTTTACCCCATCCCTAAAAAAATAAATTAGCAATAGCAATTTTTAACAACAACAACAAAAAAGAAGTGTATTTTTTTAAAAAAAATTCAGCTTTCAGAAAGCTCTTTTAATAAAAACAAAGGATATAAATATCAATAACAAAAGAAGAGAATTTTATAATGGAAGGAAACTAAGACAAGGGTATTTCTGAGTTCTGAGACTCCTTGAGCCCCCACCCCAAATTGAGCATTTAATATTTTTCATTATATATGAATGGCTATTTGTCAGACAAATATTTTGTCTTTGCCCCCTGTTGAACTCTGTTGAAGGCACTTTGAACAAACCATCTGGAACTCAACTTGTGTATACCATATCAGAGCTTCCATACCTGTGGCTTAACTAGCTCCTCTTTTTGCTCTGGATAGATTTGGAGTATATTGATGCAAGTGAGTTGTCACTCAAAACTTATCAATGCGGCAGTAGAGTCTGGGCAGCCAGAAGACACCTCCAATATGTGAGCAGGGCTTCTCAGAAGTGAGAATCTTAAGCTATAAGTAAACCCACAAAAATTTCTGTTAAGAGACAAGTCATTAGGAAAATATGTTGGAATCTCATATTATTCTCACCTTAGCCCCTTATCTTCCTTCACATCAGTCTAACTTTGCTCTATACACTTCAATGACTCTTTAGCATGGAAAGTCCTGTTTCTTAATGTGAAATTCCTATTCTCCATGTTTGCGAGACTATGAAATATGGAAGGAGCACTTTAAATAAGTTTACACTGTTAAGTTTTTTCATGTCAAGGCATGATGGAAGAGATATTGGGGGGGTGCTGGCTGATGCTCTGGAAGGGGCATCTGCTTGCAAATGGAGTTAGTTTGAGGTACAGCTGGATATTGCTGGATCTGACCTGGATTGGATGTCTTATCATAAACCAAAGTAAAGCTAGCCATACATTTCCCCAAGTTCAAATACAAGTTCTTGCCATGCCATTTATTAGACTGTTGGAATCACAATTTCAGTTCTCTGCTGTCAAATCCCTGCAGTCTGGCTTGTGGCCCAGCCACTCAATCCAAATCACGCCCCGAGGTCTTCCAAAATAACTTCTCAGCCAAAACCAATAGTATCCTTCTAGACTCGTCAGCTTTATTCAAAACCATATTCTTTTCCCTATAACAATCATCTGGTGTCAGATTCAATGGACCCGTCCCTTCTAGATTTCCCATTTCCTGTATCTCCATAGTCATACCTATAGCAATTCTCCTTTAGATGTCATTCCAACTTTGATCACTTCAGTACAACTGTGTGTGTGAATTGTTTACCTAGCCCTAAACTTTTCTTTTCAAGGTCTTATATCTCCTAATGCCAGGTTTTCAGCTGCAGTTAATGATAGTAAAATAACCACTCTGCTCTTCATTCTCAAATCCTTGCTACTGTTTAAGTTCTTGTTTGCTTTAAGCAACTCTTGAGTCATTTTGATTCCTCACCAACCCCTTCACTTCTCTTAGACTTCTGAAAAGCATACATGTTCTGCAAAGATTACATTTAGTAAATGAATCCTTTTATTTACCCTCTCCCTTCATTAACTTTTGCCAAATTCAAGTCAGAGCACATTGTATACATAGCTCAACTAGGGTTCCTGTCACCCAGGCAATCAAAATTCAACCCATAATTAAGTAGTGGTTGGATCATCCTCTGCCACTCTTCTTATCCATCCTTAATGTGATATCCACCACTTAAGTCCTATAGGTGTCCTCCTGATCTCTTTTCCGCCATCTCTAATTTAATTGTGTGTATTCTTAAAAGAATGTCCTTTCTTCTCTGTAACAAGTTTGCCCTTCTTCGGTACTCAGCCAAATGCCTTTCTCCAAGAGGCTTTGCATGATATATATGTAGACTGAATCATGACCTAGCTGACTTTCAGGCTTCTCTCATGAATACATGGCTTTAAGTAAGCAAATTTCTCTCATAAAGTGTCCTGAGTCATTTCTATTCACATATAACTCCTGTAGATTAGTATATGTATCTATGGAAATGCATATTATCTGATAATTTAGAAACATTTTTTTATTTTTATTTTTATTTTTTGGCAGGTTTGCCCTAGTCTCAGTCCACCTGTAAGTCACTATGTGGATCAGGCTGGCCTCAGTCTCTCAGAGGTGTGCCTGCCTCTGCCTCCCGAGGGCTGGGATTAAAGGCATGCATAACCATGCCTAGCTAGCAGTCCTTTAATTATATGTATATAATTATTTAACTATTTTAAAGGACATAATAATTATTTGTTTTCAGGGAGAGAGCTATATTTCAATATGTGTAATGATCACATTAATATGAAATATTAAACTTTCCATAATTTCAAACATTTCTTATGTAGAAAACATTCAAAATCCTTTATTGTGACCACTTGGAAGACCACAGCAAACATTGCTAAGTGTAGTCACCTTACTGAATTATCAGTCACTACAACTTTGTCCTATCTGTGTATTTTTAGACATTCACCAAACTCTTTATTCTTTTCTCACTTCTAAGGAAATTTTTAATCTTCACAAAAAATTCATCTGGTCTTTTGACCTCATGGTGTATGCATTTTCTTTTCAGGATCCCCCAATGGCTGTGACCCTGGGACTCCGAATGGAGGAAATGATCTTCAATCTTGCTGATACACATTTGTTTTTTAATGACTTAGAGGTAAGAATTTTTAAAGTTAAGAATAATCTTTTTCCAACACACAAACTCTCGGATGGTGCTGCATCTGCAGAAATCATTGTTAAGACTGAAAATTAGATACTTAGCCCAAGAGAACTTTAAAGTTCTTGTCAAGTGGAAAATTTGTATGAACAGGAAGCAAACCTGTATTCTTGAATTATACATGTGCGCTAGCACAAACTGAGAACAAAAATATCTCTGAAGAATGGATGGTCTGCTTCACTGACCTGTGCGGGACAGCCCTTCATTCTGCCTCTGGGTCTTTGATATCTCACCTTTGAAATTGATTTTGGCCTTTCCAGGTTACTAATGAGGATAACTATTAAAGGTAATCACTAGATGATATTCACATAAAACTGGATCAGTGACTATTGCATCTTTGGACAATGTTATCATTCTACATTCTCTCCTCTGGTGAAATAGTGCTAGAGCTATTTATATCACATGTCCGATGAGTTATACATATATTGCTTTCTCTTTTGAAAAGTTTTTCCGTTTTCAACCTCAATTGATGATATGATGTCTAGATATTAAACAAGAGAAAAGAAAGTAAAAATCAACAAAATGAAAGGTCACAACAAAATCTGGTCTCAGAAAAGCTATCCATGTATGGTGGTAAGTAATACAATTTCTGTGTTAGTGCCCTGGGGTACTACACATCCAGACGGCAGAATTCTAAATAAATAAGTGGTTTGCTAATAGAGCAAAAGTATCTCTTAGACAGATAGACTAGGTTGAAGTAGAGATTTCTTGTTTTGAAAAATGATATGTTTAAATTTATTTTTTAGTATTGTGGTTTCACTATAAGGTAAGATTATTTGGCTAACATCATATTATGAATGGAGAGGAAGATGACATTTTATGAATTCTCACCTGGTTCTAGACACTTTATGTTCAACTTTCCATTAACTGATAGTGCTTTGAAATAAACAGGTGTATATCACTAGTTTGCAAGGAACAAACTGTGGATTATGTAATAAGAAAAGTCACATCCAAGGTTATCTGCTAGCTAGTAGTGGCCTGTGATTTTGAAGGCAGAGCGTATACTTCTTCCCCCAAACCATGATGAAATCAAGATGAGAAAGAAAATCAGTGTTTTAGTGTATGATTGAGATGAGGTTTTAAGTCCAGACTTAGTTGCACCTGAGATAGAACATGAAAATGATTCAACGTAACCTGAAATGCATGTTCAGAAATCTGTAGAGTCAGAGCAATCTGTTGTTTTTTTCTGAACTGTCCATATTTTTATTTCAAAATAAAATGTTCAGGGAGGTTTTGTTTCTTAATGAACAGTGTGAAAGATTATTATTCATCATCAAATTTCTATTTCTAGAAAATAACCATAAGAAATCACCCCCTTGAATGCTGTTTGTCACTACCCAGTATACAAAATGCTTTTACATGACAACCATCAATATGAAACATGTTTGAAGAGCTATTTAAATTTGTTCTCTTGTTCTGAATGTGATGAATCTCATCTTAAAATTTAAGATGATTAATACTTTCAAAGCTACACAAAGAAATGAGAACTTTTATATAGATCTAGCCAAGTTTTCTGAGCTTTTAGCCTTTCATCGGTTTATCAGAAATATTGTGAAATAGGGAAGGCAAAATTGCTCAGTGGGTAGAAGGGTTTGCCTCAATGGCTTGATGACCCAAATTCAATCCCTGGATCCCACTGTGGAAGGAGAGACTAGACTCCACAAAATTGTCCTCTGACATCCACACACATCATAACACACATGCCCCCACAGTCATATACAAACATGTACATGATAATAATAAATAAAATTATTTTTAAAGAACCAAAGTGAAATAAATGTATTACTTATCTATTAGCAGAACATTAAAGGGAGAAGGTGAAACTAGTTCAAGAAGACTCTGTAAGTACCTGTGATTGTTTGGGGCGAATATTGCAATGTACATTAAAAAAAAAAAAAAGGCCAGCTATCTATGGTGCTTTAAAACTTCTATTTTATGTTAGATATTAGTCAAAGATACTTTTTAAATATCTGGTAGGATCATGGCAGAAATATCAAACAGAAAAGATCAATGCCAATGCTTTTCTTTGAGGTTGTGTTTCAGTGTGTCACAGAATTTTTATTTGATTTAAATAGCACGATTTAACTATCCAGCTATATACTATACTCGGTCAGTAAAATAATTGAGCCTGTGTATTAAACTGATCCAGCTCTCATATATGCACACAGTGCACATACATGCTTGCATATCTAACAAAGCATTCAGGAAACAAAAGTGCATTACTGTCACATAAACTAGCACAAACTAATGAAACCCGAGCAATAATGCTCACGACCTACATGCCTGCTATCTTTTTGTGAACGATTTTGAACATCATCTTTACCTTCACCTTCACTCAGTTGTTTATATCAACAAACCCTTAGTCACCAAATTTCTTGCAAAGGTTCCATAACGGGAATTAAATGGTATCTGCTTCTGCTGACACAGAGACTTGCTCAAGAGAGTACGCATGCTGTTAGCTTGTTGTGAGAGTTTTTTCTGGGGGGTCTTTTGTAGAACCTAAATGTTTAATTTGAGACTCCAGTGTGTCACTACACATTTCTATGTCAGTGGCAGTTGCCTTTCTTAAATTCCTTAAAAGGTACAGGTGCATAATTCCTTAAAAGGTTTGAATTCTACTCAAAGATACTTTACTCCATCCTGTCCAAGTGCAGGGAAAGCAAATGCTCAGACTGCAGGCCCAAGAAGCGAATGTTTTCTACTTAAATGAAGTGTTATTGCAGTTAGAATAACTTCCAGAGGAGAAAGCACCAGGGAGTTTGAGGTCAAAACAGTGAGAAATAACTGCTGTGGTTTATGATTTGAAAATAAAAAATCAGGGACGACACTGTGGTTACCTTATAAGACAAAAATTAAAGCACTTAAGATTAGCACCAGAAATTATTTGAAACATTTGAGGTCTTTGCTAAGATGTGTTAAAACCAAAGCACTCTAATGGTTTTAGGTATTCCAGGTTTCAGTTGAAATGATTTCTGCATGGCTCCTCACAGTGAAAATTGATTGATGGACAATTATTTATCTTTTCCTAAAAAAATGTAAGTAATTGAAGTTCAAGTTTCTTTCAGTGGAGTGTAATCCTCAGGCAACTGTCCAGAGTCAACACACAGAGTTAACTAGGCATAAATTTAAAAAGAAGTTAGATTTGGAAAATCCTCAAACGTAACTTCAAATATAGAATGCATGGTCCAATAAGTTTGATATACTGTTGTCCTCAGGAGTAAAATATGAATTTGGGGGCAAGATATGTACGAATTAATCATGTGGGTTAATACTTAAAATGTCAGGGTAATTTCTTTGGAAATTAGAAGGAGGAAATATTCAAGCAATAACTTGTGATTTCTAAAGACTTATTATTAGAGAGATATGGAAATTAGTTGCACTAGGAAAGATCTGAAGACTTCAATTCAGTGAACCACTTAAGAACACATCATTCTGATAGGAATCGCGTTCAATCTACATACTTTCCACGTCTGAGTAAGAAATATTTTGTGATCTAGAGCTACCTTGGGGCCTCTATCTTCTGGAATAAAAGCATTATCTCCAACTTTCACGTTGACTGCTTAGAACGCCCCACCCGTTGTTTTAAAGCCCAATTTAATAGCTAGTGCTGTTCTTTGTTTACACCTGAGAGAGGTTTGGAAGTGTAATGCCTCCTTCCGTTACAGTGGGACTGGGCTTCCTCTCAGCCACTGCTTGGTCAAATAGAGAAAACAGCTCTCTAAGTGTCTGTCTAGCCATAATTCAGTTTCATTTTCCCTCTACTCACAACATCAGTGTCTTCATGCAGTTCTCAACATCTGAGATAGTTTTTTTTTTTTTTTTTGGCTTTTTTGGGAAGGGGT
>NW_008358774.1:7629623-7631037 GCF_000622305.1 Nannospalax galili | reverse complement strand
AGAGAGCTTCGGATTCCCCTGGAACTGGAGTTAAGGACGGTTCGTAGCTGCCATGTGGGTGCTGGGAATCGAACCTTGGTCCTCTGCAAGAGCAGTCAGTGCTCTTAACTGCTGAGCCATCTCTCCAGCCCCATTAGTTTTCTTTTTTAAAAAAAATATTTTATTTATTATTTTTATTTTTTGTATGTGTATAAGTGTATTGCCTGCATTTGTGTAAGTGCACCCACATCATGCAATGCCCAGGGAGGTCAGAAGAGGCCTTCGGATCCCCTGGAACTGGAGTTAGAACGGATGTTAGCCCACCATGTGAGTGCTGGGAATCGAACCTAGGTTTGCTATAAGAGCAGTCAATGCTCTTAACCGCTGAGCTGACTCTCCATCCCCGAGATAGTATTCTTTTACCATTACACCTTTTGTTAGAAACTTTAAATACTTGTGGTATTCCTGACAATAACTGTCACTGTATTTAAAGCAACTGGGAGTTACTTTTTATTGGCATATACTCACTGTAAATGGTACTGGGTTGCATAAAGCATTTTTAAAGAAGTATAGAATGTAGTCTGAGCATATTCTCCTACCACATCCCCTACTCTCTTTTCCTTCCCAGTTCTCCCATTTGTCCCGTTCACTCCCCAAGTTCTTAATGATTGATTAAGAACTCTGCCACGTTACACCCTAAATATAGGAGTATCCTAGTGACCTCTCCCAGAGGCACCCACAGAGAACTTCCAGTTAAATTTTCTTAGTCCTTACCTATGAACACAGGTAGAGACTCATTCAAAAATTGCTAAATCCACAATTTTGGTAAACCTTATGAAAATTTTAAATAAATATACCTAGATTTTCAAGTTACATATCAAAATCATACTGACTGAGCTTTTCACTGAGTTTTGTATTTTTGTTTATTTGTTTATATAGTTACAATTTATTTAATTAGTGAGGTGGGTCTTCCAGCTTCAAATGATCCAGTCAAGAAGATCTCTCTCATTTCAGTTAATCCCAGATCCAGTCAAGTTGACACCCAGGATTAGCCATCACATATAATGACCACTTGAGACGTTCAGACCCAAGGAGTATCGTGTATTTACAGGCTAACTTTTCTTAAATATACAGAGCAGAAAGAGCTACTAGGGGGAACATCGATGAACGCAAGAATTCCAAAGTTCTTACCGATGATGTTAAAATTAAGGTTACTTTTAAAATGACCTCATGTTTTCAGACTCCTTTTTGAGACCCTTCTGGATTTAGAACTGCAAGTGAAAACGTGTAGTTTCCCCTCGCTAAGAAAGCAACCATCAAAGGCAGGCATGGGTGGGCCCATGCTGCCATCTTGTGGCCGAACTGAAAGGCATCAACCCTTCCGTGGTGCTAAGCATCCTTTGGATGACAAATAATGCTTCCGTCGTTTCCTTTT
>NW_008358774.1:7616088-7628407 GCF_000622305.1 Nannospalax galili | reverse complement strand
TTTTTGAGACAGGGTCTCCCTGTAGCCCCAGTTGTCCTGGAACTCACTATAGAGACCAAGCTGACCTGGAACTCACAGAGATCCACCTGCCTCTGCTTCCCAAGTGCTGGGATTAAAGGCTTGCGCCACCACACTTGGCTGAAGATTCTGTATTTTGTATTGTAGGATGATGATAGCAACCAAGCCTCAATTGGGTGACTAAGATTTGGGCACTTTGCATTAGGTTCCCCTCTTTTAGAAGTGATCAAAGAACACACAAACTCTTTTCCTCTTAATAGTTTTCTTTCTTCTCTCTTTTCTTTCTCCCCTTTTTTCCTTCTTGTTCTTCCTGTCTTTCTCTCTTCCTTCCTTCCTTGCTTTCTATTTCCACTGAAGGTTTGAACTGATATTTATTATTACAAACAGATAATGATCTACACTTAAGTCATAAAAAAGTCCTGCACTATTAAGAATTCCTGACCCCCATCTCATTTCAGTTAATCCCAGATCCAGTCAAGTTGACACCCAGGATTAGCCATCACATATAATGACCACTTGAGACGTTCAGACCCAAGGAGTATCGTGTATTTACAGGCTAACTTTTCTTAAATATACAGAGCAGAAAGAGCTACTAGGGGGAACATCGATGAACGCAAGAATTCCAAAGTTCTTACCGATGATGTTAAAATTAAGGTTACTTTTAAAATGACCTCATGTTTTCAGACTCCTTTTTGAGACCCTTCTGGATTTAGAACTGCAAGTGAAAACGTGTAGTTTCCCCTCGCTAAGAAAGCAACCATCAAAGGCAGGCATGGGTGGGCCCATGCTGCCATCTTGTGGCCGAACTGAAAGGCATCAACCCTTCCGTGGTGCTAAGCATCCTTTGGATGACAAATAATGCTTCCGTCGTTTCCTTTTATTTAGGAGTGCGATCAAGTGCATATAGATGATGTTTCCTCAGACGACAATGGTCAGGACTTAAGGTAAGCCATGCCTTTCAATCTGCCGTTTCCTACAGAAATTAAACTATGGAGTTTTGTACATGTAATTATTTCTTTTATTTCTTTTTAATGTATTTTGGGTGTTGCAGTACCTACAGTTTTGCAACTGATGGCTTCCATGCAGCTGCAAGTAGTGCGAACCTTTGTTTGCCAACAGGTGTGAGAGGAGGAGTGGACTGGATGAGGAAGTTGGCTTTTCGGTACAGAAGAGTAAAGGAATTATATAACACCTACAAGAACAATGTTGGAGGTACGTGTGGCTGATTTCATCTAGCATCGGCATCTGGGTATAGGAAGAACTCAAACTGTAGATTCATGTCAGAGATTAGCCTACTACAAAGTAAATTAGTGAAAACTTACCTTGAAATGTACTGAGCCCCAAATTTTACTTCCTTAGAATTACTGGGGAAAAAATTAAGTGCACCCTTGTAAAAAGAATTGATCTTCTTTTGTGAACTTTGTGTTCAGTCAGGACTTAGAGTAAAACATTTAATTTACTTCATCAGTATTATTTGATGCTATCAGTAAAAATCAGACAAAAGAGGGGAATAATTAATTAAAAGATCTTTCTAGAGACAGAGCCCAAATCATTGGAAGGGTTACTGATAGTCACTGCCTCTCTTTGACCATATCAGAATGAATATAAGCAGTGATTTGTGCCATAAATACTCCATAGATCTATTTAACAGTGTATCTGTCCCACATTCGATAGAGTGTTCACTACAATTATTGTGGCTTTTTAACACATCTTTAGACAATGTCTACATCATTTTATTACATCCATATATTTTTGAGGAACGATTGCAACCTTAATCATCAAAACTAGCATCCTAGCTGTGCTTCTAGATGTAATAGGCATGGGTGATCTTTATTGTTAGAATCAATTTTAGGTCAGTAGATTCTGAGGATTAGTTATGAGGTCACATACAATTCCTCTGCTAAGATGTCTGTTTTCTTTAAAAAGGAGAATGGTTGAGGATCACAAAAGTAATCCAAAAGGAAATTATGTATCTAAATATTATGTGTGTTTTCTGCATATGCATGTTTATGTCATATGCCATGGAGTACAGTAAATAAAATTCTGGTTTACAGTACATATATTGTATGCATCTTCCACTTGAGGGTGAGGCTGTGTGTCTGTTTGCCTTGTATTTTCTAGCAATGAATCACATTTAACGTTCAATGAATACCCTATGCATAAAAACAAAGACTTGAAGAACCACAAACAGTATGAATGTTGAACTGACAAGAATTTCATATGGCGAATGAATTTCTATTTCATTTACAAATAGAAATTTGAGCCTTGCAGGTTCCACAAGGGTAATACTTGGTGGAGAGAAATCTTTTTGAATTGATGCTCATATGCTATTGTTTTATTATTTTTTCTTTTTCTTTTCTTCCTTCCTTCCTATTTTGTCAGTGCTGGGCCCTATGTATACTAGTCAAGTGCTCAACCACTGAGCTATATCCTCAGAAGCTCTTTAAATTAAAATTTTGCACACCCACTTTTTTCAATTATTGTTTATAATGGATAATACACTTTGGGATTTTAGACATCATTCTTAATTTAAAAAAATACATCTGTAAGTGCTATCACTTGTTTGAGAAAAGTTCTAATTGATGCATAAGATGCCATCATTACTTTTCCAATTTGGAAATGATTGTGATTATTAAGATACAGCATTTTCAAGTAGACATTATTTGTGTCCCTGGTGCCCCATAATTCCTCCAGATGTGACATACCCTGGCCTCATGAAATGGGTCTCAAGCCCAGGAATTGCAGCGTAATTTGGGTAATGCCCAGTGTGCTAGATTCCAGGCTCAGTGAGAGCAGAAACTTGGATTTGCTTTTCCAGTGTTGTATCTTTATTGTTAATCCAATGCCTGGGCTAGTTGTCCAATAAATGTCCATTTAATGAATACTGGATAATCATTTCTGAAAGGATGGACCATGTTAATATAAGTCTGTACCTCTTCATTTATGATGCAAGCTGAAATTAAAATTATCTACTGTAGACAGAAGGGACACCAAATTCCATATTCTAGTCTCAAGACAGTATTCCACTTCTGACTGTGGCTTACTTTTCGATGTTGTAGGACTCCTTGGCCCTGCCAAGAGGGATGCATGGCTGCAGTTAAGGGCAGAAATTGAAGGCCTGACAGATTCCTGGCTAACCAATGCACTTAAGTCTTTATCAATTATTAGTACTAGGTAAGTGGGATTGTTGTCCTTCTATTTCACTTTTATGGAAGATTTAAGTCCAATAGCACAACACAGAACAACTGTTTCAATACCTAGTCTACCTTATAGTTTGAAGGGAGTTAGCAATTCACCAAGTCCAGTGATTTTCAGGGTGTGTGTGTGTGTGTGTGTGTGTGTGTGTGTCTGTCTGTCTGTCTGTCTGTCTGTCTGTCTGTCTGTTTCTGTGTCTGTGTTGAGATAGCAAAAAGGCTTCTGTTTTTAATATGACTAAAAGATCATTGCTTTCCACCCATATCTTAACCTAATCACTAATAATCCCCACATAAAGGTCATGTAACTTGTAATATGAAGGAGACAGTCATCTGTTGGTGACAAAGTTCCAAAGGATGATAGTGAAAATACAACAGTACTGCTTATAAAATGAATGTGCATAGTTTAGGTTGTTTAAACCACAATAAATAATATACAATTTAAGTGCATCAGAAAAGCAAGAGAAAGCTCTTGGAGACATTCTAACCTTGTGGTGTTTGAATTAGACAAGAAGTATGGACTTGTTGATATAGATAACAAAATTATAGATTATAACTGTGTACTATAGATGATAACTCCAAACTCCAAAGTAATATAAATCTGTAAAGTGATAGCCAGTGGATGAGATTAATATTTGTTCTTTCATATTTTATGGTTTTATTTATGACTTAGATGAATAAGGAAAAGTATGGTTGGCTAATGTGTAAAACATAAGCAGAAAAAGCAGTATTATTTGGACAGATTACAGACACGTAAAAAGTTTGCCAGAGTAAACAGAGAGTTCAGTATTTAAGACATGAAAGTAAAGTGGTATGTGTCAAATCTGGCATGTGACTCTTTTCCTGGTTGTATAAACATACATTTCATCAATAACAGAAAGTCCTTGTGGTGGGCCTTGAACTTAGTTTCCTGTGTTGATTAGGACAGCCACGGTTGATTCTGCTCAGTTCTGGAGGCAACATTCTAGTGGGAACTGTGACAGACTTGAAACCTCCTGGGCCCAGCTTGGTAGCCCCAGAAATTTGGACTGCAGGAACCCCACAAAAGAGACAGCTGTGGGAGCTGGGAATTTAGTCTGAAGAAGAGTCAATTGTTCAACGAAATTGTTGGGTTCAAAATAAATTGGGTTTTGCTCTAAAAATGTGAGAATTGGGGTGAATAAGTGGAAATTTAAGAAGGGCATTCTAATTCTGCATGAAAGAACTAACAGTCACAGGTCCTTGAAAATGGAATTTGCTGCATCATGGTTTCTGTAACTGTGATATAGAGGCCAAAGGTCAGAGATTTGGGGGCATGAGGACCTGTGAGTCCTTGAAATTGTGTGTGATATATATAGTTATGTACATTTCTCTAAGGAGAAAAGCAACAGCTTTAATCATTTATAAAACATGTTACCTAGGCATAGAAAGAAAAAAAACACAATTATTTCATATTATATTAATTATATAGGTTAACTATATTACATATGCTATATACAGGTTAGCATTAGATAAATGACCTTGAAGCAACCTCAAGGATATGTGATCTTAAGAAATAAACATACAACACTGGGCATGGTGGCACACGACTTTAATCCCAGGAGAGGCAAGTGGATCTCTGAGATTAAGGCAAACCTGATCTACATAATGAGTTTCGGGTGAGCTGGGGCTAAGGAGATCAAATAAATAAATAAATAAATAAATAAATAAATAAATAAATAAACAAACAAATAAAAAGGGTCCAAGAAAAACAAGTCAATACCCACTGAATAGTTAGATCTACGAACTTCACTAAGTTATTCATATATTGTACCATTAACATATTGGACATTTTCCCAAAATGCCAGCAATGTCAGGAAAACAAATGCTTTGCTGAATTATGTGTCAGAGTTCTCAGTAAAGTTGAGTTACCCTCTTACTCTAATTCTTATGTGAGTTTCCACTAAGGACATAATTCAAGGTATAAAAAAAAATGGAGGTGGCATTATACATACTAATGAGAAATCAAAAGCCAACTAAACAACATTTTTTAAAATGTTACAGAGGAATTTGCTTGCAGGTAACATGAGGAGAATAGGTAATGAGATAAAAGCATATAGAGAATGTTATTCTTAATGGGAAAGTAAATTCACAAAATGAAGGCAGCCGCTGTCTCTGACTGGGTCCTCTCATTTTCTTCCTGCCTTTTACAAACTTTCTGCTGTAAATATATAGTGTTGATAGTTTCAAAGGTGATGTAATTACAAAATACCACATAATGTAAACGGTGAAGCCTCTCTAAATGTAAAAAGCCTGTATCTTGCTTCACTTCACTGTCTTTTCATTCTGTAACACTTATAAGACCTTGACAAAATATATCATCTTACTGTGACAAAATATTACAGAGACTTAAATGTCAGAATATTATCATGATTTGTGCATTATTCCTAATGATCTGCCATTTTGAGAGATTGTCTACTGAGAGTAATGATGATTTTAGAAACACCTGCGGCAATTTTAAAACTGTACTGTCAAAAGCTACCTACTATTAGAAAGCAAACACATGCATTTCCTCCCTGTGCTAGGAGTAACTGTGTAAATGTCTTGGTAACGACAACCCAACTGATTCCTGCACTTGCGAAGGTTCTACTTTACAGCTTAGGAGGAGCTTTCCCCATTGAGAATATTTACAGTGCAACTAAAATAGGTAAGAAATTACCCTTTGGTCTGTGGGGGTTTTTTTGGTGGGGGGAGGATTCATTCCTGTTGTTGTTTTTTTTCCTGCATGAGTCTCTTTTCATCAGTTAGAACAAGTAAATTTATAAAAGCTTCAGATAACAAAATACCTGTAATTCATTGCACATGTGTAAATTTTTATGAAATCTCTTAGCTAGTGAAATTCTGAACTCGGTGTCTTGGCAATCCTAACTCATTCTGCAGATTTTACACAGTATCCCAGCATATCTTGTCTAAGTAATAAACACTCTCTCCAGCCACAGTATTTGTCTATTTAATTAATGTGAGGTGTAGAATTTCATCTTTGCATGTGCAGTAATACCAATTGAGAGTAAAATGTTCTTATGGCATCACTGGGAACTCTCAGATGAACTCAAACAGCACCAGAATAATAATGCCTGACACAGAAGAAGAATTTTCTTGAAGCAGAAAATATAAATGTAATGTTCATGACATAAGTGACTAAAATCTGCATTTCTCAATACATAATAGGAGTCAAAGAACTACAACCTTGCTTTCTGAGTAAAATTCATCTATGGAGCCATATTTGACTTTAAGTATATTTCAGAATCTGACTTTTAATTATTGTTCAAACAAAACTTCATCAAGTTCTGCCATCTTGAAAGAGTTAAAAGAAGACAGGATTTTGTATTCTACTGCCAAGGAAAAGCTTGGGAGGATAAATAAGTGGGTTGTGTGATGTGCCCTCAAGGTCAACAAAATTAAGTTTTGGCACCTTGACAAGACAAATTCAAAATCCTAAAATCTGGCCAGGTGCAGTGGAACATGCCTTTGCTCCCAACACTTGGAGGCAGAGGCAGAGACAGATGGATCTCTGTGAGACCAAGGCCAGCCTGGTTTACATAAGGTGTTCTAGTCAAATGGGGCTATAGGAAATACACTGCAAATGCCTCAAAAGAAAGAAAGAAAATCCTGAAATATCCCCACCCAAAATAGCTAACCCTACGTCTCATTGCGGGACTGGGGTGCTGGTATTGACTCTAATAAAGGAGCTCCTAATTGCAGCTGTTTGGGGAGAATAGTTAAAGAGAGCCAAACTTTCTTAATGTGTATGTCACATTGTCATAAGCACGGGAGATCAGAGCCCAGGTCCAAATCACATGCATTATTATGTAAATATAATGTTATACTAGAAGGATTAATAAATAGAATGTGATTTTGCTTTCTGACAACACAAATGATTATATATCAGAATAAACATTTATGTAGGAAAGAGATGATATTCTTTCATTGACCAAATTGTTCTTTATATTTAATCTGAGAAAAATCATTTCTTTCCCCTTAAAGTATCTGATTAAGAAACACAGACAAAAGTAGCCATGGCTGCATGAAAATCTTGGAACGAAATTGAGGAAGTGATGCCAGTGTTGTAAACACAAAGCACGTGAAGGATTTCCACAGACATATTCCCATAGTACAGCAGAGATGCTAGTGCTCTCACTGCTGAGGCCCAGTTAGACAGCATGTTCAGTACGTTAAATCCAAGTAGGTTAGCTCCCACATACATCAAAAAAGGGAGTTATCTATCAAGGTAAATCTATCAATATTTCCTCTTTCTTTAGAGATGAAATTCCAATTTTCCCCAATAGTATATTCAACTGACTTGTCTATACAAAAAATAAATTAGGTAAAATGGGTTCTTAGTACTAAACAAATGCTGTTGAAACCTATATTGGCCTGTAAAAACATGTTCCAATACTATTTTATGCAGTAGTAATATTTAGTCTAAGTCAAATTCTCAGCACTGCTGTCTTTTTTAAAGTATGAACCATATTTGCTTAATAGCCTATCTTGAGTATAAAGTTACGTATCCAAATGTGTCTGGGTTAATTTGTAAACTCAGAGATCCTAAGCTCACCCAAATGATGTTCAAGAGACATGAATTTAACAGTGTGTGAATCTCTAGGTTAATGAATACCATGGCTGGAAGAGTAAGCAGTGCATTGTTTTTCAGGCAAGGAAAGCTGTTTTGAGCGTATAGTGTCCAGATTTGGCACTAACATAACTTACGTTGTGATTGGAGATGGCCGAGATGAGGAGCATGCTGCTAACCAGGTAACTTCGCTCTCAACTTTATCTCATTTATCTTCCAGGAAAAGAAAGTTGCTTTGAACGAATAATGCAAAGGTTTGGCAGAAAAGTAGTATATGTTGTAATTGGGGATGGTGTAGAAGAAGAACAGGCAGCAAAAAAGGTAACCTGTCTCAGACAATGTTGGTGTGGCTCCTCTAATGCAAGCCTTTTTGTTTGCATTCTGTAGTTTGGCCCAATGGCAGCTTGACACGTGATTTACATTTATAGATGCAAAGCAATAAAAGCATGAGAGAGTCAATACTGAACATGCAAACAAACCATTTGGAGTCTAGCATTTTATGCCTGGAATTTGGTAGGAAATACAGGAAAATGTGTTGATATATATCCATATATATGTAAAGTAAATAGATAAGAACCATGAAAGTATATTCAGAGTATACATTTAATACACACAATAAGTATATAAATGTATACAATGCACATGCATATAAATGAACAAGCTCGTGAAATTCATCAAGACGAAGTTTAAGGAGCTCATCGCAACACAAAGTCAGTGAGTATGGTTCATGACTCCCAAACTCCACATGGTCCTTGGAGTGCCTGGAGACAGACACGTTCCTTGAGGATAACTGCTGAAGATGGGTTTGATAGCTGAAGAGAAACTTGTAAGAGGCTTTAACCAGCTTGATTGGAATGGGTGTATTATTCGTGTCTTTGGTTGCAACCTGTCTTAGAGACTTGGAGGCGATGTTCCTTGCATCTTCCAGATTATCAGTGAGTCACTAATACTTGACTAAGGCCAGGCAGCCATCTTTGAACATCTTCAGAAGACCTCATAGTCCTTACTTATTTAAATAAACTTTCATTCTGGCCCATATTTCTGAAGATGAAGCCAAGACAATAGCACAATCATTAAGTGGTTGGTTCTACATCAGAAGAGAACTGACACCGTCCATATTTGTTCTCAACAGCAGTCAATACAAGCTGTGTTCTGCTTCCTTCGTGAAAGGTCACAAAATATCACCTAGACAAAGGAGAAGGAAGGTATAAATGATATATTAACTTAGACTATTTTACATACAGAGAGTATTATCTGTATTGTGTAGAGACAGTTTAAATAGCCATCTAATAAATCCCTCACTAAACATACATACCACAGGGTTTACCAAATTCCTGAGTTCTAAAAAGTAATCATAATAAACAGTTTTAAAGAAGAGCTTATGGCTATGATACAAAGAGCTATGATGTATGTATCTAGTCAGCTCAAACACAGAAAACTGGAGGAGAAAGGGATCCTACTTTAGAAAGTTTAGTGGTACCATTAGCAGCTATCCTTTAAATTCCAGTGCTTTTCCATTCCATTAAGAGAGCTGGTGACACAGAACTCCTGGGTGTTAATTAGCTGTGACTCAAGACAGCACGCTGGTCCCAAGGACATTCTGTATGAGGTCAGTGCTGCAGCCTCAAGCAACCCAACTTGCCCTGCTGACTGCTGCTTGAAATGCCTCCCTCCACTCACAAGCAGTTGGCATCCTTTTCAGAGTTTGCTGGTATCTGCAATGCGTATGGTTTTAATTTTCCATGTTGGCACCATAATCACATACAACAAACAGCAGTCAGTACTGCAGACACTCTGGCAAACAGAAGTATGTCTTTGGCCTATGTGAAATTGATTTATCCCTAGGTCAGAACTAATAAAATACACTTTTCCAATCCCATAACAATGCGTGTCTTTTAAAATTAAAATTGATCAAGCTATTCTAGTTATCCACTGTGGGAATGCCAGACTACGGTGGTGCCCTCTGCTTTGTACACAACACTTCAGGAGAGAAAAGCTGGACTCCAAATGGATCTAAGTCTTGGATAGAATGCTATTTTCAAATGGTTGTTTGAGTAGGTACAGTTTTGGTGATGGTCAAGGCTGTGGTTCTCTAGAAACACAGGTGGCTGGTTTCTTTAGTACCCAGAATGCATGCTTTTCTCTGGAAGTAGAAGTAATCGCATGCGCAGACAATATTAAGTACTATTTTGTTGCTACAAATAGATCTGAGCTGGATGAAAAAAGCTACAATCTTTGAAATTCTGTGGTCTAATTTGAGCTAAAATTTATGTTTGAGAAATTTAAGGGAGGAAGAAAAGCACAAATTTTAGGAACAGGAATGATAACTTCACTCTCTTCTCAGAATATATGATGTGAGATAGATCTAATTTTTAAATTTTCTAGAAACTACATTTAAAAGGAATCAGGTAGAATCAGCTTTAATAATATACATTAGTTGATCCAATATATTCCAAATATTCTGTCTCATCACCTAGTCAGTATAAGAATTATTGAGGTGATGTTTACGTTTTTTGCTCTTGGTTTTTAAATTCAGTATGTATTTTAAACTGAATTAAACATATTTCAAGTGCTCGTAACACATGGCTGGTGCCGTGATACTGAGCAGCAAAGAATTATATAGCATAGTGATTATTATGATAAAGCTTCACTTTAAAATAAGATGTCTCTTTCATGGTATATATTTCTATTATATATACATGACTACATTCCCAATATGTATAGCCTAGAAGATGTTTTCAGCCCAAACTAACAAACAATGCTATTATTTGTGATTTACTATAGTATATTTTTCTTTTATATTATTTCCAATGAGGTCTCTTTTGTTATTGTTTTCTAATCAGTTCTGTCTGTATGCTCTCATACCACATCTAGAGAAGATGCTGGTACATCTCTGAGAGAGCCAATCATGGCTCACAAACCACAACATGGCTCAGGTTTTCCACCTCACAACTTTATCCACATGAGATGGTATTTCCCCACGAAAACTGCATGTTTGAGTCTTATCTCTCAATCCCATATGGTGAAATAAGCCAAGCCAGCTCTACTGGCTTATTAGTTATCCTGTACAAAAAGAACATTATCAATTCCAATGGGGATTTTTTACGTAGTCTACTCCTGATTATTTTTTACATAGGAAGAAATTCATTCTTTTGTTATCAAATAATCAAAGACATATGAGTTCAGGAAGTTAATCTAGTTTTATCTTAGTTCTAGACAGGAGATTGACTTCCGGGAGTGATGTACTGATTGATAGTTGTTTTCCCTCAGCCATGTAGGATTTCCATGCCTGCTTTCCCTGATGTTGACATTGGTAATACTATTTTACAGAGTAAAGATTTAGACCATCTACGAAATTCGGTATTTGCTGTTCTTATCATTAAAATACAGTTCAGATCTATTTCTCCATTATTTTGAAAATGCCTCATTGGTACTTCCAGACCTCCAAGTGTGATCGTCCCTCTGTTAAGCTCCCTGCCTTGAACATGGGTGAACACCACACCATGGTGTGTCCTGCTGTCTCGTTGAGATGATAGTTATGATCTGTCTCCATTCATGCCCATCCCTTCCTTCTCCCATCTCTCCTTGTCTTAACCACACAGCACAACATGCCCTTCTGGAGGATATCAAACCACTCGGACCTCTTGGCTCTACATCAAGCACTGGAATTAGAGTATTTGTAACTGTTCTCTAGCTAAGGATCCGTTTTGCATATTTCAAGTACACTGAATTTTTACGTGTGATTCAATGCCGCTGGCTTCTTCTACATATATAAATTGTCTTAAAGGATGAAATCACATTCAGAATGAAAACTCCAGAATGAAGAATTCAGATTGCTGAATGGAATTAAACTTTAGTGCTACAGAAAGGAAACTCTATGGTCTTACTATCTTTACACTTTCATGCTTTAAAAAAAAAATCTGTGGCAGTTGCTGATGCACACCAAATGAGTCCTTAACTGGAATTAGCAGCTTTAGCAAAGAACTCTAACCTTCCCAAGCCACAGTACCTGTGCTGCCTCTGACAAGGTGGTGGACAACATTCCTCAAAGTGGGAGCTCGTCTCAGCCCTGAGGTTTGAATCCGACTTTTAGCCTACCTAGCCCAAAAAATCTGAATCAGAATGCACTCAGACTGTACAAGGACAGTTCTATCTAGACCTGTAATTGGTGTAAATTATTGATGGAAATAATTTACTGTGACTTTATTAGCAGCTGACTCTGAAAGTGGATGCAATTTTTCTTTCATTTGTTGGGGAGGGAAGAGGGGCAGGGAAACGGGAATATAATATTGTCTCTTTTTTAAGTTTGGGGAAGAGAATGTTCATACTGATGTGTTGTGCCTTAAAGACAAGACAGCGTTTGTGTGTTACAATGTAACTTTGGTTAAAAATCTCTGTAGTCAGTGAAAGACAAAAAAAAAAAAAAAAAAAAAAAAATTTTTGGAAAATTTTTTAAAAAACCAAAATTAAAAATTAAAATATACAAAATTTTTTGGGTTTTAATACTGTACTTTAAAAA
>NW_008358774.1:7612451-7616014 GCF_000622305.1 Nannospalax galili | reverse complement strand
CACCAAAATTGGAAAAAAACTTTTGTGACAGTTCTTAACATGACCAAATTTAAAATTCAAGCTATCAGAATTTATTGGAGTTTAATACTGCATCATTAACAAATTGAATATTTATTGCAATGAGAAACCAACAATAATAATACACAAGAGCTTGTATTCCATTTGGGTTCTGAATAATTCCAATAATTGTATGAGACAACTATCTGTGCATCTAACCATAAGCAGAAGGTTTGGGGGGTTATGGGATCTTTTAAGAAATGAAACATATGTTTAAGTCTCAAGTATCCTCACTACCATTTGCCAGAAGAAAACTAAGAGCCATATTCATGACAACTTGCACAGCTTTGAGGTTAAGACCTTTTTACATGTATAAATTTCTTGGAGGAAGATATTATGGTGCAAATCATTAGCAATTATCACCCAAGTCATTTTTAGACTATGCTATGGGCGTAGCTTAAAATTCACACAGTGAAATATGGTTTTAGCCTTTATGCCATTGCAAAATGAAATGTGATCATTGTTGGAAGGCAGGTGTACTAAATGGCTCCCAAGGAAAGAAGTGAGTCCATGAAAATTTTCCCCAGAATAGTATTAAAAGTTAACTAGCAAGCAAGCCAGAACTTGCCAGCATTGCCAAGTCATAACAGAAAGATAATTAGCTCTCCACCATAACACAACAGTCTACTCCTCGTGCAGAGTAGAACACGTGGGCTTCTCCTGTACTGTTACTGGACAATGCCTGTATTCGTTTCGGGGACAGCCTGTCATTGGTGTGTTTGCATGTCTTTTTTTTTCCCTTGGTGTGTAACCCATGTTGGGAAAGCTGTACAGGTTCTCCTGTCATTTTTTTATGGCGTGATTCACCTTGTGGATATTTAAGACTTCAAGATCTAAAGTGCTGTAATGGAGGGAGCACCTGAAGCTCTCTGTTCTAATGGCGTACTGTGGAGCCTAGAGTCCAGCTGTTGTTCTGGGCCACTCACTTGAGCCGGCCTCATGATACTGCACCACCTGTGACTTCTGCAACTTAAATAAGATCAATGCTTTGCTCACAGATCGAAACAAATATTCACCATGGAAATTCCGCAGGCTAGGCACCTGTATTTCTTTGGAGAATGACAAAGCTATGTTTACAGTGGGCAGAAAGATAATGAGATAATTTTGTACAAGACAGGGCTTCCTATGTGAACCTTACTTTTTAAGTGTGGCTTTGGCTACCTCTACCCCAAATACTACAATGGCAAATTATGGTTGGAATACATTTACTATTAATAACAATAATAATAAATTGTACACTTCTGTGGTCTTTAGCTTGAAAACTAGTCAAAAGATTAGCATTGTATCAATGATCAATACTCATTTGTGCACTTAAACCTTAAAATTTTACTATCGTGACTGAAACAATTATTTTTGATACACAGTAAGTTTCTTTAATTGATAGGCTTGGGGCATTGAATAAAAGTTGTAATTCTTTTTGAAATCAAACAAGCAAGGCTACTTAATCTACTCCCCTAGAGGATACAGATAGACTCACATTTTCCAAGAGCAAAGAGAAGCTGGCTGCTGGGCTCTTTTTCTGCTCCTTCTCACACATCTTTTTTTCCTTATCTGTCCAGAGGAGGCAGGCAGTCAAACACCTACAGGTAAAGTTGATGCTAAAGTTTGTCCAGTACAGCAATGGTACAGCCAGAAAGCCATGTGCCCAGATTAATCATGTGATTTTAAACAGGCTCAAACTGCAACTCTTCCATTTTCACCCTAAAAACAGAAACTCCTTTTCCTTTCTGAAACACAAAATAAGCCAACCACCAATCAAAATTCCAGCCCCTTGGCAATTCCCGCATTCTATGCTCATGTGCCTTATCGTAAACAAGTTTGAAAATTGTTCTATAACTAAAATGGGTTTTGGAATACTGCTTATATAAAGCTGGTATGGTACTAGAAAAAAAGAAAGAAATTACCTTATATTGCAACTTAAAAATATCAAAACATGCAATTTCAGTAACAAAATAGGTGGCTTGGCTACAATATTATAGCACACAGCTAAGACACTATACCCTGAAAAATATATAAACCCAACTCAGAAGTTAAAATAGCGTTTTAGGATTGTATGTTCTGCGCTCAAAAATTAAATAGTAGCTCTCTCTGGTGAGCTAAGATTCAAAATAGTGTCCACAGCATGCTCTACTGTGAAGTTTTTGTAAAGCCTACTTGTTTGTGACAAACCTACATTTTCAGTGGATATGACAATTAGCATTTCTTTTAAACACAAACCTAAGCATCATGAGCCAAAGTTGCATTTTGACTCCCAGCTCTGGTGGTGTTACAGAGATCTCATAAAGTCAAGGGTTTCTGTTATGTATTAGTAAAGTATAGATTATTGGGCCCTACATAATTTAAATAAATGTAAATTAATATTAAAAGCTTGTAAAAATATGTACATCTTTACTATTTCTCAATAAATACCTTTGCAAATGTCTTCATCTTCTTCGCCCTTCCAATTTGTAGTGTTTACAATGTCTATAATTTTGCTTGATCCTAAAGCCTGTGAAAATTAGAGTTAGGCCTCTGTGTGTAGTACAATTTATTTCTTGTGCCTAAGTTGAAGATTTTGCAGTTAAAGCAAATTGAAATTATAAGCACAGTTAAGCATCATTAGTGAATACCAGAAAGTGACTGATTTGTGAAGATGTGGGTTACACGTGGGTAACTTCATTCATTCAAGTAAAATCATAATATAGGCACAATTCGTTAAAAATAAGGTAAGAATATAAGAATTTTTTTCAAACTGAAAATTTATATTTACTGCCACACATTTTTATAAATGCCCATGGTTTAATATAAGTCACCTAAATAAACATGGGATATTAATTTGAAATTTCTTTTGAATTCCTTTATCATACTTGTTTTGCCCCAGAAAGTATCTGATCTTAAAATCCAGCCTCTTGATACTAGAGAGATGACCCAGCAGTTAAGAACATTTGTTCTTCCAGAAAACCTGGGCTCAATTCCCAGCACTCACAATGTGGCCAATGTGAACCTGAAACTTCAGTTCATGGGATCCTAATACTCTTCTAGACTCTACAGGAATTGCATGCATGTGGTGAATTACATACATGCAGGCAAAGCACTCATACACCTAAAATTAAAATAATAAATTAAAAATTAGATGAAATTCAGCCTCAACTTGCATCCAAAATATTTCTTACAATTTTATTGCATTCACTAGTCTTATTTACTGTTTCATGTTAGTTCTTCACAAGTACATTATTCATATGCAAGTCAAAAGCAAATTTCAGAAGTATTTTTACTCATTCACAACCTTTAAAAATGTTAGCCTCCAACTTAACAAAATGTAGGCAGAATTATGTGGGAACACTCTGGCAAGCTTTATGCCACACCAAAGTCAAAAGAGATAAATAGATGATAGATGATAGATAGATAGATAGATAGATAGATAGAAGATAGATAGAAAGATGGATAGATAGATAGATAGACAGACAGATGATAGATAGATAGATAGATAGATGATAGATAGATGATAGATGATTGATAGATAGATA
>NW_008358774.1:7611238-7612400 GCF_000622305.1 Nannospalax galili | reverse complement strand
ATAGACAGATAGATAGATAGATAGATAGATACATAGATAGATAGATAGATAATAGAAGATAGATAGATGATAGATAGATAGATAGATGACAGATAGATAGATAGATAGATAGATAGATAGATAGATAGATAGATAGAAAAAATGCAGGACAGATATACATCCCCTGCTCCCCAAACAACTATGTTTCCTTCGCCTATTTGTTATACCTGCCTGGAAAGAATTAAGACCTAGAGGATGCCAAATAGTTCCGAAATGCTGTCTTCCATTCGTAAACGTCATAGCAGCTGTGGTTACATGCACAAGACTTGCACAAGATCAATCTAGTCAAAAATTCAAGTATGGACTCGGGAAGGGCTCATGAGGCCCCACCTTTGGCTGAGGAGCTATTGGCAGTTGATGGTTGAAGGGGAGGGAAAGTCAATTTTCTTCAGGGATGATAAACTGTCCATGCTCCAGTGGATGGCTCCACACCCATGCACATATAGGGAGTGTTAATTGGACTCCCCACGAGTTATAAAAAAGAGAAGAGGACATGAAGTTGGGAAGACATGTTGGGAGTAGTCCTGGGGCATTTATAGTGGGGAAGAGAGAGGGTAGATATGATCAAAATATATTATATATGTGTAAATAAAATTGTAAAAGCCTTTTGTTAAGATGGAAAACAATATTCTGGCTTCTGCAGGGTTATATGCTTTGTCAGAGTCCTTAGTGTTTTATTTTATTTGAACAGTCTTCAAATTGTGCTACCATGCCCTAGGAGTGTCTCTGGATGAAGAGAAAACTCATGTAACAATGATTTCTATTTTCACTTAAAGGCAGCAACTGAGACACAGTGAATGGTTCCCCCTTGGTATCTTTATGGACCACAGAACATCCTAAGGTTTGATTTGGCCTGGTTCAATTTAAGACAGTTTAGTGTAGTCACCAGTCTAAAAGATAGGTACTTTTGCAGTGTAGTCTTATAATAACTGCTTTTTTGAAAACATAAAAAATACGTCCAGGTATTAATAGTTATCTCTTTCTAACTTAGAGAAATCACCCAGTTTTGTTGGAGAGAATTCAGAATTATGAATCACAGAACTTGGAGAGAGATGCAGTTTTTACATAACTTCGTTTCTTCAAATAATTTAATATAGCTGAACATAATGTACCTTTTTTTATT
>NW_008358774.1:7600553-7606574 GCF_000622305.1 Nannospalax galili | reverse complement strand
CTAATGGGTTTTCCTTTATATGTGACTTTTTGTTTCTCTTTTGCAGCTTTCAGAATTTTCTCTTTGTTTTGTGCATGTAGTGGTTTTACTACGATGTGCCGTGGAGAGTTCCTGTTCTGGTCCTGTCTGTTTGGTGTTCTGTATGCTTCTTGTATTTGTATGGGCATGTCTTTCTTTAAGTTTGGGAAATTTTCTTCCACAATTCTCATTGGTGGTATAGTGGTGAGCATAGCTGCCTTCCATAATGTTCCTTTTTAAAATAAAAAAGGTAATAGCTGACTGTCGTGGTTCATACCTGTATGCCCAGTACTTAGGAGGCTGAAGCAGGATGATTTCCATAAGTCTGAGGCCAACCTGAAATAGTGAGCTATCGCTACCCTGGGTGACAGAATAAGGTCCCTGCCACAAACAAATACCTGAGATCAAAAACAAAATTGGAAAGGCAAGCAGAGTCAAAGCCAACCTGACTTCGGAGTTTCTGCTTGGGCAGTTTGGTTGATTGCAGTGCATCTGCCATAGGATCAGAAACACAAAAGGAGCAAGAAGATCCTGGTTGTGGTTTTTATTGGGATTGACTGTGCTTGCCTTTCGCTGAAGATGGTGAATCTGGTGTTGGGACGTGCTCACCTGGAAGGAGCCAGGGAGTTGCAAAGTGGAGTTGTTCAAAGGGAAGTTGAATTTGCCACAATTTCCTGGTTGCTTATTAAATACTTTGCCATATCACACCTGAATTACTCTGCAAGCGGTAAGTAAAATCCTAAATAATTTCACAAAATCACATCAGTTGTTTTAAAAACATGGTTCCGTGAGTAAAGGTGCTTGCTGACAAGCCTGACAACTTGGGTTTGATCCCCAGGACCCACATTGTGAAAAAAGAGAACTTTTTTTCATAAGCTATCATTGTCCTCTGACCACAGACGCACCATGGCATAAGCATACATACACACACACACACACACACACACACACACACACACCCCACAGAGAGAGAGAGAGAGACAGAGACAGAGACACAGAGAGAAGATATATAAATGTAATAAAACTAAAGATAAAAATATTTTCTATTTGTACAAATTTGGGACATTATGGTCCCAAGGCTGGGATGATGTCAGTAATGTAGAATGTATGTAGGAAAAACACCATGGGAAATTGTTTGTGGTCACTGACTGATTTAATACTGTGTTTTTGCATCCTCTGCTTGACTCCAGTTTCCAGAAAGATAGAGTAGTAATAGCTAGATTTATAGCCCTTAAAGAATTAAAATACCTCTATGAACTTTTCCTTCAGTGACTTATACAAGTCAGTCTTCTCCAGCTTATGTCTGCTTGGAAACAAATACAACACGAATTTATTTGGCAAAGAAAGAAAACATATTAGCAAAAGGGCTCCACAACAGAATGACAGATGATTGAGCAACTTAGACAGACTAATGTATTCAAAAATATGGTGACCACAAAAGCATAAGTTATGATGGAATAAATTATTTTATGAGAGTGGGGCATGTGAACAGAAAGTGAAGCGGATGCCAAATACACACCTGAAAAATCTCCATATTTGGGCCATTAAATTTCTTCTCCATCAGTTATGGGGATGGTTAAGGAGTGGGGTAAAAGAGACACCAGAGAGAGCGCTAGGTAAAAGTGGTCTAACATTATTTTGTAAATTTTGTTGAGAGTTTTACCAAGGCAAGTTTAACTTCCATATTTTAAGCTTCCACTAATTTCCCAAATGAAACCTCCTGGCCAGAAACTAGTTGTATACATGGTTGTTGCACATGATAAGAATTGAGGGCTTTAAAAGATATTTTAGGTAGGCATATAAATAATGTGTTCTACCGTGACATCTTCATACTATGTGTCATTATAGTTGTTGTCATGTGTTCCTCTCCCCCTCCTGCCTACCCGACTCCAGCTGATTGGTTCCCTTTCTTACCTAAATTAGTCCTAACTTCTGCTTTCTTCTTACAAGTAAAGGATTGGTTTGAAAGAAAAGGGAAGCATTTTTCTTGCTTCTGCCTAGACAAGGCACAGACATTTGCCTCTGCTTCTTGTCTGTCCTCAGAGCTTTTGTTCTTGCTTTACCTGTCTGACATCAGCAGTGTTCTCTAGGCAGCGGGTGCTGAAGGAAGAGTTCAGGGAGTGGTCATGCCTTGATTCAACCATCAGCTTTGGAACCAACTGTCTGCTGGAGGGAGGAAGACGGAGGAAACTACTACCATGGGAAGAGAATAACCATGATCCAGGAACTTTACATTATGTTTTTTAATCTCCCATCCCTGTTAACTGGTATGAGTATGGGTTGTTATTTTCATTGTCACAGTCGTTTGATTTGTGGATGGCACAGACAGAGTGGGTCTGTCGGTCAATCAGATGCACATTATCTAGACTGCAATGTTAAGCACCTTGCCCTGCATCCACTTGGCTATTTATTGCAACCGAGTTACTCAAAATGTTTAGAAGTATGATCTTAACAAAGGACAATTAAAAACAGGTGGCATTGCAAACTATGGAATTAACATGACTCTTCCCATAGACATTAATACCAGCCAAGTAACTCCCATGTTGCCTATGTGCCTTATGCACTGGAAATCTTACTTTTGCAGATGAATGGTAGTTATGATTTAAACTAATGGTTGCAATAATCCCAGCCATATATGAAGACTCAAGAGATAATTGTCCAATTAAAGCTTCTGTGTTGATTTTCACTTAGGTCAGAGCACATCTTCTGCCTTTTCAAATCACATTGTCTAAGTATACCACACACATCAATTCTTGGCACAACTAACTCACAGGTGCCCTAGACCAAAAGAGGGAAGGTCTTGGATTTTTTTTCTCACCAGAGTAGAGAATTAGAAAGGTTCTGAGGCTGCCTATTATAAAGAACACACACTGTAATGAGGCACTCAGGAATCTCCGCGACCTCATGGCATATCTGGAAGATGCTCAGAAGTCCTCACGGTGTGGGGGGTTGGGGAAGAGGGTTCAGAAAAAAAAAAAAAAAAAAAAAAAAAAAAAAAAAAAAAACATGAGCCACTTCACATATTTTCTGAAATTCCATAATGGGCATGTCTTTTTAGTTTAAGATATAGACAAATCTTGCTATCTTTACAATTAAGTGTACTACCCATGACACTAAGCTCCTTCCCCTGTGCTGCCATCACCACCACAGTATTCATGCAAAGCTAAACTTACCCATTAAATATGAAGTCTCCATACTTCCCTCCTACTGCTCCCAGTCTGTTCTGTCCCTTAGATTGTATTTATTCTCCTATGCTTATTTTATCAAACATGATTATCTTAAAGTTCATCCTTAGGCTATTAGATCCCTTACTTTAAAAGACTGAATAATTTTCCTCAGTATGTACATTACTACACTTGTTTAACAATTTATCTGTTGATGGGCAATGGGTTATTTCATTTTTGCCTATTTTAAATAATGGTCCTATGAGCATGCTTATGTAAATATCTTATTGAATTCATGATTTAAATTCTTTGTGGCATATATCCAGAAGTAGAATTCCTGGATCTAATGGTAATTCTATATGTATTTTTTGAAGAGCCTCTACTGTTTTCTGTGATAGCCAGACCACTTCCTCCTTCTTATAACTGCTTGCGAGTATTTCCGTTTCCTCCCTCCACACCTTTACCAGTAATTGTCATTTTTGTTATTTTTTAGAGTAACCATCTTAATTGGCATAATATTTATTATGATTTTTGCATTTCTGTAATAATTATAGTTTGTCCATTTGTGTATCTTTTGATAAATGTCTAAATCATTTGCCTTGTTTAAAAACTTGTGGTTATTGAGTTGTCTGTTCCAGACAGCATAACCTCTTACCAGAAACAAGATCTACAAATACGTTCTTCCAATCTTTGCATCATCTTCTCTACACTGTATATGACCTCTTTTGTGCACAAAATCTGGCCTTTGGGGGGAACCACCATACCTCTGTGCATGTGTTTTAGCTCTATCCAATTGACATGCTCCATCCTATTTGTAGTAATAATTTATTTGTCCAAGGATGGTATGGGAACTAGGCAGGGCCTATGAAAATCCACCCCAAGACTTTTTTCCAAGCCACTGTGGAAGCTGTGGTTTTGGTATCAGAAGCTCTGGTGGCTACATCCACTTGGAACTCCAGGGCCATGTTCTCTAATCTCACTGAGAGAGAACATGAGTATAAAGTCAATAGGGAGGAAATAAGGTAGACACTTCCAATCTGCATGGTGTCATCAGAGTATACAGCTTAGCATAAGAGACAGAATTTCAACTCAATAGCCATAGCTAGATTAAAAAGAAATCATCCACTAAAACTTTTTCCTTCTTCTTTTCCTTAAACTTGTTTGACTTTGTTTTTGTCATGCACAATAAAGAGAATTACACTAATTCTTGTTTGGAAATGTTGATTCTCAGAACCACCATCCCAACGTGTGCTCTCTAATCAATGCTTGGAACAACAAAGGAGATCAAGATTGGTCACCCAAAGTCTACAAAGTGTGTCTCTCCCCTTCCCCAGCTATGATCTTCCCTAGGTCCTTGGATATCTTCAGGAACTCAATAACTAAGACATCTGGATCTAGAAGGGATTCGGAAGGTGAAGACTACTTATGTATAAACATCTCACAATAGACTAAACAGTTTGATTTACCCTCTCTCAATTTTGGCTCTGTGAATGAACCCTAACACCTCATTTGTATGTCACCCTGAAATTTGTCTGTACCTCTTATTGGAGTCCTAGTGCTCTACTCCTTCACCGCCTCTTATCCTGTGACCAAACTACCTAGTTATCAATGAAATACAGTTGAGTTTACTGAGTTAGTAGATGTCAGATCCTATGAAAGCTCTCTCATTTTCATTTCTTTGGAAAAGAATTTACCTGTAACCCTAAGTCATTAAGCCCTACTTAAAAACATGCAACATGCTAGAGGGAAAGGGCGCCACTGAAGTAGGTAATATCTCCAGCATTCTGTGTACCTGGAGCAAGCACAGCAGCTGAAAGTTTGCTACAATATACATTGGGTTTTCTCCCAAAATTTGATGTGCTGGAAATCTAGGCCCACACTTTAAATGTTAATGGGAGGTAGTGGGATGTTTAAGATGTGAAGCCCACTGGGAGAGCATTGTTAGCGCCACTCTCAAAAAAAAAAAAAAAAAAAGTCAGTGCAGCGCCGTCCTCCTCACCCCCATTAACTGGTGCAGATAAGTCATTTAGCTCATCTTTAATGCCTTAGATCAATTCTACACATGTATACTGTTTTTTTTTAAACTACATTTATTCAGTATGTGTGTGTGGCGGTGTGTGTGTGTGTGTGTGTGTGTGTGTGTGTGTGTGTACCACAGTGTGTGTAGAGGTCAGGAAACAACTCTGGGGCGATGGTTCTCTCCTTCCACCATGTGGGTCCCAGGGTTGAAGTCAGGTTGTCAGACTTGGCAGCATTATCTGCTGAACCATCTCCCTGGCTCCTGCATATATACTCTTTATTGGCTTAAAGACTAAGACAATTTTTTTCCCGTTAACTTCCTCGCTGGAAGGTTGTACTCAAATACATATTTCCTCCAAAACTGCAAAGAGGATTTTAAGAGTGAAAAAAGTTGAATTACATATCCATTTTATTTCCACTTTTAAAACAGTCTTAAAACAATGTTTTCAATATCTCTCCATAGCCTTTTTTTACACACTCATATTTGTTCTTTGAAAAGTCTTAATGAACATTTAACACACTGAGTGTTTGTGTGGGTCTGTGGACTACCACCTACTGGCCTTTTCTAGGAATGACAGTATCATCTTATTTCTTCCAAAAGGAAATTTACATCCCTTGGAAACTACTTTTCATGGAACACCTGTGTATATTTATGACTAAATAATAAAGATAAATGATCAAATTATTATGGGAATGGAGAAAGATTCCTGCCTGGCCATGGGAGTGTATTAGATCTCCAGGGACTAGATGGGTTGTTCTAACAGCAAGCTTTTATAATGCAAGTTTGCCTTTCTCAGCTCATTGGTTTCATTTCTCTTGC
>NW_008358774.1:7572496-7600459 GCF_000622305.1 Nannospalax galili | reverse complement strand
ACACGCACACACACATTGGGACTATCACCCTGAGATTCTTAGGAGAAAATAAAACCAGTTCTTAGAACTCCAAAAACTCTGAGCTATATAGACCTTCTTGCTTTCAAATAAAGTACTCAGTCTCTGGTATTTTGTTATTACAGCACAAAACAAACTAAGATGAAGTCAAATGGTGTTACCTGAGAAAAGTCAAGTATATACTGTATTTGCAGTGAGAACACAGTTACTATGATTGCAGATCAACTATAACCTAATATTTTAAGCAACTGATATAAACAAAGAAAGGAAGCATTTCTGTTGCAAAAATAGGCAAAACCTTCATCCTAGGAAACCATGTAGATCAAACAACAAGCTGTGAACTTGACAGTACTAAGGCTGTTGCCAAGGCATTTGTCTTATTGCAAGTAGTAATTTAAGCCTGACATTACTTACTTAGTTAACATTTCGTCTAGAAATAAGTTGCCTTCCTACCCTGAAATTTCCTCCCATAACTAATGACCAAATTGTGCATAATTGAGTACATTGCTTATGTTTTGACTTTAAAAAGTAGGCTAACAGAATTTCTTCATAAACATTTTAATTACGTCTGTTAACTATAGAGCATGAGATATTTACCAAATCTTATCATAAAACACTTTATCCTGAGGTTACCTGTGTTTTGGGGAAGAAAAATAAGTAAAATGTCTTCAACATAACGAATCCTAGCTTAGGAAACCTTTCCAGTTGCTTTCTCTCTGGTTTTCTTTTTAATTAAAAGCAACTGAAGTGCAATAAAACAAATCAAAACAAAATGATGTGTAACAGCAGAGCCAAGTGGACTGAAGGTGCATTTCTATTCAAAACAATGTCTACATGAATGTCCAGATTCGTCAGCCTTTCACTGCCTAATAATGTGACATGTTTACAATGCTGAGGGAAATCAGGTGTTTTCATGCTAAATGAAAATAAAATTTATGTACTGTTATTACCATACCCTTTGCCTGTGCTTTCTCACTCTATTCATCATTAAAGGCCACTCAATAAATTTTGTGCAAACTGCATGTGGGGATGTCATGCAGTCATAACTCAGAATTGGCCATAAATAACCACCCATCAGTGCCTGTGTGGGAGTCAAGGACCTCAGTAGTGTTTGCTCCCTAGTTGCTGAATGAAAAGAAGAGCCATTGGTCTTTCTCTGCTCCATTTTTGACATTCTAGAAGCAAGGCCTGGACACATAGAGCCCAAATGAACACAAGGTCATCACTCATCCTCATCTAAAGAGTCAAAGCAGGCAGAGGGATGAATGATGCTCTTTTAAAGATCTCGTGGTAGTTCCAACCAGCCATATTAAAAAATAACTCCTGGAGAAACACTTATCTACCTGTGCATTTGTGCTCTAGTATGTTGGAAAAAACTGTCCTAAAATGCAGCAACTGACATCAAGTCTCTATTGCCTCCCTCTCCAGAGTCAGGAAGGGATCTCAGAACAGCTTAGTCGAGTGGTTCTAGCTCAGGGTAAACATGAGATTATTGTTAAACCATCTTCCAGGATTATAGTCATTCTAAGGTCTGAATGGCTGGAACATTGTCTTCCTGGCTCACTTAAATAGTTCATGGCCAAAAAATGATAGTTCTTTCCTGGCTTTTGGTCAGAAGCTTCAATTCATACAAAGTGGACCTTGCCTTGAGACTAGGCCCAAGATGGCATCTTGTTTGTCTCAAAATGAAAGATCTAAGGTGGGGGGACAACCCAGGCACCTAAAATGAAAGTCATAGTCTTTTTATGTCTAATCTGAAAGTGGCTTATATTTTTCCATTAAGTTGAGTTCAAATGTGGTACACTGTGGAAGGAGGCTGTACCAGAGTGTTACCAAGAAGTTCAAGGTCTTGGTGGCACTACCTTATTCTTGGAAGACACTGGTATTAATGCTTAAGAATAAATTTAAAAAGTGAAAGGATTCCACAGACTTAGAAAGAACACAGGCCACAGTAAAGTGTACAGGGCCAAACCCAAGAGTGTTTCTTGTTACTTTGTATAATTAATTACTTCTGGGAGTCTTAAACTTTCCATCTTTAATCTTTGAACAACCCATCTCAGACAGATGTTATGAGAGTTAAGTGGGGCAAGAGGCAAAGGAAAACTAACAATGAAAGCAGCAATCAAAATTTAAGTGAAGTGTTGGTAAGGTAAAAAAAGAATCCAAAAATAGCAATCTGTGCCATTTGGAGGATACAGTAACCTGCGACACAGGCTTCCACAGATGAATTAAATATGTTAATATGTTCGTGATGTTCACAAGGGTAATGCTTCAGTTACTGAGAACTGAAATGATGTTCCTCCTTCACTGTATTGGTCAGGGTTTCCCTGGAGTTATCAAGTCACATCCTGAACATTTATTCAGCGCATATGCTCCTGGCACTGCTCGAAGGTAAGGTTACAAAGACGGGGCAGGCTCCAATCTTAGTCTTAAGTGGTCCCCAATCTTGCCTGGAGGTGTAAGCAGGAAGATGAGAGAACAGAGACCATCCTCATTATAGTTGGGAGTTGCATATGCACAGAGGAAGGAGACCCAGAAGGGAGAGGCAGGTCCCCGGCTTCCACAGTCAAGGAAGAGAAGGGGCAGCAGCAGATGCTACCTGGACAGAGGAGGGTGTGGCAACTCTTCATCCTGGTATGGGGTGCCAGACCAGCAGGAACAAGTACAGGGCACTGCACTATATCTGAATTTCAAATACTCAACAAGTGATTCTTTAGTATATCTCAAATATTGAATTGCTAGTATCTGAACTTCATATTTAGCTGGCTGCCTTGTATTTTACCTGGCAACCTTATTCTTAAAAGAACACCACAGTTACCCAAAGCAGTGGAAGTTAAGTACTGGAAAGAAGATAGCAATATTTAAAACTTTAATAGTATTTTTTAATTCCCTGAATATTTTACTGCATTCTCAGGATCAGCAGATATGAATGTATACTTTATTATTCTGAGGAATGTCAAAATTTGGGGGGGGGCAGTACTCCTGTGAAAGAGCACATTTCCAGGATGAAGTATTTCACCACACTCAGTGACTTACAGAGTGATGTCACTCACTTGCACAGGACATACAGGTAATGCACTGGCACTGGCCATTTCTGCCTAGGAACATTGGGAGACTATTTTCCTTAATGAACATTTTCCTATGTACATGATCTTATTGAAGTTGAGTAGTAGTACTAAACACAAACATGATGCTTAGAAAATATTTGAGACACTTGGAGCTGGAGAGATGGCTCAGCAGTTAAGAACACTGGCTGTTCTTACAGAAGAGCCAGATTTGAATCCCAGCACACATGTGGTGGCTAACAACCATCTGTAACTCCAGTTCCAGGGAATCTGACGCCCTCCTCTGTCTTCCACGGGCTTTGCATGGCACAGGCACACTTACATACATGTGGGCAATACATACATACACATAAAATTTAAAAAAATATTTAAAAGCAAACATTTGAGACACTAAAAAAAATCAGAACCCAGTGAAGGATGATAGCAAATATGTTACATTAGAATCAATAGAACTATCTGTTCTTGATCAAAGCTAATGCTTATAGTCCCAGCGCTGGTGAGGCTGAGACTGGAGGACTGCAAGTCTGAGGCCAGTCTGGGCCACATAGTAAGGTTTAGGCCAGTTGTACTCCATTGCAAGACCGCATTTCAAAAGTAAACAAAATGCACTTTGGAGGTCACTGCTGAAATTGCAGTGGCAAAACGAAGTCTGATCCCTTGTGACCTCTGACTGAAGCAAGAACTATAAAAGGTTCCCACATTTAGAGGAAGATCATGTGTTCCCTTGTTTTTAAGAACTGTGGGAAAAGGCTAATGGTATTCACCAAGGAGCAGTCATTATCACTGGCTAAAACTGAAGAAATCTCACAGAAAGATTCTGGATTGGAAAGCCAAACAGCAAAGGCAAAAGGCAAACAAAAGGTAGAAACGATGGAGAAGATGCAGGAATAAAGTGATCTTACGATGCTCATTTAAAACTGGTTTAAAAATACAAAACAAAGTGACCATTTTTCTCCACGTTTGGTCAAAAGAAAAACCCTTTAAAAATTAAATACATGAGTTGGAAATGATAGTTGCCGATATTTCTTGCTACTTGGGGATTCTGGGTATTTATAGTCGATTGGAACTTGAAAACGAGAATAAGAAAAGCATTATACTGCTTTCGTTTCCGTTCTAGAAACCAATCCGTTCTTGGCATTTACTATTTAAAATGACTGATTCCGCTATTCAATAAATACAGAATGAACATCTATTTTGTGTCAAGTATTTTGCCAGGCATCAGGACTGAGCAGTGAAGGAAATAGGCCTGGGCCCCTGGGGACTTAGATGCTGGAGAACATACTTGAGTAAAAACAAACACAACATCCTGTAGTAAAAGTTGTGGTAAGAGTGGTATGGCATAGTACCTGAAATTGAGTCCTTTCTCTAATTCAGTGTTTGAGGTAGAATAGCTTTTCAGCCATGTTACCATGTATTACTGTAACCATGTAAAACAGTTACCATATATTACATCACAATATAAACAAGGTAGAGGATTTCCAAAAACACAGGCCTTTGGGTAACCTGTGGGAGAAGGCATGTGTGCTCAGACATGTGTGCATAGACATCCACTCAGCAAGTCTTCCGCCAGTCTGGGGGAACCAGCATCACAGCTGAAGCACACATATCCCCGGACATCAGCTGTACAGAAACCAAATGTTCTCTACCAAAAGGTTCAGTAGAATGCAAAGTATCTGAAAGAGTTTGACAGACACAACCAATCATTTACAAAAGAACACCTCTTCCTAACCCCAGAGACATGGGCCCTACATTCAGTAAGGAACCACACAAACTTAACTGCCTCTCTGTAACACTGAAGTTAAAAATCTTGTCATGGGGTCAGGTAATGAAACACCAGGAAAGTAAGCAAAATAGAAAAATGTGTTAGGCAATTGTCAAATCATGGTAGGTTAATTGATAATATCACACAAATTCAAGGCATTTGGCAATTCCAGAAATATTTGCTTATTTGTCTACTAAAATTAGAAAAATTGAGAAGTCAAAAAACCACATGGAAATGTATCTTTTCCTTTCAGAGAAGTGACTGGGTGAAATAAACTAGTAGGTTATTACTACGGTGGTCTCATAGTTATTGAGAATGAACAAGCAATAGTCTCCAAGTTCCCAGGAAAATCCTTAGAGTTCTATAGCTTTGCCAACCAGTAATAGTCAGAAACTTGTTTTAACCCTGTTTGACCAGTACAATTCAGTTCAAGAGCTATGGTAACAGGTAAACAGTAAACCGATGTTAAACTGCCTGCCTCAGTGTGTTTATAATTTGCTACAGTGAGTGAATTCCAAAAGCCAACTAATCAAAAAAAGCTTAGGATTTTCAAAGTCAGCCTTGGAGGGTGCGTGCTCTTTAATAAATATGCTTATAAGGCTAAAGTCAACATTCCTTATCACCAACACAAGATGTGCTTCCAAGACTACAACTTTCTCTGGCCTCTGCCACCCACATGACCTGAAACTGCTTCTCCAGCCCTAAGATCTTTCTATGTTGGCAATTGCCTCTAATACTGCACTCCCTTCCTGAAGCAGACAATTAACTGACTTCTATGTTTTGTGGCCTGAATAGCTTGACCACATGCTGCTACAGCACATACACACGAGAAATTAGGAGGCTGATATTTAATTTTATTTACTTTGTGTGGATTTCTTTTTCTGCATAACACTCCATCAGGTTAATAAGAGTTTACTAAGGAAATTCTTTCTGAAGGATAGATTCAGACCCTGAAATCTATCTGCATTGTGTAAGGTCTTCTTTACTGATAAGTTCTGAATTTAATGCCTCATAAGAAGCCTCAATCTGGCTCTTTCTTTTCCATTCCCTGTTGTTCATGCTGTGGACAATTACCTAAGTTTTCTGAGCTGCAAACCTTGGTGTTAGCTTTGGCCCTTCTTTCTTTCTTCCTTCCCTTTCTAGATATATTGACAGATACTCTGTGGAATGTTCTGCACGTCTCTGCCTTCTCCTCATGCTTTTGGTTCTGTCTTTAGATTCAAAGTCCTTTTTTCAGCATGGCAGTTGCATTCAACCATGGCCAGACAGCCTCACAGCCTAATACATCCTCCACTAGCCACAGGGGTGAGAAAAGCAGACCTGAGGCCTGGTGTATTGTGTTTGCAGGCACTCTCCCTGGACCACCACACAGCAGCACTGTGAATGTATGCTATGAATTCCTGCTTCTTTTCTGTAAATTTTGTCCTCCGTCTTCTCCCCTCTAATTTCTGCCTCATTCGTTCTTACCTTGTAAGGTACCTTCACTGCTCATGCTAATTCCTCTGCCTAAAACTACTTTTGTCTTCTGAATATGATTCTATTCCCATTTTAGGCCAGAAACTCCCATCCTCACTGAAGTCACCCGTGTTACAGCAACAGCTCTTCCCTGTGCTTAACAACCCATTCAGCTGATGGAAGCTACCGTTCAACCCTTTATGCCCACTATTCAAGGTTTTCCTCCCCTGCTGGAAGCAGCTAAAGGGAAAACATGAAATGTTATTCCTTTGAGTCCTATTGGCCAGAACCAAAGGTGCTATATAATAAGCTTCCAGGCAACGTCCGTTAAAAAAGATTTCATTTGTATATGCACTGATGTCTGCACATAGACTTTAGCACAGTCTGCAGACTTAAGGAATTTCCCACTGAAAATTCTTCATCCTGTTAGTCCACTTGATCATGACCCTTTAGCACTGAAAGCCTGTGCATTTCTATGAGCAAATGTGAGTCTCTGGCTTCAGTTTCCTCTCTGCTGGGCTCCCACTATACTATTCTTACAAGAGAATGCGGAGGCAATCCACAGTGTTTTCAGGGAGGAATGTGTCTTGGATTGGGCTGTCCTTCCTGGTGTTTTAAAGTAATGACTTCTTCGATGGCAGTAGAGCTGCGTGTTTGCCTTGTTTGGCTTGGCAGTTGTCAGCAATGTTTGGCAGCTAGACTCCACACCTCTTGATTAGGGAAGTAGAAGTAATTGACCACTGACTGTATCTTAGTGATCATGTTAAACAATATGGGTATAAAAAGAGTTAAAACACCCACCAACTTTTTAAGGTTTGTACACCCTAGGAAATAAGTACTATGACTGAGCCAGGTATCACTGGGGATAACAAAGACATAGAGAAGAGCTAGTGCCTGTGTAGGCATGAAGAATGTGTTCCTACAGCTCAGGGCACTGGAAAAGGCTCCCTACCTTACTGCTCTTTGCATGCATCTGTACATGTGCATGAAATACAGCCACTTAAACACTACTCAAAGAACACATTCAAAGCAGAATCCTGGAGACCTAAGAAGCTTCTACTCATTGGTTACTTTTCTTCTCACTGTGAAAAAAATACCTGGTTAAAGTAACTGTAGGAAGAAGAGATTTGTTTTTCTTTGCACTCATGGCTTGAGAGAGTCCAGTCCATCATGGTAGAGAAAGCATTCTGGAGTTTCTGGAGATGGGGAGCAAGCAACCAGGACTCCTCACATCTCAGAGGACCAAGAAACCCAGGCAGCTTGTAACCTCCAATGCCTACCCTTATTGTAGCCCTCTGTCTGCCAACTGAGCCTCATTTCCAGAAGGTTTTAGAATCTCCCAAAACTGTACCACAAGCTGGGAACCAAGTGTTCGAAGACATGTGTTGACTAGGGACATTTCACACTCAAATCACAGTGTTCTGCCACTGAGAAAACTTGGAAGGTTCTTACAGGTTAGTAATTTTCATTTATTTTTTAAATTCTCTTCCTAGGTAAACCTTACAAATGCACAGACTTGTTTGCTTGTTTTTTTCAGTTCCATATGCACAGGGCACAATGCTACCACTCTGTAGAAAGTCCATCCCCCCATCTCTTCCATCTTCTTCCACCCCACCAACCCCTATTTCTCCTACCAAGTCTACATCTGCTATCATGTCATTTTTGTTTGGTTTGGTTTTGTTTGGTTTGGTTTGATTTGGGGATCCACTGGGTTTAGCCAAGGCATCCCTTAAATGCATGGGCATGGAGCTATCCACTGGAGCATGAGTAACTCAGTAGCAGCTACATCACTGAAGACAATAACTTCCTCCCTACCAGCACCCTGTCTATTGCTATTAGCTTCCCTGGGTGGGGCAGAGCTCCATGAGCCCCTCCCCACCTATGTCTTAATATTTATAGGCTCAGTGACTCAGTCTTCTGTAGATCCTATACAGGCAACCACAGTTGTGGTGAATTCATGAGTACCTCCACTATGTCATGGCCATAAGACAGCATTTCATAGCCCTTCTCCCTGCCATCTAGCTCTTATATTCTTTCTGCCACCTCTTCCACAATGTTCCCTAAGCCTTGTGGGGATTGATAGAGGCATCCAGTTTAAGTGCAGGCATTCAAGGATCAATGTTCTCAGCTCCTTGGCCAGCCATGATTTACTGCATTAACCACCATTCCCTGCAAATACAAACTTCTTTCAGAAAGGCTGAAGACAGCATTAGTCTATGGATATAAACATAAATATATAGGAAACAGTTTGACAACATCTACATTTAGCAGAACAAAAGTGGTAGGTTCACCCATAGTGCCTATGATCTCCTCAGTCCTGGGCCTTTGACCAGGCCCACAGTACCAGGCATAAGCTCCCTTCTGTGGCGTGAACCTCATATTCAATCAGAAATCAATTGTTTACCCCCATAACAGTTGTGCCACTAGTGCGCCAGTAGACACATCTTGCTTGGTAAGATATTGTAGCACAAAAGATCTAAAGCTGGAAAGAACAAAGGTGAATTTTCTCCTCTAGCCACCTACATAGCAACTTCTGGTACTCTGAAAGCTAACCAGTAGAGAGGAAGCTTCCAGACACAGTTCCAGTAATCTGTGTCTACTACACCTTATTGATATCTCTTTTCAAACTGAAAAATAAAGGGTTTATATCAGTATGTCTACATAAGCAAACATCAGTCACCATTTTGAAGCCATACTTTGAAGGCCTTCTAGGTTCTTAGCATGCACAAAGAAGTGGGATTCTGAGAATGGGTCAGCAGGAAGAAGGAGACTGAGAAAGTCATGTCACTTTCTATGGTGGTGGGAACCCTTTGAAAGGCTTGGTAACAGCGCCATTGTGTCCACTTGACTATCATATGGCCAGCTTTCTGTGCCAGTCAGTGAGAGTACTATGATCTTTCCTGCTGAGCTCTGGCTATTAAATACTTGCTGCTCTGCATTTTACAGCCTCAGTCCCATGACAGGAGAGCTATTCCCAGCTTGGTGCCAGGCGTCCAGCAAACTGGGGATTAATAAAACCGGCCCTGATGCAGCCAAGAGCTCTCCAGCTGTTGCTTGCAATTAGACTTGTCATCATTCTCTCAAGAAGCCCCTGTTGATGTTTAAAGCCTAACTGGCAGGCAACACCTGTTTCCCAATGGGAAGGGGGTTTGGTCTGTTGTAGCAGCTTGGGGAGAGGCTGAGGGAATACAAGAGAGAACCTTCACCTACAATCTGTTGGCCATCATGTGGAGTTTCACTTTTTTGCTCTAGGCATATGTAGTTTTTGTTGTTGTTGTTGTTGTTGTTGTTTCTTTCCTCCTTTTCCTCAGCGCAGAGTCGGGCTGGTCTTTGGAAAGAAATTAAGTATCCATCCCTAAATTTTTACTTGAGCAAGAACTTTGCACCCATCCCTCCCTAAAACCACCTCCTTACCTTGCAGCAACCCTCTCTGGCTATCAGTACTTTTTCCTGGCTACATTTGTATACCAGGAACCTGGTTGTCATTTGTTCTGGTAGTTAGGTTTTCATTAATTGCCTACAAGCTTAAATGTGCGCAGACTATTTCCATCTGTGAGCATTACTAAGTATATTTTTAGTTCCTGTCTTCACTGAGCTTGCATTGTCACCAGACTGGAGCATCAGAACTACAGTTAATAATGCACATTAAATGATCTTGCATAAGTAATAAGTCTAAAAAATACCTATATATAAGAAAAATGGTAAAGTTTCCTAGACAATTTCTTTAAAACTTTGGATATTTTGTTTCTTCTTTAATACTTAGAAGCTTTCGACAGGCATGACTCACTATGCACTCTTACATTGTCATCTACAAAGTTCACACATGAGAACCAGGAAACTGAGTTATGAGAAAAAAACATTTCAAAAGACCTTCATAATGTTTTTAAGTAAGTTTACTGTTTTGTGTTGGACCAAATTGATAACCATTCTTGGCAAGTTAGTTGTCTCTAGGAACTTCAGGAATGTCTTATAGAATTCAGCCTGATTTTTCTCTTTATATCACTAAATATTTTCAAATTTATTACTATTATTTATTATACATTAATAATTAAAGCAGGTATGTAGTATAGTAAGATTAACCAGATATGAATGTGAAAGAGGTTATGCACATACAAGAAGCAATGGAGTCCCAGTGCCCATTTTTAGTCAACAAGCATTTATTGAGCACCTAAGAAGTTCTATTCTAGTACTTTGGATCATTTAAGGTTTCAACTTGGTAAGTAAGAACTGTCCTCTTAAGAGAACTTTGCCAATTGCCAGTTAAGCTCTCCAGTCAATCTTGTCATGTCCTTGTGGAATTTAATGAAATTAGGTAATCAAGCAAGACCTAGAGTCCATCTGAATAACAGTCATGTCCTTCAAACACACTATGATAAATACTAACAATGTCCTCTGCCATTTCACTTACTCTCTGTCTTGTTTCTTGTCTATTTTCATAAGACTCTATGCTATATTTGATGACAGTGGCCACTATTAGAAAGAATGTAAAGGACTTGATGGCTGCTGTCTTGAGATCCAGATTTTGGTAGGTGATATGTGCATAGAACAGCCACCTCCAACTGCCAGTTTTGAAGGCCTGGTGGAGCCCACTGCACCCATGACAGCTCTTCAGGGAATTCCACTGACATTAGTGGTATGAAAGTTTCTCAAGAAACCGTGGGTAAAATTTATACATACATAATTTTAAGAAAAATGGTTAAAAGATAAAAATTACATGGAACCTCAGTAAAGTGCAGATCCTAGAGCCTGACACTCAGTGGTTCTTGTTCTACAGACATGGTGAGGCTAGCAATGCACCTTGAAAGCATGCCAGATGATTTTTGATGCCCACATGGTTTGCAGACTGTACTTAGAGGCCAATGAGACACATGCACACTCTCTAAACCTGAGGTCCTTTGGATAAGGGAGAGTGTAAACAAAAGGCTGAAATTATAGAACCATATCTGACCCCCTTAATCATTAACTTAGAACCAAGTGGCTTTCCCTCCCATGGATACTAAGGTGCTACTAAAGCCTATGAGTTCCTCCTTATGGCCCTGTATTCAGTCATCCCTCAGTATTCCCAAGAGATTGGTTCCAGGACATCTTTTCTCTGGATGCCAAAATTCTGAGATGTTGTCTCTCCCATAAATAGAATAGTGTTTGCATATGGCTTGTGCTCATCCTTCTGTGTGCTTCAAAACACTTCTAGGTTACTTTTAATACTGAATGCAGCTTAAATGCTATGGCAGTAGTTATTTTACTGGATTATTTAGCAAATACTGACAAGAAGGGGGTTTATCCATATTGCATATAAACATAATTTATTTTGAATAGTGTTTTCTATAGGCAGGTGGTTGATTCTGCAGACTCGGAATTTATGAATAATGGGGGTGGAGAGATGGCTCAGGCATTAAGAGGGCTTGTTGCTTTTGATGAGGACACCAGGTTCAGTTCCCAGCACCCACATGGTGCCTCACAATGGTCTGTAACTCCAGATCCTGGGGATCTAATACCCTCTTCTGGCCTCTGTAGGCACTGCATGAATGTGGTGTATGAACACTGTGCAGGCAAATTACTCATGCACCTAAATTTAAAAAATATTTTATTTAATATTTTTATGTGTATGTGTGTATTGCCTGCATGTAGGTAAGTACACCTGTGTCATGCAATGTCCTAGGAGGACAGAAGAGGCTGTCGGATCCCCTGGAACTGGAGTTACAGACAGTTGTTAGCTGCCATGTGAGTGCTGGGATTCAAAACTGGGTCTTCTGCAAGAACAGCCCGTATTCTTAACCACTGAGCCATCTCTCCAGCCTACACATTAAACTTCTAAAAAGAATCTATGGGTAAGGAGAGTCAAGTAAGTCTATTTTAATAATGACTGGTCATATGCCCAGCCCTACCTTTTTGTATTGGCTACATTTTAAAAAGTTTACCAAGATCTTCTACTGTTGACATTGCCTTTGACTTCCAGGCTTCCTTAAAAAAATAAAGTCTTAAACTTTGTGGTTCAGAGCTCTATCATTACCATATTAGGAGATAGATATGCAAAAGCCTCTTTTGGATGTTTGGAACAAAATGTGAGACTTTGCAGCCTCCATGTGTTTATGGGGGAAAGCAACAGTGAGTGGCTTCAAAGAGCTCAGAGGAGAATCAGTGATTCATTCAGGAAGAAATAGCTTGCACCTGTGAGTGCAGTAGGCGCCACTTGGCATTATGGGGGTGCTGAATCAGCTGTAAAGCAGGCTCTGTCCCCAAACGAACCGCCAGCTTGTGGCTCCTGGATGGCACTGGGCCTCTCTCACGGTTTGGTTTTGCTTTTGGAGTGAAAGCAAACCTGTGACTCTCGTGGGAGCTGAAGGGAGGGAGATGTATGCTTAGCAGCGTTCAAGCTCGGCGTAAGGGCAGCCCCTACCTGGCAAGCGGTGTAATAAGCACATGTTCGTACTGTATACCCCATGGCCAGGCCAATTTATCTGCAGTAATCCCAATCTATGTCCCAGAATCACACTATTTGGCTATGGATCAAGCCTCTTGTATTTTTGGTTTGGGGAATAATGAAATGTGATCTCAAAACAAGAAAGGATCATGAGCAGACAGCGGCTCCCGTGGCCCCTAGGGGCACAACACTACATCTAACATCGCATCAGGAAGATAGATTTAACAGTGGGTGAAAAAGACGCACGCTGCCTTCCAGCTGTGGAATTCTACCGTGACAGTTTATAATCGCTGATAGGAAAAAGTTGATGTTATAGATAAGGAACCACAGAAAGCAAAGCTTCCTTGGCTGTCTGTCTGTCACTGGCAGCCATCTTTGTCTATTATGCATGTCATTCAAAAGGCCATTTATCAGAAAAATTCGTATTGGGTATGGTAATATGAAAGGAAACAGTGCTTTGTGCTTAAAGAGTGTGGTAAGAGGGAAGAGGTTGTGAGAGCTAGCCAAGGTTTTGCTGCTCCTCCTCCCAGGGTTTACTGTAGCAAAGGCCGGAAAGAGGGCAGCCTGCAGAAAGGCTCCAGGTAGATCAGCAATGAACCCTTGTAGTCTCTATGGTCAGAAAGTGACTGGGACCAGCAGGAAATGGCAGTACACACCAGTAATCCCACCACTGCAGAGGTAAACAGAGGAGGACTGAGTGTCCACAGCCAACAAAGGCTACGTGGTGGCACCACACCAAAAATCAACTAAACAAACGAAAAACAAAATTTAAAAAAAAAAAAAAAAACATGAAATAAGAAAGTGTAAGTGTCTGGATTCTCTACTGGGGGGAGACACTATTTGCGATATAGGAAGCCTGCTTCTCCAGCTGGGAAATCACACATATGTACATGCCGTGTTCTGTTTTAACATTAAAGATCTTTTCCACGTCCTTCCCTTTGGCTATAAATAAAACTCTGACTTTCAATTGCAAGGAACCTTTTTTTTTTTTCAAAATATAAACCAGCACATGCTATGTTCATGCCAAGGACCCACAGGTGGATTAGATGAGTAACGTAGAAGCTAAAGTAACAGAGCAGCAGGGATTTGGGGGAGGCAGAATGAGGATTCTGGACTCTATCAATAAGAAAGTTCCAGTATAGGTGTTTCGTTTTCTTAATGTCATACAATTTAAAAATGTCAACACATACACTGTCAGCTATGGGTTTCCTCTTTTGGAGTTTTTGACCAGAGATGGGGTCTCACAGACCACCAAATGATACTGGCTATTGTCATTACTCTTGGTTACCCTCCAGAACTTGATGATAAGATCTTATGCTAAAGATACTACATACATGAATTGTAGAACATAGAGAAACAAAGCTGGTACTGACCTCAAAGCCTCATCTCTCCTGGCTGGCATTCATCATGCCAGAAGGTGCTGTGCGTGCTACTGGAAAAGAAAAGTAATCATTAGCCTTACCCAGCTTTGAACCCTGAGAGCCACAATAATGTCTGTCCTGTTAAGGCATGTCCATTGGTATAATGGTCACACAAATGTTATAAAAATAACCAACCACTTTTTGATTGAACTTAAGGCCAGGTAGAGCCCATACCTAGTACTGTTATCACAGCCAAAACCTCTAGCCAGCTGGGTCACAGGCCATAGCAGAAAACCTACTACCATTATTCTGTTAAATGAACATTGTATTAAACTGACTCCTAGTGATTTGTTGGTATACCCATACATTTGTGCATCTCTTGACACTCATCAGAGAAGCTTCTCTATAGAGCACATAACAAACAGACTCACAACTAGTCAACCTGTAAAGATTAAGAGGCTATGGAGTGTTCAACCCTAAGTAGAACATCTCCATCACAACCCTCCCTCAAAAGTTAAGGGAGCATTCCAGAAAAGGAGGAAGTATTGTAAGAGCCAGAGGTGGTAGATGAATGTAACAAAATAGTGTTTTCCAGACACAGAGGGATAGTTGCACATATGAACCCAAAGTGGTTGTGACAACATGCATCAACCTGTACAAGCCCAAGCTACACAAAACCTCAGCATGGGGCGGAGGGTGAACATGAAGCCCCAGCAATAGCTGAGGAACTATTGGCAATTGATAGCTACTGTGAGAGGGGAATCAGTTTTCTCTAATGGTGTGACTCTGGATAAGTTGGCCTCATCCCAGGTGATGGGCCTACACCCAAGAGTGTTTGAGGAACACAAATTGGACTCAATAGACCTTAAAAGTATAGAGAAAGCATAGGAAGTGGGGGTAAGGAGGTGGGGGTGAATCTGAGAGGAGATGGGGAGGGGCTTAAATATTATCAAAATACATTGTATGAAACTCTCAAAGAATCATTAAAAATATTTCTAAAAATACTAGAAAGCCTCCAAAAGAGCATGAATATATATGTGTATATTATATATATGATTTGAATTCTACCTTTTCAGAAAACTGTTTTTCTTATTATTTAATACACTAACGAAATTTATTTTTTACTAAATAACCAGTAGTGCAGATATAGTTTCAGTCTATTTAATTTGCTCAAGAACAAGTTCAGATGGATAGAAAGAGAAACAGTCTAACACTGCCACCTGCTGATGCTCTTCTGAACCCACTTAGAGTACGGATTTCAGTGGCACTCTGTCACAGGGACAAGCAATCTAAGGCAGTGACTCTCAAATTTCAACCAGTACCAGAATCATGAGGAAGAGCATGAAAGCTCAAAATACTAGGCACCATCTCCAGGAGTTCTGATTACCCAGCTCTGGGGGTAAGGCTCCAAAATTTACATTTCTGACAAGCTCATGGGGGATTTGCCTGTTGCTGGTCTAGCCGTTGTCTGTTTAGAAATGTGCAGCATGAGCTGACGGCTGGTATTATATATCTGTTCTGACAGAACAGCTCAGTTTCTGGGACTCCATGAGGACTTAAACTGTATTGCTTATTTTAAGCAATATTGTACTCTGCAGAGGAAAGAGTTGGGTGTGAAAGCCAAATACAAAGAGAATTGATCAGAGAGTCCTTCAATCAAACCTGTGGGCTGCTGTGCTTTGACAGAGGAGCATGGGATGGATCGGATGACAGAACATTGTTTATGTAAAGAAATAACTTGGCCTGGAATGTGAAGGGCCAGCCTATTTGTGAGAGAACTGCTTTCAAATTCAATGGATGGTGCTAGCCTTTGAAGGTCTGGGCAGGGTCCCAATTTCCTTGCTTTTCTTTCATATGCTACGTGTTCATTCATCTTCGAGATTCATTTACTTTGAGAAGCAGATGGCCAGAAGTGTGAACGTTTGGTGGTATTAAGTCCCATCATTTTCATCATCACCAATGTTTTCAGGAAAGCTGGAGTCATCATTGATTAAACAGCTCACAGTGTAAAAGCTGTGCTTTTGAACTTTGGAGATGGGGCGTGCTTGTGGCAAAAGTCCTTCAGTGTTAAGTTTACTATATTAACCCTTGTTAATGTACAGTTTAGTAGGGTTAGGTATATTCGCGTTATTGTGCATCATATCTCTAGAATTTTTGCATTTTACAAAATTGAAATTCTATATAGACTGAATACAAATCCTCTCTTCTCCATATCCCTTTTCCTTGGCAACAGCCTTTCTGATGGATGTTTCTATGAATGAAATTGTACAATATTTATCTTTCTATTCACATAGTGCAAAGTCCTTGAGGTTCATCTATGTTGTAGCATTGACATGATTTCCTTCTTTGTTGATCTGTATAATATTCTATCATATGTATATAATACATTTTCTTTTGTGTATGTATGTATGTGCGTATACATGTTTATGTGTGTGTTTCTATGTGCATGCCTATGGAGGACACAAGAAGACTCTGGTCATCTTCCTCAATTGCTCTCCACATTATTTTTTGAGACAAGGACTCTCACTGAGCTTGGAGCTCACTGATTCAACTAAATTAGTAAGTCCTGGGACTGTAGGCATATGCCACTGTGTCTGACTTTGTTCTTTTTAACCTGGGTCCTAGGAATCAGAACTCAGGTCCTCATGCCTGGACAGAAAGCACTCTACCAACTCAACCATCTCTTTAGCCCCCAATATCACATTTTCTCTACCCATTCATCATTTAATGGACACTGGGGTTACTTCTACCAAATGGCTATTGTTGATAATGTCATATTCAACAAGAGTATGCAAATATTTCCCAATATCCGACCTCACATTTGTGGTCTATGTGTTCTGAATCCTCATGGTAATACTCTTTCTCATACTTAACAGCTATGCTATTTTATAGTCTTGTGATGATACAGCACAAACATTCTGGTTTCTCTGTATGCCTGACAACATTTTATATTTCAATTTTTCATGTGGCTACCTTAGTGAGTGTGCGGCAATAACTTACAATGGTTTTGACTTGTATTTTTCTCATAATTAGGATGTTAAGCACCATTCCACTCACACATGCCCACACTCATATCTTCTTTGGAGAAAGAGCTTTTCAAATTCTTTCCTCACATTTAAGTGGGCTGTATTTATTGTTGTTATTGAATTCTATTACAGAAGATTCTCATATATTCTAAATAATAATCTCTTATCAGAAATACAATTTGCAAATGTTTTCTCCAACTCTGAAGATGGTCTTTCACACATAATCGTTTCTTTTCATGAGAAGTTTTAAGTTAAAGTAATCTCATTTGCCTGGTTTTGCTTTTGCACACACATACGCACATGCACCCCACACATATGTGTGTATATATATATATAAATAACAGAAAACGACAGATAATTTATTTGATTATTTAATAAATAATAATTGTACTTGTGCACAATTGGAAAGGTGTCTGAGATGTATACATTTTAGAGCAGTTATTATTTTTGAAATAATGATGAAAATAAAAAGTCTTCTTAAACTACATGAAAAAGCCCAAAAATTCAGTAAAAATATATATTGAAAAGAAAAGCAAAACAAATGATTGGAATGCCAAAAAAACAAAGCAAAAACAAAGAAAAACATGAAATGAGATCTATTATTTTCTATCTTACTCATGAACGTAACCAAACTATCACAAGTCAGCATTCCTAATGCTGAACGTAGATTTTCCCTGAAATCCATCATACTTAAGGCTTATTGACACAACTTTAAAAGGATGGTTTAAACTTTATAGGGTTCCCTGGGGCCCTCTTTTCAATTCCATGTTTTTTGCTGAATAATAAAATAGAATTTTTGTTTTTGTTTCTTATTTTTCACTTGTACAAGATCCTGATAGTCTATATCAAACAGAAATTAAAGTTATCTAACTAGCCTTTTGTAAAAGGGTGCATGTGGTCTCAGTTTATTCGGAGTACACTTATTCAGATCGATACTAGCTTTGTTAACTCCTTTTCTCAGTAAATTACCTGATCTGAAACAATGCTTCCCTAAATGCTAAGAATACAAAATGAGTATACCACTGGTTCTGCTTTTATGGGTATGTAATACAGAGAGGAACACAGACATGAGCGCAGAACAAAGCTCTTAAGGAAGTGCTAGACACACAAACAGAAGTGGTTTCAGAGAACATGGTGGAGATGTGCTTATAAGCCCACCTCGTCTCAAACTTATTACAATCATGTCGTGGTTCAGGAACGATGCAGTGACTGCTTATGGACCTACAGGGTACAAAGAAGTGGCCGTAAGTGGAAGAAGCAGCCTAGTTGTCATAAGGCAGTGCATCCTGCATCCCATAGCTCTGGGGATCTTTGCACTTTAAGCCAACTGAAATTGAGGGTCTGCTTTTTGTTTGCAGCATGTCACTTGCCATACTGTAATGTAGCCACCCACAGTCAAAACAACAAACAATCTAGTTTGAAATGGGACCAGGAGTCCTGGCTCTATGTTTCTTCTAGGGTTGCATTACTTATGGCATTTCTTTTTCAAGTCTTAGTTTGTTTCAAAATTGGAGCCCCTTATGTTTCTCTCTTTGTGGATTTTATCAACAGAATGTTAGACTCTTTTTCATTGCAATAATAAAAGCTTATAGGATTGTCCATTCTGACCATGGTATAAACCCCAGCATACAGCTTTGGCAGCGCTCAGGAAATGCAAACTGTGTCAGGCCATGCCAGTTCTGTGGTGGCTGATTTGTGCACACGGAGCTTATCTGAGATACTATGACTCTTTTGTTCCAAGTAGGTCTATCCCTGTCATTGGTATCTTCCCATTCCTATTTTAACTATTCAGTGGCCTTATGGTGCTTCCCGGGTCCCTGGTTCACACACTAAATCAGTAGTATCCCAGTCAACAGCTTATTATATGAACCTCCTTATAAACAAATACTGTTTCCACGAAGGGAGTCGATCTCTGCCAGGAAAAGCTGGCCAATCTATAAGTCTCTGAGCAAATGGAACACAAAACTTTGAAGGAATAGATTGACTCCTCTGCCATGAAGGGCTCAAAGCTGCTCTTTGTACAGCAGCATGCAGTGCCCACACTGTGGAAGCACTCTATTGCCATATGAAGTGACTTCTGATGCACGTCTGGCCCATAGTTTCTAGAGATGATGCTATGTGGAAATAAGTAATTCTCAAATTCATCCAGGATGGACTTTGAAAATGTTCAGAAACTGGGAGAAAAAAATGAGTGTGGCTAGAATCCCCTCAAAGCTGAAGGGAGAATATGCTATTTTTATTTTATCTGTAGCTTTGCTGTCTGTGAAAAACAGAATTCAGGAAAACTGAGAAGATTCCAGAACAGATGAGAAAAAATTATCACCCCCTCCTTCCTGTTAATCATGGAATACAGCACCTGACACGTAACAGAAGCCCAACAAATCTTTCTTCACCAACAGGTACAGCTCTCTAAGAACACAAGAATTATCAAGATCTTGGAATGAAGAAAATAAAGAAAAATGGCTCAAAGCTGAAGAAAAACAATATCCAAAGACTGACAGTAAGAAGGCTTCTTACACAGTTCACAAGTACACTTTACCATTACTTCCCTAGAAATAACCCAATTACTAGTTAACTTTGGTCAGTTAAAGGAAGAACTTCCATAATTCCATTACTTTCTTCTGCCCTTTAAATGGTCAGGGTTTTGGTTTTCCCACAGGCAATACTTCAAAAGGACACAAGAGGGCAAGGACGGTCTGTCTTAAGGGTTCAGAATGCCTGTAAAATCCCCCAGTCACTCTGGAGCAATTCCTTAAAACAATGTTAGAAAAAGCAAGCCTTTTAGAGAAGATGTGATGTTTTTATTACAGTTCTACTGAGTATTTGACTTCACTGAGAATTTTTGCATTAGTACTAAATGTTATTCCAAATCTAAACCAAGAAGCAGTTATACACCATGGCATCCTGAAGAGAAAATTAAAGCTTTAGATATGGAAGTTCACTCTGTACTGCAGAGAACAGAGCTCTCTTCTAGCATTACCTGCTTGATAAACATGTTTCAAAGATCTAGGGCACGCAATAGTTCTCAAGAAGGCATTGCAGGAAACTCTTTTTTTTTTTTTTTTTAAATGTGTATGTGTGTATTGCCTGCATGTAGGTAAGTGTACCCGACGAGGTCAGAAGAGGCTGTCGGATCCCCTGGGACTAGAGTTACAGACAGTTGTTAGCTGCCATGTGGGTGCTGGGATTCAAACCCGGTCTTCTGCAAGAACAACCAGTATTCTTAACTGCTGAGCCATCTCTCCAGCCCCAGAAAACTCTTATGTGTCGTTATAAAAACAAGTAGACCTGTGTGTGCATGCTTGCGTGTGTGTGCGTGTGTCTATTATGTGTGTGTTTATTATGTGTGTGTGTGCATTTGTACAAATTAGGGTCTTCTCAAAAATCTGTGAGAATTTTCTCAAATTAGATCATAATTCCTCATTTGTCTCCTGGTGCGCAGATATTTCACTGAGCTGTAAGGATGAAAGCTTTGGAGACCAAAAGCTCCCAAGGATTGCAGGGTGGGTCCTGCTTGGTCCTGGGACATGTGTTACCTCAGGAAAAGTGTTTTCTAAACCAGCTTCCATCGAGGGGTAAGTTTAGCTAACCTAGGAGCAAAGCCTGTCCTCTTTAGCACAATGCTGTTCAATAGGGGTCACAAAAGTAGAAATCAAAAGTAGCAGAAATTAAGGATTTAAAAAGCAGCTGTCTAGGGCCATGGCCCTGGATTTGATTCCTTGTACTGAGGGGGGAAAAGCAGACACCTAATTTTTTAATAAAAGTCTAACTTTGATATCTCATCCATAACAAAGAAATCTGAATATTTGGTAGCTATTAAAATACTACTGATTTTAATCTTTTTTGATTCCAGTCCTTTTTAAACCTCATAGATGCCCTTATCTATCTGAAAGATAAGCTAAGATCACTATTTTCTGCCCCAAACTCAGAGCTTTTCTATGAAGCTGCATGCAATATTCAGAAATTATCTATGTCTTGTGAAATACAATTGATTCAAAATGGACACATGGTTAGAGGGTTTTTATTCTGTAGATAAAGACTTCCAAGGTCTCAAAACATTTGAGATTAATTATAAAACATTTAAAAATTGTATACAATAATTTATTGAATGTAAACACTTATTACTAGTTGCCACTTACATTAACAAAAATCATTGGAGATCCAAATAAATCAAATCTATTAAAATACTTTAGGATGAGAATAGTATATTCACAATTCCTATATATGACAAGCAGTCAGAAGGTCTCAAATCAATATATAAAGCCCTCTAAGCTTAATTAACAAAACTTCTACCTGAAAAATTAACTATTTTTGAAATGATATTGCTATATTATAATTAATCAGAAGACTGGAGTCTTGCTTCTTAGTTCTATTCAAGTGCATATTTCTTGGTTATCATTCAACCTCCCTGTATTTCATTTCCTCATCTGAACTAACCATTTAAAAAAGCACAAACATTATTAGGTAATAAATATGGCAATGGATTTATCTTTATTATCAAAACAGTGAAAATACTAAACTGTAAGAAAAAATAAAATATTCTGAAATCAATAAACTCTCCAGTTTTAATAAAGACATTATGAAGCTAGCATGATTATACATTGTTAATCTTACTGAATATTTAAAATTATTTTGAAAAGTGATTTTACAAGATAGTACAAAAGAAAATACTCTATTCATTTAAAGAGTCAAAAATATTACTGAACATCTCCAATGGGATGATTTGGGGACTGGAAGCAATCCACCTGGTCCTTGCATTGTTTAGGCTCAGACGTTATTTTAAATTGAAAGTAAACCGCTATATATATGCACTTTTAATTTCCTGACACTTTCTGAACATAACCTAAATACTTAACAATTGAGAGGCAACAACTAAATTTTAGCTTGACAATAATATCCTCCAAAACTATACAAAAAATCCATAAAAACAAAAACAACTGTAAAAAGAAATCTAAAACAAAAAAGACAAGCATACCATAAACCTCTCATCAAAGAAGCTTCTTATCGCAATATATGGAGGCTACTGCAGAATTCCATAACTGAATTCAGGCACAGAGAATATATGACAGAGATATCCAGTCCTAGGTGACACATCTACAGTTGATCCTCTACACCTAAAGCTCATGGAACATGGCAGAACAAGGGGTAGAGAGAAAATTAATGCATCCCTCAGCTCTCACCAATGAAGCTTCCTTATACAACAGAGTATGATACACACAGAAGGCCACAACTGGCCAAGTTTAAAGAATAAGAGACCACAGAGTATGTATCCTCGGATAGGACTTGTATATTGAAACTCACCCACCCACAGCTCAGGTACCATTGTGGAAGACGGTGCAGAAAGATTGTAAAAGCCAGCACTGCTTGTTCATGAACACAAGGAAGCAAAGATTTTCAGGCCACTGGAAGTTTGCACATGTGACCATGTGGCAATGGTGACGTTGAGCACAGGACCCATTACAACCCAATTAAACAAAGGCCCAGAGGGGAGGAGAGAAATCGGTGGTCGGAGAGGCCTAGACTGAGAACCACTGGAGACTGATTGTTACTGGGAGAGGGAGAGCTCTAGATGGCCTGACTAGACCCTAGTGGATCAATTTGCATTGAAGGGCATCTGGGTGCAAATGTTTGAAGGGATAGGACTTAACATGAATGGCAGAATACACGAAGTCTGGTGGGGGGGTGGGGGCATGGGTGGGGAAGGGAGTCTAAGTTTGATTAAGAACTATTATATGAAATCACAAAACCGCAATAAAAAATTTTTAAATAGAATAAAATTGATAATGTGTCATGCATTTAAAGAAGGATCTATATGAGGAAAGTCTAGAAAGAGATATCAGAATGAAAGAGTTAAATGAATTTAATATTTTAAATAGTATTCACTATTGTTTGTCATGATGAGTTTATATAATAACTTGACATCCTTAACAAGTGGGAAAATAGTGTAGTTTTCCTAATGGACGATATGAAATTTGCTGTGCCTTCCTCATGCAATTCGAAATGTCTTGTATCATTGACACAAAATATACAAACAGGTGCAGAAACTCCAATTTGTACATAAAGACCTCTTGAGTCTTAAACTGTCTGAAACAATTTTAAAATTAACTGACTGTTACTAGTAATAATCAGATATATAGAGATTAGAAACACATGTGCAAACATCTTAATATCAATTGCATTGAAAATGGAATTTTTCTGTATGAAACTGTGTATTTTAATAATGAAATGGAGATAGGGTTTATACTGAGTACAATATTGTATAACCGTAACAATTCAATTGTAAACCTAAAAATTTACAACCAATTTTGAAAAAGATGCATCTTAGCTCAGAAAATTGTTATTGAATATGTCAATGCTGTTGTAATGAAATGCTTCTTCAAAGCATGTGGTTATTAAATAAATAATAAACTGAAAAAATAAATAAATAAAAAGTTTTTAAATATTTAAAAAAATAGTAGTTTCCCAAACTATGTTTCATAGATATTCTGTAGGACTTTAAAATTTAATTACTTTTGGAAATTATTTGTATTAGATCCCTTTTTTGCTACTTACACTAATCTAAACCTTCTTTATGACTAATATTTTTCTATTACACCCCTAATTGATGATGTTAATAATCTGGGGTCTAAATAAGTTTGGAAATCCTAAGCTAACAGATGTACATCTACACTGAAACCTGTTAAAAGTCTTTGCAAATAAAAGACATTTTCACTGTAGTGGATGATTCCTGGAATCATCTTGTTTCTCTTCATTTATAGGAAGGTTGCTTTAAGATTTTTCATCTGGAAAAATCTTTCTTCCTTCTCTTCTCTCTACGCGTAAGAAAGCTTGATTTCCCTAAGGAATATGAGGGAACAGTTTATTGTGTTTGAAAGGGACTTAGAGAAGGCCAGCCTTACACCATGAGAACAGTGCACTCTGGGAAATCGTGCTCTTGAATGATCCCCGCACACTTTGCAGGGTGACATGGCTTGGACAAACACACAGGAAACGTCGTTTTCCTACAATTCTCCCTCAGGACAGAGCATCTTGAATTAGAAGGAAAATGTGAGCAGGGTGGAACTCAGGGTGGGCCTGGGAAGCCTGACCTACATTCGAGAAAGGAAAAGGGATTTTAGTTCAGGAGATGATGAAAGTTTTGTTTTCTGTCTTGTCTATCTTGTGCATATTTTGCTACTTCTTCCCCCCATGAGATCAACAATAGAAAGTTTTGTTTCATAACAAGTAACAATAAACCTTGGTCCAGGTTACCCAGATAATGGAGAGGAATGTCATTTTAACAACAGCACTCCTGGGGAAGAGCAGCAGACAGGCTGACTAGGAGAATGGAGGAGGCCATGATTCTGGCTGGAGTGGAATAGGGACAGCTTTAGAGGTGACCTAAACTCTCTGAATCTTCCTACTGTCATCTCCTTGTCTGGTTAAGTCAACTGAGTCCACCAAACAATGTGGAATGGAAGCAGTCAACTTTGTCTTATAAATTTCAGTGTTCAGTAGGTATGATTCTTGTAACCCTTCAGGCGTTCCTTTGTATATCATGGACATTCCCTCCCACTCCTTTCCTATGAAGTTTGTTTTTTCTTCCTAGTATTTAACTCCATCTTTTATTATCTTGTTATACACGGGTATACAAATGTAGATTATATATTTTCCAATAAAATGCATAGATCTCAAAACTGGTTATTATTCTCTAGAAGTTAAGCTTCATTCTCTGAATTTGTTCTATTTTCTGAAATAAATTTTTAAATTAACAAACATGTTCTCGGAAATGACTCTTTTTTTCTTTGTGAATTTTTATTGGATTTTTGTGTATTTCATACAGAGTACCTTAATGGTCTCTATACCCATTCCCCATTGGCTCCCTCATATATTCTATAGCCCCACACACTGGACGCATGCATTCTGTCATTTGTGTTAAGGCCTATTGAGTCAAGTTAGCATCCCCAGATGACCTCAGTGAATTTCATCCACTGAAGTCAATCAGCCTATCTAGATGCTGTCCTTTTAAGAAAATCAGCTCTTCCTCACCCAGCAGTAATTAGCTGCCAATAGTTCTTTGATTAAGATTGGGACCTTGCAAACCTTAAAATACAACCCATCTAACATAGGCTGAATTCTGGAAAAGAAGTCTCTTGATCTATAAAATTTTACTCACGGATTCTATAAAACATGGAGGAAGAAATGTACCTTGTACACAGTCCTTTCTAAGAGGGAGATGAAGCCTCATATGTTGAGCAAAACTAATGCAAATAAATCATAGAAATATATGTAAAGCATGAAACAAAAACTAGTTTTCAGTCAGCCATAGGGAAAACTCCTACCTTAGAAATCATTTTTTATAACCCAAATCTTTATCTATAAACAGGAATATCAACACCTCATCAATATTCCTGACATTTTTAAAGGTATCAAAAGAGAAAAAGTATATGCAAACTATTATTATTGTATGTTAATATTTCTTAACTTTAATCAGAGAATATTCACCCATCAAATGTTAAAGAAAGTGTGTTTAAAATGGTGGTGAGATTCTGAGAAATGGAAGAATTCAGAAAAAGAAAGTTGACACATCTACTTGAGAAAATCAAGAGTGAAAGGCAGACCCATACTTTTGGAATAAATTATTCTCAACTTATGTTCAACAACTCAAATACAGTTTTCCTTCTGTATTTTATTATAGTTAAGTATGCATTGATTAGTACATTCTCAAAGGAACTTTCATTGCTCTACATCAGAGTTACTAACGTGATCTATATTTTTAGACTCAAGGTAAGGGCCATACAACAGTGAACAGAATTCACTCACAGGTGTTTGGAACCTGTAGTTTGGTGTAAAGAGAGGGCAATCTGATTAAAGGATTCTACAATAACATAGAATGATTAAGTCTATAGCCTAAAAATTGAATAAATATGCTTTTATACATTTATCCACCTTTTGAAAGAACAGATAAGAGCCCTAGAAATTATACCCTTAGGACTTCCAGCAGAGGGATTAGGAAAGGCCTAGCGAGCAGGATCTCTTCTTCCCATTTGGATGTCAACAGAAGCCAAGCAGACAGCCTAGACTTCCTCCCCACCTGGCAGTAGCTCTATGGTGTCCAGTACTTGCCCTGAGCTGTGATGACAACAAAGGAGACCAAAAGATTTAAAGAACATTCAGAGTCGTCTAATACTCACAATGTCCAAATGTCTATAAAATTTTTGTACCAAGAATGAGGAAGGTCTCAAAATGTATGAAAAAGATAATCAGAGAGATTATAATCATTTAGCAAAGGTTTTTAAATAATCCAATGAGAAATCATTAAAATATTTGAAACAAATTACATAAAAAAGAGTCATCAAAGAAAGAGAAGATATGAGGAAGAATTCGTTGGAAATTTTAGAAATAAAAAATAAAAAGAAAAAACAAAGCTTTAAAGAGTCCATATTCCATTCATGTAACATTCTTAAAATGATAAAACTTTAGAAATAGATGACAGATTAACAGTTGACCAAATTTAATAAATGGATGGGGAGAAGACATTGAATGTTGTTTACAAATCAGCAATCCCTGCAATGATGAAACATTCTGTACTATAACTCTGTCAGTACTAATGTCCTATTTTTTCAGTATGGAACTACTGAAGCAAAGTGGATAAAATGCATAGACATTCTCTTCATATAATTTTTTTACAACTCTGCGTGACACTATACTTATCTGAAAATGAAAATTTTAATTAAAAACAGGGTATTTGAACCAGTATTATTTCCTTTTAAAAGTCAGGAAGAGGCTTTATATAATTTTGTGACAATGGATTTGACAACTTAGAGCTCAAGAACAAATTCCTACCAATACAAAACTCACCATCCTTGACAGAAGACGATATAGAGATTCTGAAGAGTGATCATTTTTAAAAAAATGAACTCATAGCTAAAAGCCTTTCCACAAAGAAAATGCTATGTCCAAGTGGGTTCTTTGGTTAATTCTATGAAGCATTTGAGTAAGAAATCATACCAAGGTTATATAGCACTCTTCAGAAGATAGAGTAGAAAGATACCCCTCCTTAATGAACTTCTAACACCAACATAATGGATACTGAAGCCCAATAAGAAAGTTAGAAGTACAAAATATTATGAAATTGAATACAGTAGTATCCAAAAGGATAATGCATAATGATAAGGTGGAGTTTAGGAATGTAGGTTTTGTTAAATGGATGCCTGGGACCCATTGAAGAATTCTTTCGATTTTTTGGATCAGACCTTCATCAGAAGCCTTTGCCTGAGAAAAGCAGGGGAGGAACTAGATTCCTGATGTGGAAAATCAACTGCATGTCTGGAAAAAATGAAATAAGATTATTTTTGAGTCTTTTATCCTGATTTTTGAGAGTGGTAAAATAAAATTATCAAACACATGATCCTTTCATGTCAGTTTTTGTGCTTCTTAGCTATATTTGTTCTGTCAGTGGGAGCATATGATTATTCCATAACTAGTTAGCTAGTACTTCTCCCATCATGTTGAGTTGTGTGATGTATGCATCCATGAATTGTAAAGACAACTGAGGGAATATGGAATTATCTACTCAGATATACAAGTCTGGAAGGAAAATTTCAGTTCTCCTAATTAAAAGCCCATTTGGTTGATACTCTGGAGAGCAGTAGGATTTTGCTTCCCAAGCAAATGCCAATGTTTCATTATTGCAGTTTCAGATTCTCCACCTCAGCAGTTTCATTCTGTGTTCAGACATATCTGAAAAAAGGAAACTTTATAGGCAATAACATTATTGGGAAAGAATAAAATTAATCTGAGCAATAAAATTCAGAGTACTGTTTACATTAGTGCCCCAGGCAGTCATCTATCTCATGACATTCAATATCAGAAT
>NW_008358774.1:7555530-7572358 GCF_000622305.1 Nannospalax galili | reverse complement strand
ATATATATATATGAACACAATGAAGATTTAAGGGGGAAATAGGAATAGAAATCAAAGAGAAAAGGATTTTCCAACACGGGATCAACTTTAGTGGAATAATGAAGATTTCCATTAGCTCTGTTCTTATTTTTTTTTAATCCTAAGGAGTTTATTGGGCTTACCAGCAGAGCAAAGGTGAGGGTTTGGTTACAGAAGAGTGGGCACCCACCCATTTATGGTTACACTGGAAAGTCAACACTCAAATATAAATCCTCTGACTTCCCCCCAGCCACACAAAATGTCAAGAGAGGTTCCTCATGGTATTCTCAGTGCACATATCCTTAGTTCCTCCCCCACATGCAGCTAAAGTCATCTGATTGGGTGGGATGAGTAACTGACTCTCCCATCAACTCCATGACAAGCATGGGAAGGAGGTGTGACTATGGCTTGCCAGCATAGTGATCAAAAGACACTTCCAGGCAACACTACACCCCTTTCTCTGGCTCTTACATTCTTTCTGCCAACCTCTTCTGCAAAAGTCCCTGAGCCTTGGAGGCGATAGGTATGGGATGATTTTCCTCCCATTGTGGTAAGGCACTGAACTTTCAGATTTCTGCATCATTTGTTTTCCATGGCTGTTGTTCCATTTCAGTGGAATTCCATCTGTGATAAAAACACAAACAGCAAAAAGCAAGAACATCTAAACAGTGGCTACTATAATAGGTTAACCTATGGGTGTAAACACAAATGCTTGGACGGTACTTTAGCAGGTGCATCACATCCATCTAACAAAACAATTGCAGTGGCTTCCCCACCGGGACCTATATCCTCCTCTGACATGGGGTTGGCCTGGTATACAGTACCAGATGTGTGTTCCACCTCTAGGAATAGGCATTATATCTAATAAAAAATTTGCTGGTTGTACATACACTAGACCTGCCATTATCACATCAGCTGGAACATCTTGTTTGGCATGTTGATAGTGCAACACATTGGGGTCCATCATTGAGCAGAATTATAGGGGATAGTTCTCCCCCAGTCATCTGCATATCATCTTCTGAAACTATGAAAGCCACCCATCCAGTGGCAGGGAGTTTCCAAGCTTGATTAGTTAATCCAAGCTTGATTTCTCCCTCTCCCACACTCATATCTTCAACAATAGAGTTTTACCATCCACTTTCAGTGTGCAACTGACATTATTGGCAATGGCCTTTATTATTTGGGGGACCTCTAGGGCTCCTCTGGCCAACAGCTCATAGAGGGGCAACCCACCCCTGGCACTGGGATTTTCATTTAACAACTGTATAGCTTCTGGTAGGGCTTTCTTCCCTGCAGGGTCCCTTCTGTGCTTAAAGTTCTTTGGTTGGTTGGTTGGTTGGTTTTTGGTTTGGGTTTTTTTTTTTCTTTTTACTGTGTATCTGGAGATTTTTTCCCCCGTTATCCCCATAGTTCTTAGAATAACATTTTTTGAAATCTATTTTTGTTTTCTTTGAACACCTGTATGAGAGCCACATCTCTCCTAAAATTGTTTGATGCAATGCAGGACTATTGAAGAGGGTTTGATGGAGCCTGGTGAAGTCCAAATGGACACAATCCTAAGAACATAGGGACAGAGGAAGAAAGCCATCAAACTGCTGCTTGGGTGCCAGGTATCACTCATCATTCAGACCTGCAGAAAAACAGCATGGTGATCTGTGCAACAAGAGTGAAAATGCAATGATTTAGAGAGTGGGTACAGAAGGGCAGGCGCCAGGTGATTCTGGGAAGGTGGTCTAGTAGGTTGACCAGGAAACTGTCTCCACAGGTAAATCACAATTAGCAGAAACTGGATAATGTAACCATTCTGGAGCCCTGAGGTCTATTCTAAAGTCTTGCAGCTTTAAGGAGAAGTCTTGATCAGTAATTGGTGATTTAATTTCAGTCCATTTCAGCTTCTAATTCAGTAGCAGCTACCCAGTTCTTCACCTCAGTCTTGTGGCATGGCAGTGTGTGCCTATTTCCAGAAGAGCTTGCAGACAGTTATGGGAGCCAGGGTAAATAAAAATGGCCATGCTTTCCAAATACTGGGGAACTGTGTTCTGATTGCTAGTTGTAATATCTGGACATTGAGGCACAAACAACAGGTTGGTGGTCATTGTGGTTAAATCCCCCTCTCACTGTGGTAAGTACTCCCCTTCCAGACAAAGTGATTTCCAGGTGGTTTTAAAAGTCATCGTCCCCATCCCCCCCACCCCCTGCCACACACACACACACCCCTGGCCATTCACACACTCACACACTTAATTTTTTCCCTCTTTCTCCTTTAGGATCTAAACATTTAATACTAGGAAATTTAAAACTTAGTTCATGTTAGGGAAAATTAAAACAAGACTTCATACACTTAGGGAAAGGCTCAGAAAAGACACAAGAAAACAGTTTACATGCAGACTGATCAGCACTGAGATAACCTGCAAAAATAAGCAAACAAGACAGCAACAGCAATCCAACAAACCCCTGAGAATGGGAGAATTTAATTCTAGTACTACCAGATTATTAGACATAAATGCAATTTTCTAAACTAAATGATAAATTACACAAAGAAATAAGAAAAGAATGGTCATTCAAAAGGGAAAAGGCCTTATACTACACAGTTATACTAGACAAAGTCTCCAGAATAGCTGTCATAGAGATGCTCAAAGAATTAACATGTGAGGAAAGACACAAAAAATAGATGAAGAACATAGAAATATAAATAATAAATAGAAGGTCTCACCACTGTTAGAATGACTACCATTAAAAATATAAATAATGGGATTGGAGAAATGGTTCACAACACTGGCTGCTCTTGCAGAGGACTTGGGTTTGGTTCCCAGCACCCACAAGGTAGCTAACTACCATATCATAACTCCATTTCTTGGGGATCTGACACCTTCATGCAGCTTCTGCCAGCATTTCATGCATGTGGTGCACAATCATACATACATGCATGCAAAACACTTATGCACATAAAAATAAAATAAATACAATTGAATTAAAAATCCAAAGAACAACAAATGCTGGTAGGGATGAGGTGGGAGAAGGAACTCTTAATCTCTGCTGGCAGGAACATAAATCAGTGAAGTCACCCTGGGAATTGGTGTGGAGGTTCCTCACAGAACAAAACTAGAACTATGATATGACCCAGGAATATCACTCCTTGGAATATAACCAAGAGAATTTAAGTCAGCACACCATAAAGACACTTGTTTTCTCATTTTTACTTGGACATTATTCATAGTTGCCAAGTTATAGCCTAGGTATCCATCAACAAATGAATGAATATATACACATATATATGTGTGTGTCTCATCATATGAGACTTGCAGTGTCCAACAGCAGTCAAGATATAATCCAAGAGAGGCTTACTCTTTCCTGAAATTTTAAATGCACCCATGCTTAATTGTAAACTGTGTCCTTTTGTTTCGTTGTGTTTAAAATGAGTTTGGTCTCTTAAAATTTAACAGTAAAAGGAGAGAATGATTCTTTGAGACATGCTAGGAGAGTTGTGCAAAGATCTACAAATATATATATATATATACAAAATGGAGTTTTATTCAGCTATGAGGAAGAAAAAATATATATCATTATTCAGAAAAAAAGGTATGAAGTTGAAGACTATCATATTACGTGAAATAGGCTAGACACAGAAAGACAAATATCACGTGTTCGCTGTCATGTGCAGTGCACAAGGTTTTTATATATCACAGAAATAGGAGGGGAAGTACTTGGGAAAAAGGAAGGGAAGAGATCTAGTGTAAGCAGAGACAGGAGAAGATAATGGAGAATGAATATGGTTAAATACACAATTTCTTTGAACAAACATTATAAAACCCGTAACTTTGTACACACTATATTCACCAACAAAAAGTTAAGAAAAATTTAGCCAGATGTGGTGGCATTCAAACATATAATCCCTGTAAGCTCGGCACTTAAGTGATGGAGCCAGGAGAATCAGGGGTTGAAGACTAGTCTAGGCTACATGAGACTTTGCTCTAAAGGAATTCAAAGGCCAATATGAGCAGATATAAAAGAATCAGTGGACATGAGGAACAGAAAACAAAACGAACAAAAAACGGCTGCAGAAAAGTAAACAGAATCGAAAGGACCAATGCAACAGCATCAAGCAAAGCAAGTGCCTTATGGGAGTCCCAGAAAAAAAAAATAAAGGGTGGAGAGGATTTGTGGATTATGCTTGAGAACTTCCAAAATATATTGATAAACATGAATGTAAACAACAAAGAAGTTCTACTGACCCCAAGAAAGCTAAGAGGAAAGAGAACCACTGAGACACCTTGTAATCAAACTTTCTGAAGACAAAGAGAAAGAAATGGAGAAACAGAAGTGAGAGAAAGAAAAGATTTCTACCAACCAAATATCCTATATCCAGCAAGACTGTCCTTCCAAAGTGAGAGAAAAGAAGGCATTCTCAAAAATAAAAATATTGAGAGAGTTAAAATTGAAGGTCATAACTAAGAGGATAAATATAATCCTCCCATTGTCATGAAGAAAATAGCTGTGAAATACACATAAAAGTGAAAGGGAATTAAAACATTTTACTCCAAAAAGTAGCTGAACAAAATAAAATAACAAGGTGTGAAACAAGACATAAAAGACTATAGAGTAACAGAAAACAAACACCAAAATCCCAGAAGAAATCCCTCTGTTTCAACAATTACTTGAAATGGATGAAACTTGCCAAGCAAAAGCAAAAGACAGTAATGGGTGTAATGAATAAAAACACATGATATAACTCTATGATGTCTATAAGAAATTCCACTCTGGATTCAAAGACACAAATCAAATACAAATGAAAAGATGGAACAACATGCATATGTAAATTGAAACCAAAAAGAGATGGCTGGCATACTAATATCAGAGAAAGGAGTCTTTGAATTTAAAGAGGTAGTTATGAGAGAAAGAGCAGCATTATAATATTCAATAAAATATTCAATATAAGAAAATAAAACAAATATAAACACGAGTAAATGAAGCACAGAATACATAAAGGAAAAGGTGACACACTTGAAAGGAGAAACAGTTCTGTAATAATAGCTGGAGATCACAACACCCCACTTTCAATAATGCATAGCACGACTCTACATAAGCATGGAAATAGAGAGCTTGCACAGTACAGTAAACCCAGCAGCTCTACCCAGCAGATGTAATACACTATTCACAACAACTGAATATACATTCCTCTAAAGTTACATGGTACATTTTGTAAGATACAAAATATCGAGTCTACAAGCTATGCTTCAATATCCTTAAAAAGATATCATGCAAATACCTTCTCTCATCACCAGGATAAAGTAGAAAATTAATAACTGAGAAAAAGGAAAGTTCACAAATTTGTGGAAATTAAATGGCACACTCTTAAATAACCAAACGACAAAAGAAACGTAGAGATTAGAAACAAAGAAAACAAGAGCAATAACAACAAAAAAGACATACCATTTATGATGGGACACAGTGAAAGTAGTGGCAGAGGAGAAATTTAGAGTGATAAAACCTTACATTAAAAAGTAAGAAAGCTTTCAAAACAGCAACCCAATTTTACAACTTAAGGAGCTAGTATAAAAGAAAACGAAAACAAATTAGACTCAAAGCTAAGGAAGGAAATAAGAAAGAGCAGAGATAAAATAGAAAAACAACAGAGAAAAGCAATCAAACAAAAAATTGGTTCCTTGAAAAGATCAACAAGATTGGGAAAACTTTAGTTACATGGATTTTTTTAATGGTAAGACTCTACTGATATCAGAGATGAAAACGACAACATTATGAACAATTTTACAGAAATGAAGATTATTTTGAAAAACACTATGGACATTTGTGTGCCAACAAATTGGATAACCTGGACAAAGCAGACAAATTCATAAAAGTATAAAATCTACCAAGACTAAATCATGAAAAGCAAAAAAAAAATCTAAATACTTAAAACCAGCAAGAAACTTGAAGCATAATCAAATCCTCCTGAGAGTGGAAAGCCCACTGACATCACTGCTAAATTCTACCAAACATTTAAAAATAAGATGATATTCAGCATTTCCAAAAGAATTGAAAATAATGTTTCCTAATTCATTCTATGAAGCTAGCATAAAAAACATTATTTTAAAAGGGAAATCTATAAATCACTATCTCAGTTGACACTGATGCAAAAATCAACATAATAGTGAACTGAAATCAGTGACCGTTATGATGGCTACTATTTTTAAAAAGAAAAAAAAAGTGTTGGTGAGGATGTAGATAAATTAGAACCCTGTCTACTGTTAGTAAAAATCTAAAAAATAGTACAGCTATATAGAATACAAGATGGTAGTTTCCCCACAAAATAAAAATAGAGTTATCATATGAGCCAGCTGTTCTACATTGGTTATATACCTAGAATTAAAAACACAGTCTTGGAATTTAAACACCAAAGTTAATAGCAGCATCATTAATAGTTAAAACATTGAAACAACACATATGTACCTACCCAAACACACAGATACACAGACATATGCACACACACATAATTGTGCATATGCACTCACACACATGCACATTCACACAAACACATGTACACATATACATATACATACGTCAACAATTGCACACATACAGACACATACACATAAGGACACATACAGACTCACACACGTACCCATGCATACAATATACACACACAACCACACATACAATTACACATAAACTCAATCCCATGCAAATATACATACACTCATGAATATAGATACAGATATGCATACAGAGACACGTGTACAACGTGTACACATACATACCCTTATATATGCAATCATACAGGCATATACATACGTACGCCAACAAATGTACACACAAATGCACATATGCCTAAGCACATACACATGCACCTGAAGATATAAAGACATATATTTGCAAACACATGTACAAATATACACACGCATGTACAACTATACACGTGCCCACACAATCACACACACAGATACATACACAAATAACACATGCTTTCACACAAATATAGATACATACATACATATGCACACATACACACATGTACATGAAAGCACACACACATGTGCAAACATTCACATGTACATATATATGTACCTACAAACATGCATAAGCACACTTATGAAAATACACATATACAATCATACAAAAACCTATACATAGAAAAGAATAAAACCTACATATATATACATAACCATACATATTCACAAACACACACACTTAGATGTACATGCATGTACATAAATACACAAATATATATGCACATTTACAAATACATACATTCACATAGACAAACATAATACACATATACATGGTATTATATAGAATACCATGTATAGACACAAACACATATAGAAACATATACACAAATACATATGCACAAATGCACACATACAATTACACAATATACACAATTAACGTGCACACACATATACACACATACACAAATGCATACACATATTTGTATTCACATGCATGCAAAAACATGCAACACAAAACATATAAACATGAACATTCATACTAATGTGCCTGAGTACACTAATACATATAGACACATGCACGTAAACATGTACACATAAGCACATAAACACACATAAGCACACATAAATATGCACACAGAAAATCACTCACATACTCAAAAGTGAACACACTTGAATATACTCAAGTACATACTTGTACATGAATTCACAAAAATAGACTCAATTATATGTACATATACAGGCACTCACAGGCACACATATTCACATGTATTCATACACGCAAATAAGCACACACATGCATACATATACTCACATAATCACACACATATACACATATGCACACATTAATCATCCATGTACACACATACAGACATGTACATACACCTGTATGTATATACAGAAGAAGCACAAAAATACTCTTGCAAACATGAACATATACAACATGCTTACATGAATGCATATACATAACCACATATACACAAATATTCAACATGTACATATGTATGGACAACACATATAAACCACATACACAATTACACATATGCACAGAATCATATGCAGGCACACACATGTAAAACATACACACATACATGGACATACATAAGCATACAGAAATACATTTTCACAAGCATACATGTATATACACATACAAATGCACACACATACACAAACACTTTTATATCTTACATATGCACACATTTATACACAGAAAATGTGAACACATTCACACACAGAAAATACACAGACATAATCATACACATACCAACATAAATACATATGCACACATATATGTACTCATATGTATAGACATAAACACAGATAAACATGCATATATACACACAAATACATCTAACTAAAGCACAGACCGTGGAAGAAAGCTGCTCACTGGCTTGGTCTTCTGGCCTATGTTCAGCCTGCTTTCTTATACAACCCAGGACCATCTACCAAAGGGTGGCACTACCCACAGTGATAGTGTTATACCATTTAACAACCAGGAAATGACTTACAGACATACCCACAGACCAGTCTGATAGAGGAAATTCCCCAATTGAGATTCCCTCTTCCCAGGTGTATCAAGTTGACAACTGAAGTTATCCAACACAAAGACACAGACACGTGCACACACGCCCTCCTTACCAACACAATGGAGGGATCTTCAGACACATGGTAAGGGATGGATGAACCCTGACGACAAACACCATATGATTCCACTAATCCATAAGACAGAAAGGAAAGTGCTGATTTGGGAAGCTGTGGAGGAAAAGTAGTTCTTTCATCTGATTAGAGCTTCAGTTTTACAAGATGAGAGGAGTTGGATGGATGGTGGTGATGCTACTGACCATTCTAAAAGTAGTTAATACCACAGAACTGTATAAAAACATTAATGGGGGTCAACCTCACATTAGAAATATGAAATATGGGAGGGGAGGAGAGTCTTTCTGCCATGAAGATAAATTCTATTCAGGATGACTTTCAACTGGACCAGAGCTCTTGGAAATCTCCAGATGTGGAAGTCTGCAATTTTTATTTTTCAAACTGTGACATTTCATTTCTACTGGTCAATATTCATAGTACTGTAAAGTTCTCTATGTGGTCCTGGAAAAGGAAAATAATCATCAGCTGTGAACTCTGTGAACTACAATAATAACTGGCCTGGAAAGATACGCCCATTGGTGTAATAGTGGCACAGATGTTATGGGAGTAATCAACCTCTTTCTTCTTCGATTTTCCACTTCACAAGGAGGATCCCACACCTAGCACTGTTATGAGGACCAAGAACCTGTGGCTAGATAGGTCATAGACCATAGGGGAGGACCTACTACTATTATCCTAATAAATGACATAGCATTAAGCTGACTCGTAATGACTTAGTAATATACTCAATACCAGAGAAGCTTCTTCTTGGAGCAGATGGGGATTAACAGAGAAACACAACTGGCCAATGTGCAGAGAATAATAGACTATGGGGTACTCAGCCCTAAATAGGACACCTATATCACACCCTCTCCTCCAAAGGCTGAGGGATCATCAAGGCAGAGGGAGCAGAAAGACTGTAAGAGCCAGAGGTGGTGAATGAATACAACAAAACTGTGTTTTCTGGACACAACAGGGCAGTTGCACATATTAGCCCACAGTGCTGTGACAGCTTACATAAGACCTATGTAAACCCAAGGCAGACAAAAACCTCAGCATGAATGGGGGAGGTAGTAGAGGAGCCCCAGTCCTAGCTGAGGAGCCATTGGCAACTGATAGCTGCTGGGAGAGTTTTCTTTAAGGGTATGAGCTCAGGCAGGTTTACCAGGCTCCAGGGGATAGACTCCCACACAATAGCATTTTGGGAACACAAATTAGCTCGATAGGCCTTAAAAAAATATACAGATATAAATATAGATGCATAGATATATATAGTGAAGACAGGAAGTAGGTGTAGTAGGGGGCAGAGATGGGGAAGTGGGTTTGAATATTAAAATACATTGTATGAAATTCTTAAAGAATCAATCAAAATAAAATTTTAAAAAATTCTAAATATCTACAACTAAATCTCACCAGTCAGTAAGCAGGGGCTCCTTTTGTGTTCTCAGCACTGTCCAGGCCACTGTCTGACTGTTTACCAAGTCGAGACTTTTCTTTTTATTTTTGCCCCATAGACTTGCTGTAATTCTGGCCTGGCCACTGCAAGTATGTGCTGTAAAGCCCTGAGCCTTTGGTCTGGGAAAGCAAATAGCAGTTAAATGGAGAGGTTCTTTGGAAACAATGTGTAAATGATTTCAGTGAAGGGTCAGCTGGGTCAGTACTAAATGGACTTTAGTTCAAGTCATTGTGAAAGCAATTGTGGGCTGAATTCCAGCATGAGAAGAAATGAGGTTGTTTTGAAAAAATAACATGATAATCTAAACAAGTCAGTAGTTAAAATATAAGCAAAGTATGCTGTTTTGTTGCACAAGAGGTTTTGCTGAGAATTTTTGTTTTGTTTTGTTTTGTTTTGTTTTAATTCCTGTTCACATAATAAACATTGATGCTTATTTTGAATGGTATGGAAAGCAGGGTGAGTGTTGGTGAGGTAGTCAATTTATGTAGTTGAATATAAGCTATCTCAATAAAATTCAAATGCCCAGTTTGGCATTTTTCACAGTTGTATTTCACAGTGGTTGACATTTTAAAGTATTTTGAACATCCAACCTGAATGGTGACCTGTGGGGAGGTAAATCTAATCACATGTGGGTGTTGTGAATCTTGGACAGGTGATTCATTTGTCCTTTGAAGTCCTTCAAATTCCCTAATCATGAATGTGAGTCCCTTTTACTGTCCTGAAAGACTTTCTCAATAAAGGGATTAAATCTTCAGAACACAAAAAGTCAAGAAGTTTCATAATGAGATTACCAAAAATCAAGTGGAAAAAATAATGGCAAAAAATAGTGGCAAAAATATTCACTTTGAAGTTCAAAATGATTGCATTATCTCTCCCCTGAGCTATCGAATCATCTTTTCCCCTCATCTTTCTGCTTCGTCTCTACTCGTTCCAGCTTCTCATACATCACTGAAGGACACCTCTCTGGAGTTCAGCTCTCTTCATGTCATTCCTCAGCTCATAAACTTTCAGTGACTCTTGATTCTCTGGAGAATGAGGTACAAATTTGGGCCCTAATTCAACTCCCATACTAGCTTCCCAACCATCTACTTTAGATTCCTTTAGTCCAGGTCCCTTTGTAGCCCCTATACTACTATCAGTCACAATTACTCCTGTTTTATGTACATAAATCCCAGACCTCCCAGTCTCCCAGATTTTAGTCTCATTGTTTCCAACACTTGAAGTTATTACATAGTTAAGCTCTACCCAATTTCACAAGCCTAGTTCACATACCACCTGTTACAGTCTGAAAGTGTTCTGCACATGTCATGGGTTAGAATACTAACCCCTGATGTGACTGTGGTGATAGAGACCTTCAGAGAAGTATTTAAGGTTAAATGCTGTCATAGGGTGAAGCACTAATCCTATAAGACATTGTCTTTGTTTTCTTAATATTTTATTTGTTATCTTTATTTTATTTTTATGTGTATGAGTGTATTGCCTGTATAAATGCAAGTACATCCAAGTCATGAAATGCCCATGGAGAGCAGAAGAGGGGGTTAGATGCCCCAGAACTGGAATTGTGAGCAGTTGTTAGCCACATGTGAGTGCTGGGAACCCAACCTGGGTCCTCTGCAGGAGCAGCTGGTGCTCTTAACCATTAAGCCAACTCTTTAGTCCCAGGACTTTGTCCTTATAATAAAAGGAAGAGACCCTTTTGATCCCTCTATGTGTACAGAAGAATGGCCATTAGAAACAGCAAAAGGTGGACTAGAAGAGAAGCTTCACCTGAAATTAACCCTGCATGTACTATGATCATGGACTTTCAGTCTCCAGCACTGTGAGAAAATACAAGCATTTGGTCTTTGCAAAGGAATCTACTGTCTCCTCAGCAAGACTTCTGACACAGGAGAGATCAGCGTCCTTAGTCTCATTCATAAAATAATTTAAGAATAGACTCAAATGGAAGCTTTGGGAAGTTTTTATTATAATTTAAAGAAAAAGTCTCAGGGTAGGCAAGTAGTAAGTCTCAGCCACTGCCTTGAGCAGGAGAATGGAGGGAAGAAGGAAAGCATGAAGCCATGCTGGTTTAGAGTCTGCATGGAAGTCAGACATGGGCAGACTAGCAACCATATGTCAGGGAGAAGAAACCTTTAGAGAAAAAGTAAAGAACCCCAAAATGTTGGGGATGCCCAAAACTTTAGGAAAAGAATTCTTAGAAGAAAGAAAGAAGAAAGAAGAAAAGGAGAGAGATTATGCTTTTCTAAAGAATTCAGAAAATCAGACAGGACTTACGGAGAACCACATCTGAGACCTAGATCCACAGGAACTTCCCTAAGAGGCTGGGATTCTGGTCAGGAAGAGTTCACTATCTCATTAGGACACTAGGTATTCTGCCATCTCTTTAGCAAGTCTTAAAGTGAACCCACCCTCCAAGAGGTGGTCCTTTGACCAGGTGATTCACCTGGAAAAACTAGAAAGTTAAAACTCCAACCAGGCCAGACTAGGACTATTACTTTGCTACTCTTATACTTCCCTAGTCGTCCAGTCCTCATTCTTAACGCTCTTAATTTACTTTCCCACTCTGGCACTTACCACCTCCCAGACTAAATAAGACAAAGCCTAATCATTATCTAACCTGAAGATGTCGGAATATTCCTCTCGGCTCTGGTGCATTGACTCCTTTCCCCAGGGATTCTGTCTTGTTCTGTCTTTCAGTTTGTCCATAATTAAGGTCAGCTGATGGTTCAAGCTGTATGTGCTTTAGAAATAAGAAGGAGGGAGGTGAAAAGGAAAGGGGCAACAGTAACCAGTACCTCCTGTCAGATGAGTTAGCAGCTCTCAGGAAGTCTTCCCAGAAATCACAGACAACCATTCTGGTTTATATTTCACTACCCGCCTCCTGATTTTATGCAATACCTAATTCCAAGCTATCTCCCCAAATACTAAAAAGAAATATTCTATTGGTTAAATAGTAAATTCTACCATATTTGCAATCATTTTTGTCACTGCTACAAGACCAAGTTCCTTGGGACTATGTTCTTAATGGCTTGCGAAACCTGAATAGAGTATTACACTGTGTTTTGTGCACTTAGAATACTTGGAAATGCCAGGCATGGTGGTGCATGAATTTAATCTCAGCACTCAGGAGTAGAGGTAGGTGAGTCTCTGTGAGATCAAAGTCAACCTGGTCTACATTTAAAGTTCCAGCCAGCTGGGGCCACAGGGTCAAGAAAAAAAAGAAAAAAAAAACCACTTGGAAATATCTACTGAGTGGATTTAGCAGTATTAATTTGCTTGAACTAGTCTCATTTTAATGGTAATTCTGTCATACTGTTTTATTGTTGTTGTTTTGTTTGCTTATTTTTAAGCTGAGTTTTCTAAAGACTGGAGATTCCAATCATTTCTTTTTAGGGTAAGACAGACCATTTGTCTCAACTCCTCTATAGGCAACAAAATCTTGATGTGGATGGTATCCCCTTATGCTGGATAGCTTTAGTTGTCAATTTGACATATCTGGGTTGAGGGAGCCTCAATTTGGGAATTGCCTCCATTGAACTGGCCCACGGCCATGTCTGTGGGCATTTTCTTGATTGTTGAGTAAAGTGGGAGGGCCCAGCCCACTGTGGGCAGTGCCACCCCTGGGTTGGTGGTCCTGTGTTGTATAACAAAACAGGTTGAGCATGGTCCAGGGAGGAGCAAGCTCCCTCAGAGATGAACTGTGACCCAGGAGATGTAAGCCAAATAAACCATTTCCTCCCCAAGTTTATATTGGTCAGAGTGTTTTGTCACAGCAATTGCATGCAACTTCCTCTTTTAATTTTACCTCAAAAAAAGATCAAGAGATTTTTTTTTTAATTTTATGTGTATGAGTGTATTGCCTGCATGTAGGTAAATGCACCTGTGCTGTGCAATGCCTGTGGAGGACAGAAGAGGCCATTGGATCCCATGGAGCTGGAGTTACAGACAGTTGTTAGCGGCCATGTGGGTGCTAGGATTCAAACCTGGGTCTTCTGCTAGAACAACCAGTGTTCTTAACCATTGAGTCATCCCTCCAGCCCCAAGAGAGATTTTATTTTTAATGGCTTGGTTGTATTCTCAGGATAGGGATACCTTTCTATTATAAATCTGCTAATTTTAGCACATCAAATGTTCATGCTTTTATCTTCTCCCAGAGGCCAAGGGGGGAGGGTCCAGTGGACAGGGTGCTATCTTTTTTCCTTTTGAATTACTTCAAAATCTACCCTTTTCTCTTGGGATGATATGAAGTGTGAAGTACAGAGCTCCAGACCTTTTCTTCTGACAACGCTGCTACTTTTTCTTATCTTTTCCTTCAATCTTCATTCTTCAAACCAGTGTAGTGAGCAAGATAGGAGAATGGCATTTGTGACAGAGGGATAGGAAGGGATAATTCCTATTCTCTCAGCATTTAGCCCAGTTTGTATAAATACAGGAGACACAAAACTACATCCAGCAGAGGTACAGAACCAGGTGACTTGCTACTACTGTCTTGCCTTCAGTTTCATGGTGGGATCAAGCTAATGGAAGGTTGGTTAAACATGGGAAAACATTAGTCTTCTTTTAAACTCCTTTAAACCCCCAATCCTGCGCATAGGGGTCTAAGTCTGTCCTGACTTTGCTCTGCTAAAAGCACCTCTGAAATACAATGCACTCTCTCTGGCCTTGCTCTGAACTCCACTGTGCCTCTTCCTGTGAGCACAGTTAGCACAGAAGCATTTTACCTAGCAAGGAACTTTGCCAGGTCTAGCAGAAACACCTAGAGAAATGGGGGTATTGATTTGTTTATCCTAACTCTTCCTAGCTCCAGTGTATCCAGTCAAGCCTATGGCAAATAACAGATGTCGTTAATAACATAGTAAGAGCCACTCTTATGCCCATTTTCCCAGGGGTGCAGCTGAAGGATTTTCTGTGAATATGGTAACAAGTGACAAATTGTTCATGTCTATTTTCATGAAATGTTTTGACTGCTGAAGTTGTTCTATAGCAGTTCATTAAAGGACCCATAAAATATGTAAGTTTACATTTTATAAAAAGATCATCAGGAATTTCTTGGCTGATTGTATTCCTTCTATTAAGCATCTGTTTTCTATTTTCTAAAGGCTTGCAGCCGTGGTTGTCCAATTGTATATTAAGAACAGTTGATTTAAGCTGGATGAAAACATTGTAACTTCTTATTAAAGATTAGTAACCCACCAATGAAGCTTCCTTTGGAGGCAACAAGCAATGTGTATGTAGCACATCTGGTTTCAAAATATTAAAAAATGATAAACACTCACCGATATAATCCATCTGTTCTCTCCGTCTATGTAATTATCTTATTTTTAAAACTAGGACATGCACTGAACTTCACATTACACAAAAGTGAAAATTTTTCCTCCTCGGTGTCTAGGTAGGGGTAAGTGATTGAAGGAAATTCTGGAAGACTGTCTTGATCGTTACTCTGTGTGTAGGCATTTTGGAAAACAGGTTAGAACCTAATTCCAACAAAAAGTAGGCTGTCCTTGAGTTGAAACTGTGGATAGACCACTGAAAAATACAGACTAATATTTTTTATAAGAGTGCAAACAGTGCAACAAAGACGATCTTATTTAACACCTTTAGCTTCTGCTACATCTATCAAATACTTAGCTTGTGTCTGGCACTGGTCCAAACCCTTTGCAGATATTATATCAGTGAATCTTCATACAATGTGGACTAATCCCATCTGAGAAAGGAAGCCGAAGCACAGTTTAGTTGTATATCCAAGGCACGGGAGCCATGCTCTCTCCTTGGTCAGTGTGTCTGTGGGGCTCCATCTCTTGTGTTTCTGGTGATATGACACAGAAAACTTCTTTTAAAACAATTTCAGTCTTCTTAGAGTTAATAGTTCTTCCCTGAAACTTATCTTCCAGTGTTAAGAATGCCTTTTCTAATCTGTCTTATCCATGAATTTTTTATAAAATGAACAATTATAATAATTATTAACACTTATTAGTTCTTGCTGTCTTAAGTTTTAAGCTCTTTAAGAGTTATTCATTAAATCCTTATAACCTTTGAACATGGGGACAATTATTGCTCTTTCCTTTTAGAATGAGAAAAAGAGGAGGACTTAGAGTTAAGCAGCTCATTCAGATAGGAGAAGGTCCTGAGACTGTAAATCAGAAGCTGACTGCAAACACTACAGACCTGAAATCTGATATGCATCTCATGTTCTGGGATGCATAACTAAGTCGCAGACATAATATAATGAATAAAATGTGGTTGCCCTATTTCAGTTAGCAGGATCTTATCAAGGCCCTCCACATCATGGCATATAGCAAAATGTGGAGGGGGAGGGGCTCACAAGTCCCCACCCCTAGCTGAGGAGTTATGGGCAGTCAATGACTTCTGGGGGAGGGAGACTCAGTTTTCTTTAAGGGTGTGACCACTGGTAAATCTATCACACTCCAGTGGATGACCCCACACCCATTTGTATGTGGGTGTCACAAATTAGACTGGGTAGGTTATTTAAAAAAAAAAAAATGTGGAGGGGGAGGGGCTCACAAGTCCCCACCCCTAGCTGAGGAGTTATGGGCAGTCAATGACTTCTGGGGGAGGGAGACTCAGTTTTCTTTAAGGGTGTGACCACTGGTAAATCTATCACACTCCAGTGGATGACCCCACACCCATTTGTATGTGGGTGTCACAAATTAGACTGGGTAGGTTATTTAAAAAAAAAAAAAAAAAAGGGCAGAAATTTAAGAGGGGTGGGAGGGGGGGGGGGGAGAGGGTGCTGAAGGGACTTTGGGGACGCGAG
>NW_008358774.1:7514795-7555384 GCF_000622305.1 Nannospalax galili | reverse complement strand
AAAAAGAGGTCAGAAATTTGAGAGGGGTGGGAAGGGAGGGTGGGAGATGGATCTGAAAGGACTTAGGGGGAGGAATGGGGAGGTGGATATGATAAAATTCATTGTATAAATGTATAAAATTGTCAAATAATTAATAAAAATATTGTATAATTTTTAAGTTCAATCATTTTAGGAATAACGGTAACATTCCACTGTAGTAATATGTATCCATTCTTCTGTAGGTGGATACATGAGTTGTTTTTACATTTTGGCTATTACAAATATCAATGTGCAAGTATCTGAATTTTTTTTCATTTCTTGGGAGTTTATAACTATGAAGGAAATTGCTGGGTCATAGAGTTAAGATGAAAATTCTGTTTCTAGATTTAACAAAATAAAAGTCATAGGAAATGAAATGAACACATAGTCTTTTGAAGAGTCACATTTCAGTATAAAATGAAAATAATTTAAATGACATGATATGTGCTGTGGTGGTAGCATGTGCTGTGTACTAGAAGACTTAGAAAATGCTCACCATTGCTTATTATGGGTTAGGGACCCAGGAAGATTCACATTACATTTTAACAAATTCTTCAAGGATAAGGATATATCCTCAAGGATGATAGTGGTGGCTAGGTGGATGGGGAGGAAGAAATGGGGAAAATGAAGAAGGCCTTTCAAAAACAGGAATTCTCATGAATAGAGCATGATGTGCAGAGGCTCAACTGTGTTGGAAGATTTCATGTGTCCACTTGACTGGGCCAAAGATACTTGGATATTTGATAAACATTAGTTTGGATATGCCTGTCAGGGTATTTAGACGTGAGGTTAACATTTGGATTGGTTTCGCTCTTGAAGGGACTAAAATCAGTTTACCCTCCTCAGTATAGATAGCTCTCATACAGTCGCTTGAAGACCTGAGCAGAACAGAAAGGCTGATCCCACTGCCAGGAGAAATTCTAGGTCTAGGATGATGATCTTTTCCTGTCTCCATACTTAAGCCGAAACACTGATTTGGGGGGTGGGGCTGTCTTAAGACCTTGGTGGCTTTCAAATTGGCACTTATGTGGTCAGCTTTATTGGTTTGCAGGCCTTCAGACTTGACCCACAACAATGCCGTTGGCTCTCCTGGGTCTCTGGCTTACCTAACACTGTAGATCTGAGAGCTTAACCTCAGTAATAAATCCTTTACTCTTTACCTATGGTATGTTTCCAAATTCTGTTAACTCCTCTTCAAAATATTAGCTCCTTCTTGCAGCACCTAGTGCCCTTTAGCACTTGACTCCATCTCAACCTTCACCTTCTCCTTCATGCTGTGTGTGAGCCTTGGCAAGAATGAAAGAAGAAAGAACCTTTAAAGTTTGGTTCCATGAGCTCAAATTCATTTGGCCTTATGTCACTTGCAACTTAAAAAGCTTTGTTCCATCCACCATATAGAGGGAATTGTATTGACAGAGATTTGTTGCAAAAAGAAGGATTAAAAGGTTGGTCCCAGGGATGAGAACCCAGCCTTCTCCGCTGCCCTCTGCTCTGCTTGTCCTGTCATTCAGAATATGTAAACAGAAAATTCTCCTGCAATCACAGAAGTGCTTTCCACCTTGGAGAGCATCTTATCGCTGGTTGCATTTTTTAAAGGATGTTCACTAAAAGCTTTTTAAAACCACTTTATAGGCAGTTTCTGAACCAACTAGTCTTTTAAGATAGCAGGGCACTCTTCCCATTTGGAACACAGGCACTGGCTTGGCTCACCTTGCTCTGCTGGGTCTAAAATGAGGCACGTCATTATTGGTCATGAGTTTAAAGCAAGTGTCATGCTTGAATTCATTTTGTTAGGTTTGACTCCTCTAAATTAAGGAGAAACAAGACTTTGCCTCATCATTTAGAATCGCATTACGTGCTTTGCATAGAAAGATTGGTTTTGAGCATTTAAAAAGGAATACGATGCCTGGTGGGGTGGCACATACCTTTGATCACAGCATTCGGGAGGCAGATGGATCTTTGTGAGAGATCTACATAGTGAGTTCCAGGCCAGCTGGGGCTGTAGGGAGACCTGTCTGAAAAAGACATATATATTTCCTTTGCTCACAAAGTCTTTTAATGCATGAGAATAGACGGCAAGATTTTTATAGGTTTGAACTTCTAATTCTTTATATTTATTTCCTACAAGTTGTCAAAATTGTGTTTTCTTCTAATAAGTGAAAATTTAGAATTTAGAATAAACTAAAAAATGCATTTAAAGGCATGGGGTAGGGGTAGTGCCTGACTTTAATCCTAGCATTCAGAAAGCAGAGGCTGGTGGATCTCTGTGAGTTCAAAGCCAGCCTGGTCTTCATTGCAAGTTCCAGGCCAGCTGGGGCTACAGGGAGACCCTGTTTCAAAAGACAAAAAACACATGCATTTAATAAACAGAAGGATTTGCAAACAATTTCTTCTAGCATTTATATACAATTTATGAAGATGCATCTTTTTAAAAATGTGTATTTTAGAAGTCCAAAACAAGGGACTTATTTCAAAAACTGTACTGTTCTAGAGTCATTCCTCAGCTCAAAAGCTGAACAGCAAATTGGTCTGTGATTGACCATAAAGACTATATTCTGTATTATTCCTCAAGCCACAATCATAATGTGGTATGACTAATGCTAGATACTCCGTCAGTATTAGTCCATGTAAGTCTATGATACATTCAGCTAAAGTGTGATTTTTCTTCCTGGCAGTACAGATGAAGGGGACCATCCCCTTCACTGAGCAAAATAAAACAGACAAACAAAAACAGTATAAACTCTTTTTGCTGAATTGCCTCTGAATTTGTCTTTGGAGATGATGATCCTTTCTGGATCTGCTCACTTGGAGGAGGACCCACCAAAATGACTGACACTGTCTACAACATGACAGAGTATGAAGCTTCCTAGGCCCCTTCCTCCTTCCTGTTACTTCTTTTCCATTTTGGAGTAGAGTGAAGAGTTTTCATATTCCTCGTTTATTTCAAATGATAAACGTGTGCTACAGATTGGATCTGAAATCTCCTTCCAAAAAACATGTGTTGCAGGTTTGTTTCCCAGAGTGGTGTTAGAATGATGCTGTGGAAGCTTTAAGAGGTGGCATCAGTGACAAGTCCTGAGACCACTGGAGGCTTGCCCTCTTCCTCCTTCCTTATTTTTTTTTCAGTCTTTTTGAGACAGGGTCTCACTGTAGCCCCAGCTGTCCTGGAACTCACTTATGTAGACCAGGCTGGCCTCAAACTCACCGAGTTCTGCCTGCCTCTGCCTCCCAAGTGCTGGGACTACAGGTGGGCGCCACCACGCCCCATTCTTTTTTTTTTTTTAACGTATATTTCATATAATGAATTGTAATCATATTAAGACCCCCTCCCCCACCCATATTCTCCCATATTCCCTCACTACATTTCTTATGAATATAAGGAAACTGAGTCTTCCAGGCCTCTGAGACCTTGCTCATATGAACTTAGAGCAATGGTGTCAGTGTGCACAAGACCCAGGCAAACCCAATCAGACAAAAACCCAGTATAGAACTAGTGAAATGGGCAAGAGGCCCCAACCTTAGCTGAGGAATCATTGGCAACTGATGACTGTTGTGTGAGGGAGAGTTGACCTTCTTTAAGGAACTGACCCTAGGTAGGCTGATTAGGCTCCAGGAGATGAACCTGCACTAAGGATACCTGGGTACAAAAGCTTCACTCGATAAGCCCTAACATGCATGGCAAAATGCCTCCTTCTCTGTTGCATACTGGCTGTGAGGCGAGCAGCTTTGCTCTACCACTCTCTTGTGGCCATGATGTGCTGCTACTCACCAAAAGCAAGGCACCAGTGCCAACCCACCGGGGACTACCACGTCCAAAACTATGAGCCAAAATAACCTTTTCTTCTTGTAAATGGTTGTCTCATGTTCTTTGTTAAAGTAACAGAAAGCTGACTAGTCCACTATCCTCACTAAATGAAGGAATAATGTAAGTCTTCAGAAGGGAAACATAGAACAAGTCACCCCTAGACCCCAAGGGCCATGCTGGTTCAAGCTAAGGAACAGCATATAGAAGTCCTGGCTCCCAGTTCAAAGTGAGTCACTTCTGTGCTGCCTTCCTCTTTTTAAGGGGTGCTTCCCCACAGGCATGCAAAGCTTTTCAAAATTTGTTTCCAAGCATATCTCCTTAGGCAAGTAGAGGAAGCTGCCAATGGTCATTTCCTAGCCTAAAAAATCAGGTAACATCATGCATTTTTAATAGGACTAAGTTGGAAACTCTAATAATTTCCACAGATCCTTTGCTCTGTAACAGCCCCAGAAGAAGTCCTTTAGAGAGTCCTTATGCTTTAATGTCTGGACAACACCTACAAATGGAAACACTTTTCTGAATAATGAGTTTTAAATTTTCCTCGATGGAAGAATAGTAGACAAATGTTCATTGGTTTCTTGATTAAAAATTGGTGCTTAAATTTATGTCATTTTTTCATTTTAATGCTGTTAAAAGGAAGAACAGAATGAAGAGATGGAGATTTTGATGTTTGTACAATTTGGTATTTGTACCACTTGTGCCATGGTGTTACTGGTCTTTAAAAAGAATTTCACTTGTTTCCTTCCCCTTCTTACAATTCTTCACTAGAAAAGGAACTCTTTGATTGACAATATATAAAGCTACATTGTGATTAAATAAAAGAATCAGTAGACAAAGTTTTGCTATTCATACATCAATATTCTCTTCATCCCCATGAAGGACGCTTTGTTCCAAATGCCAGAACAGTTATATTTCTCTTTGTAGTGAGCGGTAATTCCAAGATATAAGTAGTTGAGCCATGAAATACATATTACTTCTTTCAAGTAAAAGTTTAATAATAGGAAATGTTAATTTAAGACTTTGGATTGATAAAAACCATATGTTATCTATTTTCCTCTCTGCATATTTGCTTAAGGATTGCATTTCAAAAACTTTTCTATCATCCCGTTTGGGCATCGTATCTTAGAGCCTGTGAAGTCCAGATACTTTGGAATACATGTAGGAATTTTAATTTTCCCAACTCAGAAGAAAAATAAGAGCACCTTTTCCATTGCTCCTTTCCTAATACTCTTCTTATTCAAGCTTTTACTTTCTGCATCATTCATTTGCAAAATCAATGACTCTAGATGCTATGCAAATACAGTTCAAAGAATAACTCAGAGGACTTGAGTATTCTAGTCTTCCATGGTGGGTATGGGAGTGATTATCCTAAAGGGTTCTGAATCCATGTTAGAGAAAGAAAAACTTTTTTGTCATGCAAGAACAAAAACATAGCAAAGTAGGGCTGGAGAGACATCTCAGCAGTTAAGAGCACTGGCTATTCTTACAGAAGACCTGGGTTTGAATCCCAGCACCCATATGGTGGCTAACAACCATCCATAAACTCCAGTTCCAGGGAATCTGATGCCCTCTTCTGACCTCTGCAGGCAATGCATGACACGGGTGCACTTTCACACATGCAGGTGATACACACATACACATAAAGTAAGAATAAATATATCAAATATATATAGCAGAGCAGCTGGAGTCTGGCTAGCACTTCCATCCAGACAAAGATGGGATTTCTACATTTAGGGTATAGTAGATGCTTAGAAAACTGTTGTCAGATGAAGCATTGCATAAGAATCATGGATACACTGAAAGCAGCAACTTAGAGAAATTTTATTGGAAACTCTTAGAACTGAGAGCAGTGAGGACGGTGTAGGGCTCTTGCACATGATGCAAAACATGCACCTAGAATTGCCTAGACCCAACATTATCAAATGGGATCTGAAGTCTTCTTTACATAAAAAAAAATACAGAATATAAATGGCTAGCCATTTGACTTGTGTTCTTTGAAGGATCTCTTCCATGCTAGGTCCAGAAAGCAGCATGGTAACTCTATCAATTCTCTGGACGTCTGAGGATGTATAATCCAGAGTAGAGCTGAACAACTGTAGTTACTCAAATTGGAAGAAATAAAAAAAGCTCCATGGGAAAAATCTAACAATTTTAATGTCACTGCAAGACTTTTCACTGATGTTTTAGCTACGGATTAAAAAAAAAAATACAAGAGAAAAGCTGATGTTAGGTCCAGGAGAAAATGAGTCATGTTTAATAACTAAACGGAACCTCTGGATTATAGAAACACAACTGCACTCATGTCAAGATTGTGACTGGCCCGACTGCACAGTGATGGCTGCCTTGAGGGTCTAGCAGATCAATTTTGGTTTTTCTTTTACTACAGCAATTGTTATTCTTGTAAAATGATCTTTGAAAAGTAGCATTTTCCTTGTCTTTGTAACCTCACGTTAAGAAAACACCCACATTTCTCCTTAGCTATCTCAGAGGAAGGCTGCCTCCCAGTTTCAGAGAGCACAAAGTTAGTCTTCTGAACACATGGGTGGTAACTTGAACTTGACCCAACGAAGTCAAGCTTACAAGTAGCCTAACTTCCAGAGATAGAATACACATTCTAAAGATAGAAAAGCTATTTATTCATGCAACTTGGGGAATGGCACATATTTTTTAAAACATCTCTGAGAAGTAGGTGAGGCAAAGATCATACCGAGGGCCAATCCTAATTTCTTTTTTTCTATCCATTATGCAAGAGTTAAACAACATGTTTGAATGGAACATTTAATAACAAAAGACATTTATGGTGTTTACTTAATGTTCTGGACCATTAAGCATCAACGACATGAGTTATTGTATGTAATATCTGGCCAAAAATCTTTGACCAAGGCTGCGTTTTACAACTCTCAGAGCTGCCAGCATCCCAATTTGAAAAGGCAATCTGTGGTCAGATCCTGGTTTTCTCAGAGACTTTGGATTTGAAAGTATCTAGTGCTGCCAGAAAGTACCTTTTGAAGTTTACATTAAGATGGATATTTATTTATTTTTTGCCTATAACAATGACAGTGGTTGAGATAAACTGTTTAATTCTAAATAGAAAACACATCTGCTGTGTCTGCATTGTTTGTGGTTGCTGGAGGGGTGACAATTTAAACCAAGTAGCACACATGACATTTTAAGTGAGATGTTGTATGAGAGCTCACAGCTGCTGACATTGTCCTCTTTTGCTCTGTGGGGCCCAGAGAGGGGACCAGAGCCACAGCCCCCCATAAGTGAGCCTACTGCAAAGACACAACCAGGTATCTTCTGTGTTCCTTCATTCTCAGAAAGCAAGAGGATTTAAGACCAGGTATTCTTCCTGGTTATGCTTCCTTGTCAATTTGAAAAATAAATTTAGCAGGCACTTTATCAAACTTGTTTCTGCATTCATTTTAATGTCTATAGATTAACCTAGAAAGCAAATATCTTTGTGCTCTTAGTTTCTTTTATGTACTTATGTTTCATAAAAGTTCCAAAAATTTCTTCACATAGTCTTTCATATTTCTGGTTACACCTAATGCCTACATTTAAAGTTTTTAAATTGCCATTTTTTAATTAGATGTAGTATATAATCCATAGATGGTCACAGACATTAATAGGACTTCATATACCTCCATAGACTTTCATAGCTGCTTTTTGTTTGTATAAAGCAGAATCAGTGACTTGTGCATCGGTTTAACTGACTTAGGTATTGTAACTAAAGGTTTTTCAATTTGTGTGCCAGAAGGATTTGTTGTAATTTGTGATAATGTTGTTTCCTCTATTATAATTATTATACCCATTTCATTATATGCTTATGTCAATTATTATCTAAGCTCTATAAAAAGTGATGATGGCAATACTGGGCACGTTAGTCAGTTTTCCAATGTCTTCACAAAATACCTGAGATATCAACTTGGAGGAAAATTGCAACTTGGCTCAGAGTGTTAGGGGTTTTAGTCAAGGTGGCTTTGCCCCATCACTTTGGGTCTGTGGTGATGCTGAATGTAACGGTGAGACTATACATTGTGGTGGAGCACATGGAGGAGTACAACTGCTGACATCATTTCACAGATGTGAAAAAGAGAGAGAAAGAAGGGTCAGGGTTCCAACATGCCTTGTGTTCATAGTGAGCTAATTCCTTCAACTAGGCTCTAACTCAAGTTTCCACCACTCCCAACTGGGGATCAAGTCTTCAACATGAGAGCTTTGGGAAAACATTTAAGATTCAACATAACACTGGACGTGTTTATCTTTATCCTTATTTAGAAGAAATCTTCTACTAGAATTTTACTGTTAAGCCTGATGCTGCTTTGGTTCCATTCATTTATTTTTTGATTTATAAACTTTTAGTGTGTAACTATAAAAATAAGGACATTTAAAAACATCTAGCCAACACAATAATAACATTTTAATAAACAATGAAACAAAATCCATACTGCCAATAATACAAATATTATATGTCAGTGATCATATGCCAGTTCTATAATAAATATTATAAACATTTCAAAAGTCAGTATCTGAAAAGACACATAGATGATGGTTACATTTTTCTTGAACGTCTTTTGATCTACAGCTCCTCATACTAACTTTTTCTTTATTTTCCATTTGTTGCAGTTTTATGTTGAATACATTACAGTATTTAGTCTGAATAATTTTTGTGGTCTGAATTTTGTATCTCTGTAGTACTATTTTTATTTGAGTAGGGTAGATTATTTGAGACAAGATGGTGCTGTGTAGTGCAGGTTGACCTGAAGTTCACTATGCAACCCAAGATGACCTTGAACTCTCAATCCTCCTGCCTCAACCTCTTGAGTGCTAGGGTTTTAGGCATACCGCCAGGTCTGGTTTTCATAGTGCCATAACATGCTATTCTATCATCTGTAGGTTAGCAGTTTAAGAGATTTATCAAATTAAGATCTATCTAACACCCTGCCTGTCAGTGGCAAGACTGCTGAATAAAATGCAAGAGGAAGCTCATGATGTTGAAATCTGCTTTGTGATCATTGCCTAGGTCCGTTAGTTTGCCAGTAATGATAAAATAGTGATTTTTAAAACTTCAATTGTAGGGCTGGAGAGATGGCTCAGCGGTTGAGAGCACTGACTGCTCTTGCAAAGGACCTGGGTTCCCAGCACCCACATGGCGGCTATGAGCCATCCTTAACTCCAGTTCCAGAGGAATTTGAAGCCCTCTTCTGACCTCTGCAGCATTGTATGCCATGGACGTACTCACATACATGCAGGCAATACACTCATACACATAAAGTAAAAATAATAAATAAAATATTTTTAAATGCAATTGTAAATTCTTGTTATAGACTGAATAGTTTGTCCTTTCCCAGCTCCAATTCAAATGATGAAATCCCATCATTGCTAGATAATAGGAGTCAGACAAGATCATGAGGGCAGAGCCCCCATGAAGAGGACTATGGTCTTAGAAGAGACCCAAGAAAGCATGCTTCCTCCTTTCTGCCTGCTAAAGACTCAAAAAGAAGGTATCACCTACAAACCAGACTACAGACCCTTACCAGATGCTGAACTGCCAGGGCCTTGACCTTGAACTTCCCAGCCTATTACATTGTGAGAAATACATTTGTGGTGCTTATAAGCCACCTGGTATTCTGTTCGTGGTGTTCTATTAATAAAACCCAAACAGACTGATAAGATTTTAGTAGTGAGCTTAAGATTTTCTATAACAATGCACATTCTGTGTGTGTTCATGTGTATGCACATCTATGTATGTGTGTAAACCTGTGTGCACATCTGTGTACCTGTCATGTGTGCATGCAAAAGCCAGTGGATAACCTTGGGGGCTATTCCTCAAGAGCCAACCACCAATTATTTTATGTGTACAAGTGTTTTGCCTGCGTATATGTAAGTGCACCCATGTCATGAAAGATCCGTGGAAGTCAGAAGAGGGTTGTTGGATCTCCTAGAACTGAAGTTATAGTCAATTTCTAGCTGCTGGATGGGTGCTAAGAACCAAATATAGGTCCTCTGCAAGAGCAGCCAGTGCTCTTAACCACTGAACCATCTCTCCAACCACCAACCCCCCATTTTTTGAGACCACTCACTGATCTGGAGTCCAGTCAGTGAGCAACACGAGCCCACCTATCTGGTATAAGTGACATCAAGCCCATAGTATTTTTATATGGGTTTTGGGGATGAAAGTCAGGTCCTCATCCTTGTAAGACAAGCTCTTTACTGACTGATCAATTTTCCAAGATCAAAAATATACGTCATTTAAAATTACAAGATAAACCACAGACTTTTTTCCTCCATACAATTTCAAACCTGTGCTGTGCAGCAGAAATACTTCGTGTCCCTCTCCCCTTTCATCATACAGAAAAATGACAAGATTTTACTCCAGGAGTGAGTATAATAAAATTCATCATGTCGCAGCTTTGTTAAAGAGATGACTAAGCAAAGTCAGCCCTTCTTTAACTCTCTGTGTTTAACATATAAAAATAAGATAATAGCAAGAGTAGTAACACAATTTGATTCCACCGATTTGGTCCCTTTAAGATGTTGAAGTTTTACCCACCTTGATTTTCACAACACTAGTGCTAATGTAACTCAACGAAAATGTTAAGTACCATCTTCCTCTAACCATGTCGCTCTCCTGAAATGTTTTCGGAACTCTCAGGAGTCCTTGCATCACACTCTGGAAAGCATTTCACTAGAAACAAGGTCCCCACTACCAGGAATACTCTCTCCTAAAGTCCTAGCTCCATCTCCAGCAGCTGTGCCAGAGTTCAGCTGAAAAGCAGCTTCTCGGGGCATCATCCAGAACCACCCGGTGGGAAGCATCTGCCCTGCCAGGACCACGTCATCAGCTTCAGCCTCTGCATGTTGCTCATCACTGTCTCATGATTTCCTTGATTATTTAGACTTTTTGTTTAGTTTATTTTCTTTTTCTTCTTACTAGTATATAAACTATTTGATTAAAATCACTTATCTTTCGCATGTTCATATTTATTTCGCACCACCTAGAATAATTGCTGACATATAGTAAGCATTTATAAATATTTGGTGGTAAGTGAATGAAAAGAAGCATTTATATTTACATAGAAAATTTATAGAAGGTTGTACCCGAAGCAGGATTCACTTGTGGAGAATGGGATGAAGGATGTGAGAACCTGTTGGCAGAGTTGGGGAGGGGAAGGAGACTCAACCTAGATGGTAACAAGGCTTTATATTTAAAAGAAATTTTTGAAAAAAAAAATTTCTTTGCTGCTAACTATGGTCCACATTTGGCCAGTTGTATCTTCTTAGATTTTTTTTTCGCTTTTACATGTCATGTTTGTATATGATCATATTTAACATATGGTATTATGTTGATATATTGCTATTTTGTTCTTAGAACAAAATACCTGGGGCTGTTTTTTTTTTTTTTCATTTTAAAAAGGTTTATTTAGCTTACAATTTTGAAGGAAGAAAACCTCATCTGTTCAACCTCTTGCCTGGTCACATCATAGAGGAATAATTAAAAGAAGGCAAGTTATAACCAGAAGAGGCCAAGAACATGATACCAGCCTCACTTTGTAGCAATCTGCTCTTATGAGAACTGATTTCCTCCGGAGGGCAGTGCCCTTAGGACCTCATCACCTTGCACAAAGTCCTACCTTTTGAAAGTTTTATAACAGCAACCCCTGTCATACTGTTTCCCAAGCTTCCAGCACATGACCCTTTAGAGTGTACTTTGAAACCTTAGCATCATCCACACCACTGTCTATTATGCAGTAATGTGACTATGGGGTCAGCAGTAGCTGTTCATCTGCCATTCTCTGTGCCTCTCTGAACGTCTTTTTTGATATGTTCTGTGGGTGCTTAAAAGCACTCAACTTCAGAATTATTCAAACCACACTCTGAGAAAAAGCGGTAATCTCTGAACCCCAATTCCAAATTCCTTGGAAATGTAGATTCAGAATATTGCTTGGGCTGCAATGGGAGAGACATCTGTATCTACACCAAATTATCTCTAGACACAGAATCAGGGGCATACCCATCGTGATAAGGAACCCAGCCTGACTCCAGAAAGTCACTCTTAGAAAAAGAGATGAGGGAGTTGGAGAGATGGCTCAGTGATTAGGAACACTGGCTTCTCTTGAATTCCAGCACACACAGCAGCTAACAACTATCTATAACTCCAGTTCCAAGGGATCTGATGCCCTATTCTGTCCTCTGTGGGTACTGCACAACATGGGTGTGCTTACACACATGCAGGCATAACACTCATCCACATAAAATAAAAATAAATAAATCAAAACAATTTTTAAAAAGAAAAAAAGATGAACACATGAACACAAGCTAGACAGAGACCAATTGCTATCTTCAACAATATCTGATTTATTTTTTAATGTTTTAAATAGAAAAATCTAAAGATCTTTATATTTCAAAATAAATTGGAGTAATTCTGGGTAACTACACACTGTGATCACTGCATATAAAAAGCTGAGGAGCTCCATTAACCACTCCATAGAGGACATGGTCTTAATGCAGCTTTTTGCAAATATACCTGGTGATTAGAGAGTGGAGCATGTATGCTCTGGCCTGACCTGTACTCCCTTTTCTTCATAGGAATTTTTTCCTCTTGGTGTCTTGTGCACACTGGATAATCTAGCTCATATTTACTCAGGATTCTGCTTCATCCCTCTGTCAGCCTCTGCTTCTTGAGGGTGTGTTCTATGTCTTATGCCTCTTAAGCGTTGATGCCTTAGGTGCTATTGTCTGATACCCTTACTAAAATCTAGAAAGTAGTACCTGTAAGATAAACTTACAGTCTCTTCAGCTGATGCAGATTCTGTTTTAGAACATGATCACATTGTTCCCAAGGATCCCTCTGCAACCATGGAAATTGTTTCGAGGGACACCAGGTGCAAAGCATGCAATCACAGTGATTGACAAAAGCCAGTGCAGTTTTCTATCTGAAACCTGAACAGAAGTGACAAAAGAGATGCCGAAAAATCTGCTGCATTTTTCTCCACATCACCATGATTTTACAAAAAACACAAAATATTCCCCTAGGGCGTGTTTTCTTCAATCAATATTCTCAACTGTTGGCTTTTAACCAAAATACCCACAACTGTAGGAGATCAGCTTTGAATCTAGCTTTGGGTTAACTGTTAAAGTTTAGTCTAGGAACTTGTTACTTAGTCCCAGTATTTAGAGAAATTTCTGAGCCTTAGTTTACTTTTTTTCCTTCTCTGTATTATGTATATAAGACCTACTCTACCTATCCTGCAAAGGTAGCATGAGGTTCATCAACAAATTCTAAATAAAATACTTTATAGTTCAAAAAATGTTTTATTTTATATTGACTTCTGTGTTCTTTGGGTTCTGGAGTGTAGGCTTCTATGTTCTGTGGGTACTGGAGTGTAGACTTCTATGTTCTTTGAGTACTGGAGTGTAGACTTCTATGTTCTTTGGGTACTGGAGTGTAGGCTTCTATGTTCTGTGGGTACTGGAGTGTAGGCTTCTGTGTTCTGTGGATACTGGAGTGTAGACTTCTATGTTCTTTGAGTACTGGAGTGTAGGCTTCTATGCTGTTTGAGTACTGGAATTTAGACTTCTATGTTCTGTGGGTACTGGAGTGTAGGCTTCTATGTTCTGTGAATACTGGAATGTAGACTTCTATGTTCTTTGGGTACTGGAGTGTAGGCTTCTATGTTCTTTGGGTAGTGGAGTATAGTCATCTATGTTCTTTGGTACTATAGTCGGGCATTTTTATTTTCCCTTGGGACTCAGCTCAGTGTCTGATTATCAGTCTAAACTTGATAAACACAGAGGAGCAAAATAATGAACCTTTGTCATTATTCTCTATTTAATTCTCAAGATGGTAGACCTTTGAGGTCTCATGTTCTTATATCACCTCCTCCCTGCTCCCTAGCTATTAATTCCTCTCATCTGAGTTTACTTGCTGTGACTTGTCTATCATTTTGAAGCATACTAACTTATCTAACACCATGGACACTTACGAGAAGGAGAAAATATTTGTGTCTCACCATAATATAAAGGCATTAAGACACTGAAAGTAAGGAATAGAGATTTCTAGTCTTCTAGACAGACAGATAAGTGGTATATAGTAGATATCTTATAGAGCCTCAACATGGCTAGTTCTCTTTAAGAGACGGTCTGGTGTTCACAAGAATAGAATCCTGGTATTTTAATGTTGCACATTTTGTTATCTAAGGGGTGTTACCCCATGCAGCAGTGAGTTTATTCCCTTTATAATCCTATCAGCAACAAAATGTTCTGTAAAATGTGTTCCCGTTTACTCTACTTTGCAGTCCCAGAGAGTAGAGTGCTTCATCTCAATTCCTCTTTTACTGAAGTTCTATGATCCTCCAACACTCCACCAAAAATCACAGATTCAATTATTATCTTCAGACATTTATAGACTTCCTAATGAAAGGATTCTATATAAAATATTCTGTCCATGGATTGTAATAAATAAATGAACATCTTCACATTTGAAGTTATTCATTCATTTGGTGAGTATGAATATAAGAGCTGCTGGGGATGAAAATTTTAATGACATGCAAAGCCTCAGTCTTCAAAGAGTTCAAAGTCAAGAAATAAGAATGATCATCATTTTGTTCAATATACTGAATATAGGGAAAGATTGACATTTCTGCTTAAAATTTGAAATTTGAGACTAGATTCTGAAAAATACCACTTTATACATATTATAGACCTGTGGCTAGACAGGTCACAAGGCCATAGGAGAGAACCTATTACTTATCCTAATAATGGACATAATATTAAACAAATTCCTAAAGATTTATTTGATATACCCATAGATTAATGTACCTCTCAACTCTCACTGAAGAAGCTTCTTTTTGCAGCAGATGGTGACTAACATAGAGCCCCACAACTGGCCAAGATGCAGAGAATAAGAAACTATGGAGTGCCCGTCCGTAAGCGGAACACCTACATCATACCCTCTCCTTCTAAGGCTCAGGAATCATTGTTGAAGAGGGGAAAGGAAGATTTTAAGATCCAGAGGCAGTGGATGAATACAAAGAAACCATGGTTTCTGAACACAACAGGAGAGTTACATTTACAAACCCACAGTGCCGTGACAACATGCATAAAACATGCACAAGTCCAAGCGAGACAAAATCTAGCATGGATGGGTCAAGAAGCCCCAGGCCTGACTGAGGAACTACTGGCAGTTGATGGCAGCTGGGAGAGGGAGAGTCAGTGTCCTTCAAGGTTGTGATGCCAGGAAGGTTGACCAGGCATCAAGGTATGGAACCACCCCGAAGGGCATTTGAGGACAAAATTAGACTCCACAGGCCTTAAAAAAAAAGAAAAAAAAAAAAGTAGAGGACATGAAGTGAGGAGGGTAGAGAGGTAGAGATGGATCTGTTGGGAGATAGGGGAAGGGATCTGAATATGATCAAAACACATTGCAAGAAATTGTTTAAGAATCAATAAAAATAAATAAATGAATAAATAAACAAGTAAGCAAATAAAGCAGGTCCTCTAAAATCATGTCTAGCTTTACCAGCTGTGTGCATGCATACAAACATACATATATGTGATACACCACAGTATGGCTTCTGAGGGATACCCTGAAACATGGGGATTCAATTAATTCTAGGGTTTATATTTGCAAAAATCCTAAAGGTACCTCTGTAGGGGTGACAGCACTAAAGGCACTCAAACTTTTATCTTTTTCACAGGATAAATAAAATGAACACCTATTGTTTTGTATAGTGTTTGTCATGTAAGACATCTCTGAAGTTTGCTATCTTGTGATTTGATCCATATTACTGATAGTTGGTACTGCAGGTGAAATAGCCCACCTTTTCCAATTCCTACTTTTCTGTGTTAAAATGACAAAATATCTACCTCGGCATTACTGTAGACACAGGCCATGTTGGGAGTCATGGTTTATTATGTGAGAACTGTGTGTTTGATTGTAAACAGGGACCTGAAGCAGAGGAAGAAGCAGGAGGGAGTTGTGGTGGATTGACCTTTGGCAGAAACACTTCTAATGTATGTGGTTGGTGACATGTTTACTGCATGAACTCCTGACAAATGGATTGGGACAGTCCCAAAAGTCCCCTTAGCTCAGTTGGCAAGCAGTCTTGAGGACAGAAAAGAAGGTGCAGAGGGAATGGAAGCCAGTGCCTGTCACCTTCAGAAAATGGGACTCAAGATGATAAGCAAGGTGGATGACTAGATTCTCTGCCAATGCAGCCTTTGCTTTTTTATTTTAGGCAGTGCATTCATTAATTCTAGAAGATACTTCCAAAATGGTAAATGAAAAGGCTACTCTCAATAGAGATAAGCGTGTTCTGGCAGAAGACAGTTCTACTTGGTGCTGGGATCTAGTCTAACCAGAGATGTCTTCTTCCAGGGGTGACGGAAAGCAAGGGGCTGAGGACTGAAGCAAGAGGAGAGGACCGCAGGCTGCTTACAGTCTGGGACCTCATCTAGCCAAGGGCGGTTGTGTTTTGTGCCTTCCTGTTTCCTGCAGTGACATATTCATATTCTTCGTCCCTTTCGCTCCTTAAATACCAATGAGATCCTGGGGCTCCAGAGCTACAATCACCACGCCCCACCCCTGGTCCAGCACTTGTGGCATCTGGGACCTCACTGGAACTACCGAATCTCAGGGATAGTCTAGGATTTCAGCTCACACTCCATGCTTTAACAAGCTGTTTGTAATGGTTAGTGTTGACTGTCCCTTACAGAACCTAGAATCACCTGAGCGATGGACCTCTGGGCAAGCCTGTGTGGGATTATCTTGACCACATTAATTGGTGTGAGAAAACCCATCTTAATTGTGGGCAAGACCATTCTCTGTCAGGGGAGCCTGGCCTGTGAGAGTGGAGAAAGCTGAGCATACATTCATTCCTCTCTGTTTCCTGTGGATGGGGCTGAACCAGCTGCTTCCAGCTCCTGTTTCCTCAGTTTTCTCACCATAATGAGCTGTGAGCCAAAATAAGCCCTTTTCCCATAAAGTACTTTTGTCAGGGTATTTTATCAGAAAAAGAAACTGAGACACCATCCAAGTAACCCTCACATGCATTCAAATTAGAGAACCACTGGTCTGAAGAGCACAACTTTCAAAAGTCTCCGTGCAGAAGCAAAAAGAGGGCAAGAGCAGCCCCCTTATCGGCAGTTTTTTACCTACAGTCAGCAATGGTCTGAAAAGAACAGGGAATTTCAGAAAAATCCATGTTCTAAATAATTTTATTGTGGGATATTGTTATTTCTAATTAGTTACTAGCTGTTATTATTCTCTGATGCTCAACGTGCAAAGGAAGCTTTGTCAGAGGTGAGGATATTTGTGTGTCCACATAGAAAACACAGCTGCATAGAATTGAGTTTCCATTAATGCAAGCACTGTGCAGTGTCTGGGAACGATACATCTGCGAAAATAAAGAACTGAAAATTATGAAAATGTCCTGAAAAAGACATAACACACACTTTAGAATAGTTTTTATCATTTGTGAGGCATTATTTTATTTCTGGATTTAACTTTTTTAAAATTAATGAGTGTCAGGTTTAATGAAATCAAACTATATATTTATATATACAAATGTATATACATCTGCCATTATAACCCAAACTATTAAAAACTATACTATTTATATGTTGTAGGTTTTTATGGGAGACTGCTTACAATATTGCCACCAATATCTCTCCTCAGGCTTCATTCGGGTGGGGATCACAGAGAGAAGAAAAGTTGACAGGAGATGCTGTAACTCATCCAGAAGGTGCTGCACAATCATTCTTCTCTTCTCAAACTTTCAGGAGCCACTTCCTATCCTCACTCATCTGAGGTCCTTCTTTATTTTACTGAGACATTTAGAAGCTTCCAGAAGGGTTGAAGTGAACACCATGTATCTGCTCATCAGCCAGCTCGATTTCCCTCTGTGATGGATGTAGTGTATGGGGCCCATCCCTGACTCATACTGTGTCCTTTCTCCTGCAACCATTAATTAAAACTTTCAGTTTATTCATTTTCCTTAGTACAGGACTGTGCTGTTCTCACCATCTTCAAACAAACATGAAACCTTTTACCTCATTTCCCCATATCTTTCTCCATTTCTTGCTCAATAACCCCCCAACCAAATTCTTTGAGTCCTTTATACTTACTGTCTTCTCTCCCTGTCTTTCTAGTCTCTTTTGTAACCATTCTGAAGCAGCTTTCATCTCAATCACACCATGAGGCTTCTGGGGGTACCAATAACCACATTCTGAATAGAATGGCTTCTTTCCCATTCCAGATGATTTGTGCCCTTTCGTTTTATTATTCTTAAGGAAGAAAATCCTGCTGAGGCTTATAACCTCATGCTAGAGCGTTTTCTTCCTATCTGCCTCTAATACCACTGCAACTCTTTTTCTCTTCTACATTCCTTACTTTGCAAGAACGTCACATTTTCTGGTGGACTTCAGCTTTAGAGAACATAACCCAAAAGTATTTTCTCTTATACTCGGCCACAAGCCCAACTTCTGATATGGCAATCTGCCTTAGCAATAAGAAAGGAAAGGGGAGAGTAGAAAATAATCTAAATATGTGATAGCTTTTGCTAAAATATAAAATTATCCACTGAGTGCTTGAGGTGGATACACTATGGAGGATTTACTTAATTCCACTTGAGATCAGTATAGTTAGTTCCCATAAATCTTGTAGGGCATTATGGGAAAATTACCCACTTTAACTTGGCCTTAAACTTTGAAAGGATAAAACAAATATCTCAGCAAAAGCTGAGGAATACATGTGAGAATTAATTTATCATAATCTTTGTACATTTTTTCATGCAGGGCGAGAAAAATAGGATGAAGATTTAAGACATCTGAAGGTTACTCTTTGCCCTTTAAATTCATGGGGAACTTGTCTTAGAGTAAGTGGTAATTGTGCCCAAGAAACCATCTGGCCTACTGTTGGCATGCATGTGTGTGAGAAGAGTCAGTGTGACATAAGAATCGCTTAAATGGCAAGATTGCAGCCTTTTGCCCTATACAGAAAGCCAATCACTGTACATGCAAAAACATACGTAGAATATGTTGCCCTTACATATAGATAAATCCATGAGTTGAAGATGTGTTTAATGAACCTAACCTACCCAGCACCCTAGTTTAGCAACACAGAACACTGTAGAGTACAGCTACTGCTTCTATGCTTGTGTGGGTGACGGAGCTGCAGCTTGCTGCTTCTACTTGGCACTTAAGGAGCATTATACTCTGTACTGCTGGTCCAAGGAAAGGTCAACATTAAAATTTCAAATAAGTTTCTACCACATGAATATCCTTTCCACACCCAAATCAAACAAATTTCACACCCAAATCCACAAACAAAGTTGTGGACTGTCTTGATTTCATTCAGTGTACTTAGATCATATTCAGACTCCTTCCCCCTTTCCAACCTCTCTTCATAATCCCTTCAATTTCATATCCTGCATTAATACCTTTTTCTTTTCAAATTTTTTTTTTGTCTTTTTGAAGCAGATTCTCTCTGTAGCCCCAGCTGTCCTGGAACTCACTATGTAGACCAGGCTGGCCTTGAACTCACAGAGTTCCCTGCCTCTGCCTCCCAAGTGCTGGGACTACAGGTGTGCGCCACCACGTCAAACTTTTATTTTTAAATTTTTGTTTTTAAAGGTCTATTGATTCAATTCCTTGCCTCTCATTTGCTCCTGGATATGGGTCCATGCCCTAGAGCAACCTACCAGGTATCACACCGGTAGGGAAAACTGACTCTCCCTCTCCCCCAGCAGTTGCCAATAGAGCCTAGGGTAAGGGCCTAGTCTTCCTGCATACTGAGCCCCTGTACGGCCTGGGTTTGCACAAGTCTTTTGCATGTTACCATAAAAACTGTGAATTCATATGTGCAGCTAGCCTGTGGTATTCAGACAACACCACAGATTGACTTTATCTTTTTACTATAATTTCAACTTTGAAAATACTTTTTCAAAGTGCTTTTATGTTCATATCTCTGTACTCATCATAAGATCATCATTACATTGCTTCTGTATGGTGATCAAGTATGTGGACCAGCTTTAGAAAAGGCCTTGGAAGTTCTCTACCGTTACTCTTTATACTCATATTTGATTGGTAGGGAGACCCATGGATCCCCCTCTTTATCCACAGTATTATGAGGCAGTGAGAGTTCTCAGTGAGGCCTCTCTAGCACAGAGCTTGGCTATCAGCAAGGCACCGCCTCTTGTGATTCTTTATTCACTACTTGCTTTGGTTAGGCTGATTCACCTCCTCTCTGCCCCTCCATTTCATTGTTTTGAAGAGGCAAATGATGGTGATGATGATGATGATGATGATGACGACTTTATTATCTAGAGAATAAAATATAGGCATAAATATAGTTATATGTTATCAATAAAATGAAATCTTGCTGTTTCCCATTTTGGATTATAATTCAGAATCGTACAAGGATTTAATGAAACACTGAGTATAGACAATATGGCTGAAGTGCAGAGAAAATTGCAGTGATATGAAAATTGGGTCTTGCTAACTGCTAGATACAGGAGGTGGAGACACAAGGTTTTATGTAGATTTAAGAACTTAAGAAAAACAGTCACACTTTTGACTTGAAGAAGACAGAATTCAATGGGGATCAGCCCAGGAAATGCCAGTTCATTTACACAATAACTCCTCATCCTCAACTTGAAAATCTTGGGAGCAGCTGTGTATTTTCTTTTTGTTTCCAAAACTCAGTCCAAGTTCCCTCTTGACCCATTGTGCAGTTTGGCAGTTTGCTTCACATTCTCTTCATACCCATCATGCCTGTGGAGACCCTAAAACCATGTCACTCCAGTACAAAGCACGAGACAGATATGGAGACATTACCAACTACTTTGCCTTTCGTCTTCATTTGGTTTTCCTCTTTGGTGTCTCCTTACTCTCTAAAAACATTCACCTCCTTTTCTCTCATCTTATGTTGCAGTAATCATATTGAATTGTCTTTTACTTTATGTTTCTGTTCCTAGGCACATGATATACGTGAAGTTCTTCTGTTCTGCTATTTACATTTAACTATTATTTCCATATTTCAGAAAGTGAAATGAAAAGGATATTTATACTTCAGAGACCTGAGGAATGACTATTTTTAAGAAACGGGAATGTTCTTTGGCAAGTTTTTCTCTGAAATTTTAAGCCAGAATTCCGTTTGTCTTCCCCAATTTATTCACCGGTTGTGGGATAAAGAATAAACATGCATTTCCGTGTCATAGGCATTGTTATAAACATTTCTATTTGACTACAGATGTTATCGAAATTTCTATTTAACTACAGATACAATACAGATCAAGATAATGATCACCTTCTGCTATGGAGAACCAGAAGCAAGGAGGTTTGAATGCAATGTTTAAGTTCATATTTGCAAACCAGAATAATAATCAGACTTCCTCTAAAGGAATTAAATAAAAATGAAGCCATCCACCAGGCAATCTTCTATTTTGCCAATTGAAAATTAGCAAAATATGGAACATATTATGTCCAGTTATTAGAGTAAACAAAATTGATTTAGAGATTCAGCTATAGAACATACATATGAATCACAGGTGAAGAGTATGTATGTGTGTGACTACATGTGTGCATGATTATGCTCTAGAAACTCAAATGTGGTATTACTGACATTATGTATACTAGAAGTTAGAAAGACCAAAATTTGAATAATGGTTTGTTAGTGTCAATTTCCTTTCAAACTACTTTGGTGCCTCTGCTATAAGCTGTTAAGCAACTGTTTATTCTAATAAGCAAACTTGATCACACCTCTCAAAACTCTTTATTGAATTCTTTATTCTACACAAGGAAAAATGAAATCTATTTTTAAGCTTTCATTTAGAAATTAAAAAGACTTCCATGATACGAGTCTACTTCTCTCTCAAAGCTCATTGGGGCAGGCAGAGTGAACTTAGGGGAGGAGAAGTTTATTTTGCTTCATGATTTTAGAAGGTAGAGTTCATGAAGGTGAGAAGTCATGGCATCTGGGGCAACTCCATCTTTGGTAGTAGTATTTGTTGGCAGCTCCTCACATCTTGGTAGACTATGAAGCAAAGTTCTCAGGCCAGAACCAGAAACAGGTATCACCTTCAAGCCCTACCCTCCATGACCCACTCTGCTAGACTGGTCACAATCTCAAAACTATGCCACCAGCCAGGACTAAGTGTTAAAATATGTGGGCTGGTGGGAATATTTCACATTCAAACAGTAACAGGAACAAATTTGTAGAATTTGTAAAATGAGAGAATTGTCCTAAAGGATTACTAACGGACTTTCTTATTTCCATGTAGGCCTATTTAATATCTCTACTCAGCTGGATCAAAGAGAACCAACTAAGACTAAAATTACAATAATGTAATCTCTTGCAGTTAACTATGAAAAAGAAAAAATATGAAGTAATAAAGAGGGAAATGACATGCTTAAGTTTCTAGTCAAAAGGAAGGGAAAGCATAAGGCGGGGGGAGAGACTGATTCTGGGATGATAAAGTGGGGCTTGATGGTATCAGTCATCGCCCGGGAACTGGTTTGGATATGAGGTTCTCCAGCATGCCATCCTTATGATCTTTTTCACAGTCATTTAGGGAACTGAATGTACAGTGTAATCATATGTAGTCTACTGAGAAGACTTGGAATTCAAGTCTGTTTCCACCCACATCAGATGGTATTAATAGAGTGTGCTAAGGCTGAGATGTGATGATGATGAAAATGATGGTCTTAATCTTGATAAAGAAGAGAAAGTACATTCTAGCACCTCGTGTCCAAAATGCTACATTGGTCATTTCCATTCCATACCAATGTTCTTCTTCTAGTTAACTAGAAGACTCATTCTAGTTAACTATGGGGAAAACTAAGTTCTAACATCCATTATTGAGATCTAAGAATTTAAAAGATTTCCACAAATGTTTCTACCAACACGTATTCCAAAAGTTCTTCCCTTTCAGATAGGACTTCTGAAGAAGCTAATAGAATTGCATCTTAGCCCACTCAGTGCTAGGACAAAGATCTACAAAATAGGTGGTTCATAAAAACAGAAACATATTCTCACATATCCAGAAGTTAGAAAGTTCAAGACTGTTGGGTCTTGCCAATTAATCTGGTGTCTGGTAAGATCTGCCCTCTGCTTCAAAGATCATATCTTCTCACTGTGACTGTACATGATACAAGGAACAATTGAAATCAATTAGTCCTGATTTGTAAGGGTACCAAACAGTCATGTGGGCTTTTCATTCACTGCCTAATCATCTCCCCTAAAGCTCCACCATTACAGTAAGGGGTCAAGATTTCAACGAATCTTGAAGAAGCACAAATATTCATGATACCACAAGTTGGCTACTAGGATTATGCTATGTAGACACACTTTGTTGTGGCATAATTCATATCCACATGTGCCCCTGATATCCCATTATTTGGGATAAAATGCGATAATTAATCTTCACTGTCACTTTGACTAGATTTGGAACCCTCTAAGAGACAGACATCTAGGTGTGTCTTTGAAGGAGTTTTTATAGAGGTTAAATTAAAGCAAGATTATACACTCTGAATGTAGATGGTATCATTTCATGGGCTATGATCCTTGACTGAGCAAAAAGGGAAAATGGAGAGTCAGATTACTACTGGCATTCTTCTTAACCTATGTCCTGGTCTGAGGAGATGTGAGGAGTGTTGTCACATGCTCCATCTGCCATGAACTCTATCATGCTTACCCACCATTCAAACTGTAGGCCAAAATAAATCCATCTTTCCTTAAATCCTTTCTTAGCAGCCTGCATAGCGCCTTCTGGCTCTATGTAAGCTATCCAGCAAAGAGAGTTTCCATGTCAGTTTGAGGCTGATTTCTCCTCTCTTGCATCCAGACTGGTGCCTTCAGCAATAGGGTCTTGCCATCTAGCTATGTAGGGCAGTCCAGAGTAATCACAATAGCCTGTGTTGTTTTGGGTGTCTCTGAGCTTCCCTGATCAGTAACTTGTAGGGAGGTATCCTGTGAATGGCACTGAAATTTTTATTTAATAACCCATGTCTTCTAGGAGCAATATTGTCCACCTGTGATGTTCAAATTCCATATATATGCATATATGCTTACAGACTAGTGGATTTCCATAGGGTTTAGTATTGGTTAGTATCAGTTAACTTATCCACTGTCCTCTCTTCTCCCTAATCCTTCTCTCCCCACTTAAACCTTTAACCTCAAGCATCCTCCCCTCTTTCATGTCCCTTATGTTCTATTATATTCACTAATTGATTTTTTTCTTGGGTTAGAAGATCATAGATTTCCATATAACGCCCTTCATTTTTGTAAAGCCTTCTGCGAACACCTCATTTCCCCATTCTCCTACTCTTATCCAGCTTGAGGTAATGATTCTAAGGGGAGTTTAGTTCATCTATTAATGTTTCAGATTATTCCAAACTGGTCCATTACATTTATTGCTGTTGTTATTCTGTGTGTGTGTGTATGTGTGTGTGTGTGTGTTTGTGTGTGTGTTTATCTGTACTGGATAGCTTTAGTGTCAACTTGACACACCTGGGTTGAGGGAGCCTCAATTGGGGAATTGCCTCTATTGGACTGGCCTGTGGCCATGTCTGAAGGGCATCTTCTTGATGAGTGATGTGGGAGGGCCCAGCCCACTGTGGGTGGTGCCACCCCTGGGCAGGTGGGCCTGTGTTGCATAAGAAAGCAGGCTGAGCAGGGGTTGGGGGAGCAAGCCAGTAAGCAGCGTTCCTCCATGGCCTGTGCTCCAGCTCCTGCCTCCAGGTTCCTGCCCTGAGTTCCTACCTCGGGCTCCCTGATGAACTGCATGTGACCTGGGAGATGTAAGACAAATAAACCCTTTCCTCCCCAAGTTGGTATTGGTCAGAGTATTTTGTCACAGCAATGAAGAACAAACTAAGACATTATCTAAGTGCTTGCCTTGGCCTGCCAAGCCCTGGGATTTATGAACACACTGTCATGCCTGGTTTGTCCTCTTATACTTTATGATTTCCCATTCCTTTGTATTAAAATATTTGCATTTGGGACTTAGATATTATCCCCTTTGACCAAAATCTTCAATACCACCCACAAATTGTTTAGGCATGAAAATCATAAAAAAACAGAACACATACACCATAAGATTTCTATAGAACATCACTGTGCAATGCCAACATGAGTTTTCCCTTCTTTCGGTGGGGTATTATTAATTGCTTCAATTATTGTTATTGAAATAATCCCAAAAGATTTCAATGTGATTAGAACAACATACAAACATTTTATCAAATATATCAGCTGCTTATGAAATAAACTGCTGTTCCACAGCCAACTTTTTATTGTAAACCATGCTATGCAATAAAATACAAGCACCCCAAAATGGACAAAGTCCTTCATTATCTTTTTAGATTAAATTATAGCATTGTTCAAATGATTTTTAATATCTGTGCTACTCTATCTTCATTACAAAGAATAAAATTTGGATATGGGCTTTGGAGAAAATTATGACCGCATTGGGACACAAATAAATTATATGTGGCCCATTAAAACATGTCAGCCTGGTGCAGATAACATTTCTTAGCAGCTGCTTTGGAGGTTTACAGTTCGCTTCCAGATCATTTCACTGCACTTCAGTTACCCTCATCTAAAATTCTTTTTCTCTGGTGAGCTGTCTGATTTAAATTTTATTTTCAGTACTCTATTACTGAGACTTCAATTTTAAAATGCTGTCATTTAACATTTGCCATAGATCTTGATCACACAATACTTGCCAAGGGCTTTTAATCCACTTATTGGTATGGACAGCGGTGATGAATGCTTGCGGGGGAAATATACCTTGTCAAGATGAATTTATTGTGTGACATCGTGTTCTATACTGAAAAAAATGTTTAAAGGACAATGTAGTGCAACCATTTCATTATTTTCAGTGACATGAAAAACATTCAAATGTTTTTAAATACAAATATCAGTGCATTTTTTAATTTTTTCACATAATTTAACTATATTGATGAGTTAATTTGTTGCATGAATTTTCCTATCTTGCTTAATAGGTTGTGCAGATCTAAAAACTCTTGACTGATAAAAAGCTGCTGAAAATGATATACATTTCTTTTTATTAGTATTTTTTTAAATTTTATATGTATGAGTATATTGCCACAATGTATGCAATGCACCCATGTTATTCAATGCCCACTAAAGTTAGAAGAGGGCATGGAATCCCTGAACTGGAGTTTCAGACAGTTATTAACTGCCATGTTGGTGTTGGGAAACAAACCTGGGTCCTTGGTAAAAGAAGCCAGTTCTCTTTTACCACTGAGTCATCTGTAGTAACGTCATCTAAGGTGAGAAAGTACAGGGTTTAGAGGCATTCAGACGTTGGTTGCACAATAGGTTGAATCCACAGTCTCCAGCTATGTGGGTTGCAGTTTTCCCATCTACTAAATGGAAGTAATAACAAATACTATGAGGTTTAGGGTAAAAATTAAGTCAAATTCTAAACACATTAAAAAAAGTTTGAGTAGATGATGATAGAATAAACTGAAATGATAAGCATTGTAGGAATGACTAATGATCATCTCAAAAAACAGGAATTTTTCAGTTTATTCAGGATTTTACTATATTTAGTAAGTGTGAGCATAATCTAATGTGATTTTGATATAACCTAATAATAAAATGATAGTGATGCTGCTGATGCTGATGCTGATGATATGCTGATGAAGGTGGTGCATTGTGAGGATGGTTTGAGGTGGGTTACTGGAATGTTAGCACAGTTTCTTTTGATGACTATGTGGTGTGATTAGAACATGATGTGATCATAGTTTGACATGAAGATGGCATGGTATGCTACAATGATATGTTGAGATACGTTCATAGTAGCAGAGGGCAATGGTGTGGTATGTCAACAGTGTGTTGTGATGAAGGTACAGTGTGATATCATTGTGCTTCACTTTGACTGATAAGGACGTTTTGTGTGAGGAGTGATCTAGTGGATCAGAATCTTAAAAATGAGTTTCTGAACTAGATCTGATTTTTCTGAAGTGAATTATTGATGTGATTGTATTTAAGGGTACAGATGACGTGTCTTTCAGTGGTAAAAAAAAAAAAGGTTCAGATAGGTGTAGTGGGGCAATAACGATATGCAAAATGGCCCCAATGAATGCTCTTAATTAAAGATTTGTGGATGTTAAGATTCTGTGTGCTCATGTATTTAATGTAGAACAATGTACTGAACTAAGGGAAATAATTGAAGTTGGCTTGGAACAGCTCAGTATACTAGAGAAAGGTAGGAGGTGGAGAATCCATGACTTCCAATTCCCAACTTAAGCTCTGCGTAAATGATTTGAAAAGTTTTATATGTGCCCTGGAATAAACATGATAAGTTGCATTGCTGAAGTTTCTGAAAATCAAACCTAGAGTGCCATCTTGTGAGTTGCTGAATTACAACAGAAATTGAATTCCCAGATTTTCAGGATGTCTTTTGTTAAAGTAAGGGCACTGACTGGGAAGAAATGGTATTCTATGGGTTGGCAATAACAACATGTGTACAGATCCTGTTGAAGCGTAAGACCTGAAAATCTCAGTTTCTATACAACCTTTTTGGAGAATTTCGTGCATGAGTGCTGTATTTGTATTATTTCCACTCCTTCCAGTCCCCTCCAACTCCTCCCATGTCCCTCTCTACTCCCTCTCAATTTCATGTCCTCTTCTTTGATTATTATTGTTACATACACACACATAGATTCATGTATGTACTGAGTCCATTTAGTGGTGCTCCTTTGTACCTGTGTTTAGGGCTGCCCACTTGGGATTTAAAAAAAAAAAAACATCTCAGGGACCTAGTTCCTGGAGAAAGCTGATTCTCTCTCCTTCAGTATCCATTGATCGTCTGTAGTTCTTCATCCAGAGAGGCTTCCTGTGAAATTTCCCCTCTCCACCTTGGTATGTGAACTGGTCTTGTCATTATGCAAATCTTGTTAGACTACAATACTGTGGAGATACCATGTGTAGAGTGAGCAGCAGGTGTCTTGTCCTTCTGGCTCTTACAATCTTTCTGGTGCCTCTTCTCTGATGTTCCCTGAGCCTTAGGTGTAGAGGTTGCATTGTATTTCTTAGGGCTGGACACTTCATAGTCACTTATTCTCTGTTGACCAGTTGCAGAACTTTGTAATAGCCTCTATCTGTTCTAAAAAGAGGCTTCTTTGATGAGTGGTGAGAGGTACATTTAGAATATAATAAAATATTATACTATCTAGGAAAGTGACAGAAGTGAGTTCTTCTCTAGTATCCATGACCTCTCCAACAGTATGTACTTGACTATGTTTGCAGTACCACACATGAGTTCCTTCCCACTGAGTGGGCCTTAAATTCAATTACACAGCTATTGATTATCTCAAAGATAAAAGTGCCACTATTACATCAATAGAGATAATTTTCTGGGACAGTCATTGTTGTGGCTCCTAGGCTTTACAGCCTGGTAGGATCATTGATTGGTTTTCTCCCTAGGTAGCTTACATAGTATCTTCTGATACTAAGAGAGCTGGTCTTCAGGGAGGAGGCTTCCAGGTCAGTTCCAGCTCAGTTATTCCAAGTCCTGTGTCCAATGTATGATAAGTCTTCAGCAATAGGATCTTAACTTCATGTTCTGGGATGCAGCAAGGGCCTTGGCAGTAGCCTGCCTTATTTGGGGAGTCTCTTGGACTACCCTGCATAACAATTTGAAGTGAAGGTTCCCTTGCCTGGTACTGTGATTTTTGTGATACACCCTTCATTTATACACTTACACTCTCATCTCTCCTATATGTGGGTTGTGCAGTAGAATTATTAAATACTACGTTTCCCTTTGACTTTGCATGCCACCTAAGCATTATTTATCTCCTTTCCCTCTCTCTCCACCTATAAAGGCCTCCCTCCTCCTCCCCAGTTAAAGTGCCTCTGATTTTCCCCATTTCCCGCTTCATAACACCTGTCTCCTACTAGTCCCCTCTCTTGAGCTCCTTCTTCTCCTCTTATCCCCATGATTCCTTTCCATTTTCCTGGCTTTTGTGGTTATAACAGGATAGCTACTCACATTTAGGGATTTGGAACTAAGATTCACAACTGAGAGAGAACATATGTCACTTGTTATTCTGAGTCTGTGTTACTTGGCATTTACTGTAACAATTTCTAGTCCCATCTGTTCACTGGCAAATTTCATGATTTCATTTTTCTTTACTGCTGAATAGAACTCCTCTGTGTAAATGTACCACATATTCATTATCCATCCACCAGTTAAGAGAAGTTTAGGTTGTTTCCATTTCCTAGGTGTTGGGAAAAGAGCAACAATAAACATGGCTGAGCAAGTGTCTCTACAATAGGATGAGTCCTTTGCATATATGCCAAAGAGTGGTATAACTGGGTCATATGGTAGATCTATTTTTAGTTTCTTAAGAATTTTCCACACTGATTTCTTTAGTCATTACACTGGTTTGCAACCTGAGAGGTCGATTTTCCTGGTATCCTCACCAGCGTTTGTTGTCATTCATTTTCTTGATCTTAACCATCCTGAGGTAAGATAAAAATCTTAAAGTAGTTTTAATTTCCATTTCCCTAATTGTTAAGGATGTTGAAAACCTTTTAAGGAATTTCGTAGCCATTTCTTTTTAAGAACACTCTTACCTCACCCACTGTTAGTGGGAACACAAACTAGTGTAACCACTATGGACATCACTGTGGAGAACTCTTAAAAATCCAAAAATAAATCTGCCATATAATTCAGTCATACCACTTGGCATATAGCCAACAGAGTCAACAGAGTCATCCTATTACAGAGATACTTGAAGAGCCATGTTTATTGCTGCTCTTTTCACAATAGCTAAGAAATGGAAGCAAACTAAATGTTCCTCAGCTGATGAATGGATAATGAAAATGTGGTACATTTATACAATGGAGTTCTACTCAGCAGTAAAGAAAGGTGAAATCATGAAATTTTCAGGTAAATGGATGGAACTAGAAACTGCTGTACTAAGTGAAGTAACACAGATTCAGAAAACAAGCAGCATATGTTCTCTCTCATTTGTGGATTTTAGCTGCAAATCCGTAAATGTGAGTATACATCCTGCTATAACTGCAGGAGCCAGGAAAATGGAAATGAACCACGGGGATAAAGAGGAAGTAGGAGCTCAAGAGGAGGCAATGGTAGGAGACAGGTATTACAAGGGGGAACTGGGAAAAGGGGGGATACTTTAACTGGGGAGGGAATAGGGAGGGCTACACAGGGGAGTGAGAGGTGAGATAAACAATGCTTAGATGGTATGAAAAGCTAGAAGGAAATGGATTAGTTCATTGAAACTAATTAGTTCATTGAAAGTCCTATTGAAAAATATACATACAAGTAATGTGTACAGCTGAAGGTTATATAACGAAAAACATAGTATGCGACAGGAGAACCCTCCCTTACAGTTGTCGGTCAGGGTAGTCCAAGGGGCTCCCAAAATAACACAGGTATGCTACAGCCCTTGATTGCCACCCAGATATTGAAAGTAAGACCTTATTGCTGAAGACAGGCCACACTTTGGACACAGGACTTGGAGCAATTGAGCTGGAACTGACCAGGAAGCCTAGCTCCCATGGTATTAGATACTATATGAACTGCCGAGGGAGAAACCAATCAATGGTCCTACCCTGTTTTAAAGCCTAATTAACAACTGGCCCAGCAAACTATTGCTACTGGTACAGTAGTGGCACTTTTGTCTTGGGAGTAATCAACAGCTGTCTACTTGGAATTAAGACCTGCTCAATGGGAGGGAACTTATGTAACTGTAAACACAGCCAAGCACACATGGCAAGAGAAATCATAGAGCCTACAGAAAAACCTACTTTTGCCACATCCCTAGACCAATGTAATTTCTTACATTATTCTAAATATGCTTCCTCATATTTACAGACAAGTTTACCCTTCGTCTGTCATCAAAGAAACTTCTCTTTGCAACAGATGGGACTATTACGGAATCCCAGCACTGTCAAAAACAGAAAATAAGTGTCTGTGAGATGCTTAGCCCTAAGTGACACATCTTTAATGTAACCTCTACACTTAGGATGAATATATCTCTTAATTCTCACCAGAGACATTTCCTTATGTAGTAAATGATGATTTACACAGAAACCCACAACTAGCCAACATGCAGAAAACAGGAGACCACATAGTACTTATCCCCTAATAAAACACCTATTTCAAACCTCTGCCACCCAAGGCTCAGGAATCATTGCAGAAGATAAGGTAGAAAGATTGTAAGAGACAGAGTAGGTGGATGACCACAAGGAAACAGTTGTCTGGACAGCTGGTCAGTTACTCGTATGAACTCACAGCAATGGTGACAGCATGCACGAAGTCTTATGCAAGCTCAAACCAGACAAAATCTCAGCATAGGCATGGGATAGTGGGTAAGAAATCCCAACTCAACCGAAGGAACTTTTGTCAATTGATGGTTGCTGGGAGGGGGAAAGAGAGCGTTTTATAGGACTGGGACTCTTGATAGGCCCAGTGACTGGATCTACACTGAAGGACATTGGGGGACACAAATCATGCTCTATAGGCCAATATATATGAGTTCATTAAATTGTGCTGGGGGTAATGGGGGAAGGTGGGGAGAGGTGAGCAGAGGCAAATGCTATCAAACTACATTGTATGAAAATTATAAAAAATCGTTTTTTTTTTAAATGCAAAAATAGCAAAAAAAAAAAAAAATAGAACTCTGTTCAGGTCTGTACCCCAGGTTTTAATTGAATTATATGTTTTCTTTATTCTTTGTTTTTGACCTTTTTGTATATTCTGGAAATTTATCCTCTATCAGATGTAAAGATTCTTTGACACAATTGATTGTTTCCTTTGCTGTACAGAAACGATTTGGTTTAGTGAGGCCCCATTTGTCAATCCTTGGCCTTAATTCATGAGCGAATGAGGTCAGGTTTAGAAAGCTCTTTCCTGTGCCTATATATTGTAGGGCACTGCCTATGTTTTCTTCTAACAGTTTCAACATTTCAAGTTGAACCTTGAGGTCTTTGATCCATGTGGAGTTGAATTTTGTGCACGGTGATAGATACAGGTCTAATTTCATTCTTTCATTCTTCCAGTTTCCCCAGTATCATTTGTTGAAAATGCTCTCTTTCTTCCCATGTGTGTTCTTGGCATCTTTGTCAAATATCAGGTGACTGTGACCACATCAACTCATGTTTTTGTTCTACTGATCTACATGTCTGTTTTTGTATGAACACCACACTGTTTTTATTAGCATAGCTCTGTAATATAGTTTGAAATATAGTGTGGTAATCCCTCTGGCATTGCTCCTTTTGCTCAGGATTACTTGGGCTACCAGTGTCTTTTGTGGTTCTGTATTAATTTTGATTTTTTTAAATTTCTATGAAAAAAGTCATGGAGATTTTGATTTGTGATTGCATTGAATCTGTAAATTGCTTTGGTAGGATAATGATTTTCACAATATTAATTCTGTTAATCCATGAGAAAGGGAGGTCAGGGAGGTCTTGCTATCTTTAATGTTTCCTCTATCATTCTTCAAAGACTTGAAGTTTTTATTGTAGAAATCTTTAATATCTTTAGTTAGGTTTATTCTGAGATTATTTTTTGAGACTACTGTGAATGGGAATGTTTCTATGATCTAGTTCTATGACTGCTTGTTATTGGTACTTAAAAGGTTTGTGATTTTCTCTGGATGAGGGAAATTTGATCTTCTCTAGATAGGCTGACTAGATTCCAGTAGATGAACTTGCATGTCTGCAACATCTGGGTGCAAATGCTTGACTTGATAAGCCTTAACATGCAATAACAGAATGCATGAAATCTGATGGTGGGGGCTATGGAAGGTGAGGATGAAGGAGGGGGTCTAAATATGATCAAGATTAATTGCATGAAATGCTCAAAAATTCAATAAAACTATATATAAAAAAGGTTAGTGATTTTTGAAAATTAATTTTGTATCCTGCTACTTGGTTGAAAGTGTTGATTATTTCTAAAAAGTTTTCATGGAATTTTTGAGCTTTTTATGCATAATATATTGTCTGCAAACATGGATAACTTGACTTCGCCTTTTCCTAGATGTGCCCCTTTAATTTCCTTCTCTTGTCTTTTTGCTCTATTTAGTGTTTCAAACACTGTATTGGAAAGGAGTGGGGATAGTGAACAGCCCTTTCTGGTTCTTGATTTTAATGGGAATGTTTCAGTGTTTCTCCATTTAGAATGGCATTGGCTGTGAGTTTGTTTGATATCCCTTCAATCATGTTGAAGTATGTTTCCTCCAGTCCAGTTCCCTGTAGGACTTTTATCATGAAGGACTTTGTCAAAGAACTTTCCAGCGTCTATTGAGTTGATCATGTGATTATTGTCTTTAAGTTCATTTATATGATTCATCACATTTATTGACTTATATTTATTGAACCATCCTTGCCTCTCTGGAATAAAGCCAACTTGATCATGATGGATGATCTTTTTACTATGTACCTGTATACAGTTTGCAAGTATTTTATTGAGAATTTGTATATCTATGTTCATTATGGATACTGCCCTGTAGTTTTTATTGTTGTTGTTGTTGTATATTTACCTGGTTTTAATATCAAAGTAATACTGGCTTTGTAGAAAGAGTTTCAGGGGTCTTGCTCTATTTCTATCTTTTTTAATAATTTAAGCAATATATTAGTATGATAACAAATTAAAATAATATAATACAATAAAATACAACACTACAAATGCCAAATTGTTATTCTTTATCTCTTGTGAATGCACAGAAGATATTCCTTTCGGGGGTGAGGAAGGGATTTATTTGATTTATTACACTTCCAGGTCAAAAATCCATCACCGAGGGAAGTCCAGACAGGAACTAAAGCAGAAGTGATGGAGGAATGTTGCTCACAGCCTTATTCTTCAGCTCCCTCTGGCACATGCACATCAGATTTATTATACATCCCAGACCTACCCGCCTAAGGATGGTGCCACCCACAGAAGGTTGGGCCATCCCACACCAATTAATAATCAAGAGGAATCCTCATAGGCATTCCCACAGGTCAATGTTCTGAAGGTAATTCTTCAGTTGAGGTTCCCTCTTCCCAAGGGACTCTGGGTTGTATCCGTTGACAATAAAACTAACCAGTACATGCTATCTCTTGTCATCTTAACACGCACACACATATCACTGCTAAACCATAACCTCTCCTTTGTTGTTTGTCCCAAGATCTCATGTTAATATAATTATATTAAATACAGTACAACTATTAAAAGTCCTAGACTTTAAATTTTTCAATGCTTCAGAAGTTCAAGGTCTCTTTAAAAATACAAAGCTGCAATCAAGCTAGTAGCCAAACTGGACAATGTGTAACAGTCACCCACAAAGTACTGGATTTGAAATGATGAAAGATGTAAAATTGACGGGGTCATAGACTGCAGCTGAGGTCTGGTTAGATTAAGAGCCCTGAAGTCAGGGCAGGAGAAGACATTTATGAAAGTACAGCATCATTTGCAGAGGAGAACCCCTGATATTAGAGATACCAGCACTGAGGGACATCTAACAAATACAGTGTCAGGTGTGAAGTGGAGCCAGCCTGAGCCTGGAAGACAAGCAGGGTGTGATGAGGATGGTAGAGCTGGAGAAGTGGGGTTGCTCAAGCTCTTTGGTGCCAGAAGATCATTAATGAGTTCCAGATGCTAGACATGAGTTACAGGATTTGGTGTACAATGCTGCTCTGTGGTATTTCTTTGATGTGATTGTTCCTATGCCCCAGCCCTTCCTTTTTGGACTAAGATGTGTTTAACTTCTTCATGATTGCCCATAAGCTCATAGTCAAGAGACTGGATTTTATACAGAAGGTATTCTTAAAGACAGTTTGCCAGGGGCTGGAGAGATGGCTCAGTGGACTCTTACAGAGGACCCAGGTTCAATTCCCATCTCCCACATGGAGGCAAACAACCATCCATAACTCCAGTTGTAGGGGATCGGTTGCCCTCTTCTGATCTCTGTGGACATTGCATGACACAACTGCACTTACATACATGCAGGCAATACACTCATACGCATAAAATAAAAATAGTAAATAAAATATTTTTAAATATGGTTTTCCAGTTCATTTGTCTAATAGTAACTGAACTTTAACTTCTAAATGTATAACTACAATTCTGTCTTTATACTAATTTTCATCCCAGTCTTTCACTTTTTCTATTTCTTTCCTTCTAACTCCCTTCGTAGAAGTATCTTCCTCCAGAAAACATACCCAGAAAATTCTTATATAGCCAGTCATTTATACTAATGAATTTATTGCTTCACTTATTCATTCATCTCTCAAATAATCACCAAGTGTTTACTTTACATAAGACACTGCTCTAGTATGCTTAGACTTCTTAATGAGCAAATTCATTTTCTTTGAAAAAAATCAGTCATAAAACCATAAAAATATACAACACACATACATATTTGCAGTTTTCTTAGACATTGATTATGGCTGAGTGTGTATTTATGCACAAACACAGACTACTGTGAAGTACCTACGCTATGAGAGTGGCCATACATTCATGCTATCAGAATTAAATGTTCACTTGAAGACCAGTGATACTGCCTTTTAAATTTCATCCTTTTAAAATATTGAAAGTAACAGAACAGCCAGACTTCCAGAGAACTGTCCCTTTGAGAGTTAAGGTCATATGCTCCCAAAATAAAAGTGAGAGCCTTCCTTTCTTGGTAAAAAAAAAAAACAGCTCTAAGTAAGGTTATGAAATGGGTGTGAGATGATCCTAAGCACAGAGAAACTACCCTAAAGCTTGCAGTTAGCACTGTGCTTGGAGTATGAAGTACATAATATGCCATTGGTGGGATGCTAGGTCTCGTTGTACATTCCATGCTGCAGAGGGCTATCTTGCAGTCACATTCCTGAGTCTGACAACTGCCACAGTGCAACTGTTTACTCCATCTCTAAATGTCATATCAATATGACCTCACAGAGGAGGTATTTGTTTGTGTGACTCCTTGGAGCAGGACCTTCTCCCTGTCGGGAACATCATGAGTTGTTAATAAATATGAAAGTATTAGAAGAGGAAGAGGGAATCAAATAGACAAGAGCAAGAAAAGGAAGAAAGGATGGAAGGAAGGGAGGGGAGGAAGGAGGGAAGGAGGAAGGAAGGCAAAAAATACTGCAATAATAAAACTAACATCTATTAAATACTTATTATCAAATGTAATAGTCTAGAATCTAAGTTTTATGTAATCTGTGGACTCCTCATAAAATCCCAGAGAAAGTACTATTATCACCTCTATTTTCCAGATGAAGAAATTGGGTACCAAAAGGCAAAGGAACTTGGGAAATATGTGTAGTTTCTTAGTGGTAGAGCAAGATTTGAACTCGGGAATTCTCATTTCTTAATCTGAACTTGTAAAAACTGCTTTCTCTGGCATCTCCACAATGGCAATGAAAACAAAATGAACTGGGAAATGGTAAAGAATTTGAAGAATTTCTCAATAAACCCTTCATTCAGTAAATATTTATTGAGCTGTTGAAGATGTAAATTCTGCAGTCAAAGTGCTCACAATACAAAGTCCTGATGAAGATGAGAGAAACAGAAAATAAAAAGTGCAATAGATGGGGCTGGAGAGATGCTCAGCGGTTAAGAGCACTGACTGCTCTTGCAGAGCACCTGGGTTTGATTCCCATCACCCACACGGCAGCTAACAGCCACCTGTATCACCAGTTCCAGGGGATCTGACACCTTCTTCTGACCTCCATGGGCATTGCCAACACAGGTGCATTTACACACATGCAGGCAATATACTCATACTCATAAAATTAAAATAATATATTTTTAAATGCAATATATTTCAAAGCTAAGGAAGAACTTCATGCTGCACAGGATTTAAAGGCAGAAGAGAGTCACCACCTCTATCTATCTAGGAGGAGGTGAAGGTGAGGCAAGAGTTTCTCCTAGAAGTAATTTTGGGCTGTCTCAGAGAAACTCTGAGGTAGAATGTGTTAGGAGAAAATGAGGCCTGAGTGTTAAACAGTAAGGGTAGATTGTAGACCTGCATGTGAAAACTGCTAAGGCCAGAAGCTTTGGTATTTGGATTAAAGAGAGAGGCTAGGCTGAGATAAAATTGGGAGGAAAATTTTCCAGTGCTATTCATCAATTTGTGCCATTAAGAAGGGACACTGGGCTCCTGAGATGGCTTAGTCAGTAAGGGAGCTTGCTGCCAAGTCTAAGAACCTGAGCTCAATCTCCAGAAACCACATGGTAAGAACAAAAAAAAAAAAAAGAACTGATGTCCACAAGTTGACTTACGACTTCCACATGTGAGCTGTGACACCTTCCCAAAATAAATGTAAGGTAAATTTGAAGAAAAAAAAGAAAGGACATTGTGAGATGACTCTCTGGTTCCTGACTTGGACAGTTTGATGGTACTGTCCATTAACCTAGAAAGAGAACAGATGATGAGAAATTTAGGTAAGTTGGAAGAGGGAAGATACAATAAAGATAATAAGTGACTATTCAATTTGGAATCTCCGTAAGATTTCTGGGTTAAGATGCCTAGGAGCCATATGATAGAGTAGATAGACCCAAGTAACATTAGGACATCAGTGGCAGTTAAGTATCGTAAAGTAGAAGCAATACAGAAAGAATATGCATAAGTAATGGAAGAACAGACTAGGAAGGACTCTATAAAACACCAATAACAGGAAGTATGTAAAGGAAAAAGTGCCTGAAGAGTAAGAGAATCGATTACAAAACCAAGGTACAAAATTCCAATAAAAAAATGATCAGTAGGGCTGGAGATGGGGCTTAGTGCTTACCACACACGTTCACGACCCTGGGTTTGATCCCCAATACTAAAATATATTAAAACTGGTGATGATGTTAAATGCAATAGAATGAGCACAGACCATGTAAGAACACATAATCAGACATCCACTTAGGGATTTATGCCATTAGGTGATGGTTGAGACCAGGAGCTTGCATGGAGAGCTCTTGAAAAGAAAAGGATAACTTTTTCTCTAAAGAAGAGGAAGGAAGACAGGAGAATAGGGAGATAAAGGTGAATTCATCAATGTTTTAAAGAGAGCTAAACTTCAGGGCGGATCTATGAGTTAGGATAAAATGTGAAATTGCATGCAGATGTGATGATAGAATCGATGACAGTAATGAATAGTTCAAATATCCAAGGAAGAAAGGGGAAAATATAAAAGGCTGCTGAGTACAAAGAAGTCCCACCCACCGCTGAGAAGAGATCAATTTACAGAAGCACAAAACTGCATCCCATCTGACTTCCCTCAAATCCTCCATCAACTGCAACAGGTTGTGATTGAATGGTGGATTATCAAATTTTAAGAATTCAGGGGTGGAACATCATAAATGCTCAAGTGAAAAGGAAACAAGTTAGTGAGTGCCTTCGTTACCTTTCAGTTACACCTGAAATAATAGGAGGACAGGTTTGTTTAGGCTCATGGATTTATAGCTTTCAGTTCATGGTCATTTACCCCCATTGCTTTAAAGTCCCTGGTGAGGCAACACATCATGGTAGGGGGTGCTGGAAGAAAGAGGCTTACCTCATGGCAGTCCAGAAACAAGGAGGCAGGAACAGGTAGAGATTCCAACTTTCTTTCAGTGGGTCCCACCTCTTAAAGATTTCACTAGTTTCTAACAGTGCCACACACTGGGCACCAAGCTTGTAATACATGACCCTTTGACAGACATTCCAGTTCCAAATTAAAGCAATCAGAAATGCATACCCCTGGATTACCAACTGTTAAGCTAATCATCTACTGATTGCCTATGTAGTGTTCTGTGGAGAATAACTGCTCAGGTAATTGGTGTTCAGTCACTATGTGTTCAGCACTCTGTTAGGCACTGAACTTTCAAAGCTGCATGATTCCTACCCAGGATGTGTTTACAGCTGGATGAATTAATCAGTTACAAAAACCACAAGGCAAGGTAATGTTATAAAGGCTAGGATAGAAAGATGCGCAGGTTGCTGATGGATCATAGAGAAAAGAAGTCTAAACACAGAGTGGGAGAGGTGTGGAAATAAGATATCCTAATGAAGCTATGCCTGAGGGGAGTGAGGCAGGCAGAGGGCTTGGATGAGTCCCACAGAAGCAAAAGATGAGGCTGCAAAGATAAGCAGGTAGATCACCGTAACCGTTATAAATCATATTAAGGAACTTAGATCTCTCCCATCGTGCTCATTTTTTTTATTTATTATTTATTTATGTATTTATTGTTTGCCTCTCTGTTCATTTATTTTGCTCATTACACCTAACAGCAAATGCAAACAAGAATTTCTACTCCAGGGATACAGGACAACAGTCTGAAATTGCTCCTGTGAAAACTTTTCGAGGTCCTGTGTATCCAAAAAATGTGAACTTTGCAGCCTACTATATATTATACCAATTTTAATGTACTTTGAATTACTTTCAAACATGAATTGTCAAGACCCATGGTTCTTCTGGAGCTTTCTGTCTGTGACTGATGACAGAAAGCATCACATAATGAGCATCACATAATCAGATTTCCATTTTTGGAAAAATAGCTTAAGGGGACTAGAGAGATGGCTCAGTGGTTAAGAGCACTGACTGCTCTTACAGAGGACCTAGTTTTGATTCCCAGCACACACATGGTGGCTAATAACGTGTCCATAACTCCAGTTCCAGGGGATTTGACTCCCTCTTCTGACCTCCATGGGCATTACATGACACAGGTGCACTTACACACATGCAGGCACTACACTCATACATATAAAATAAAATAAAATAATAATAATAATAAAAATTTCAAAATGAAAAACAGTTTGCAACAATGTGTTGTGTGTGATTTAAAAATTAAGAGCAAGGACAAGAAAGGTGGTTAGAAGGCTTATGTAGTAACCCAGACAAAAGCACATGGATCAGCTGCATTATCAGAGGAGATCAGGTGTGTTCAAGGCGGTATGGCCATAGACGGATCAGCTGCAATATCAACATGCCCTGAAAGGGCTGGAGAGATAGTTCAGTCAGTAAAGTCCCGGGCATGTTGTTCTTCCTTTCTGTTGTTGGTTTGTTTCTCCGTGCTGTGGCACCTGGAAACCATACTATAATGTAAATTCTCTGTTCCTGTTCCCCGTACCTGCTGTGCTTTTTCAGAGTTCAATGATACTTTCCAAACCAAAAGACAAAGTTTGAGATAACTTCTAAAGAGAACAGGAACCTTGGAGACATAGCTTGGCTAGAGATACATCTAATGTCTAGGACCTTTCAGCAGCTTCAATCTTATGGTAGAAAGTCACCATAAACAAAATTGCAATTGTTCTATTTTTTCTTATATGGGGCCTTCACAACTACTTATAGACTCATGGAGGAGAGAAGAGTAAGGAGGCAATTAAAAGTTGCTCTTGCCTCTACTTTTATTCCCACCTTTGAGCTTTGTATGTCTGAGCTACATTTACACAGCCCCAAGAAACTAGTGTCTAATAAAAGATGAAATAATGGTTTTTGCCATGAGAACAGAAGAGTGGAGGGAATAACAAGTCAAATGGGATCCATAGATTGAAGGTGCTGGTACAATAATGGTGTTAGTAGGCATGAGTGAGACGAATTTACAGAATATTTTCCGTTGAGAAATATGCAATTGTTTTGTAGCTTTTTTGTTTTCAACGATGGCATATTTAAGGCAGAAAGTTGTGTAATTATTTCTACAAAATGCAAGAGGTTGTGGAGCTCTAACACTCCATAAAAAATGCAGTCCATGGTTCCTGTTGCTTTAATTTTGACCTTATTTGTAAATTGCCTTTTCATGCTGAAAATGTTAAAAGTAAGAAT
>NW_008358774.1:7512857-7514763 GCF_000622305.1 Nannospalax galili | reverse complement strand
ATAATGCATCGTATGAAATCCATGCCCACTCCCTCACTTTAACTCCTCCCATATCTCCCTATCACTTTTTTGTGATAACTTCATGTACTCTTTCTTCTTCTCTGATTTATTTATTTATTTTTATGGGGCTTTTGGGTACTCTAACATTCCCCCCGCCTCTGAAGAGGTAACCCTAAAATCTTTTAAGGATTAGATACAAGCTCCCAAATACTTTTGACATTTTTGGCCTTTGGAACAGAGTATGTTGCTAACAGGCCCAAGGACATTTTGACTTTTAACCAAGAAACTGGCTACTTTCTTGGGGTCTTTTTACCCTAACTGTCTAGCCAATTCCTACCTCCTATTCTTATCACACCATCCTCTGAAGGGGTTACCCAAATTGTCAATAGGGAACAGGGATGCAGACCGCTCTGTCTTCTTCATGCTGATCAGGGATGTAGGGTGAGGCAATTGGAGTACCCCTTCAGTAGGTCTATCTAAAAGAAACTTTTTATATTACCAGATAATTTTTTAAATACTAATAACAAACATCACATCTTTTCTCTCATAAGTGGATGCTAACTTTGAAATCTTAAATAAGTATGTTTTAATTTAAAAATCCAGAAGTCAAGAAATTAATAAAGAAGAAGAGTTAAACGGGGTGAGGCAGAGGAGGGAGTATGTGGAGGGAGAGCTAACACTAAAGGCCTTTTAAAAAGGCATATGGAAACCCATCACTATAGAAACTAAAGTATATTAGAGAAAGAGATAAAAGTGAATTACCTTACAACAGGGTGACATTGCCCCTACTAGACACCAATAAAAGCCCAATGCCAGGAATAGACTCCCTGTTTTGAAATTGTTGACCAGGGGTCCCATAGACCCTCAAATAGACCATCGCCCTTGCTCTTGGTTACTTACCAGAACTTCACAGTTAAACCCTATTGCTGAAGATGCTACATACATGAACTGTAGAACAAAGAAAAGAAATCAACCTGGTGCTGACTTCAAAGCCTCATGTCTACTGTCTGGCTTTCATAGTACTGGAAGGTTCTATGCAAGCTGCCTGAAGAGAAAATCTAGCATGAATCTTACCCGTCTATAAATCCTGTGAGTTAAACAACAGTTCTGGCAAGATCTGCACACTGGTGCAATAGTGACACGAATATTATAGGAATAACTACTTTCTAATTGGATTTAAGATCCACTTCATAGGATGGAGCTCACACCTGACAGTGATATCAAAACTAGCAACCTGAGGCTAGACACCCACAGGCCATGGGAGAAAGCCTAATACAACTATTCTGCTAAATAGATATATTATTAAAATGATTTCTAATGACTTACTGTTATACCCATAGATTAATACATTTCTCAACTCTCAGAAGATTCCTTATGCAGTGGATGGTGATTAACAAAGAGAACTGGCCAACGTACAGAGAATAAGAGGCCACAGAGTGCTTATCCCTGATCCTCTGCCTCCCAAGGTTCAGGGATCGTTATGGAAGATGGGACAGAAAGACTGAGAGCAAGAGGAGGTGGACGACCACAAGGAAATAGCTTTCCAGACAGCTGGTCAGTTACTCACATGAACTCACAGCAATGGTGAGCATATGGACAAGTCCCATGTAAGCTCAAGTCAGACAAAATACCAGGATAGATGGGGGAAGAGGGTAAGAAACCCAACTCTACCTGAAGAACTACTGTCATGATTGCTGAGAGGAGGAGCATCAGTCTCATTTAAGGGTGAGATTCTTAGTATGTTAACCAGACTCCAGTGGATACACCCACACCAAAGGGTGACATTTCATGACACAGATTGGCCTCTATAGGCCTTAATATATCTATATATAGAGAGATAGATAGATTTAAAAATACATAAATTTGGTGGGGGTTAGTGAAGGAGGTACAGATATGGGAGGGGATC
>NW_008358774.1:7490357-7507857 GCF_000622305.1 Nannospalax galili | reverse complement strand
GATTTCATCTGGGTCTAACCTTAGCACCCACTCTAATTCCATGAGAAGATGTACAAATAACTCAGTGATAGGAAATGTTTAAATAAATAACTTGGAAATACTAGCTGCAGACATACTTCCCCTGAAATTGCATTGATAAAATTAACTCACACTCCTCTGGGTCTTGTAAGTCCCAAGTCTAGAAGCATCAAGAAACAGACTCCTGAAGGCTAGGTAGATGAGGTTAAGAGCAAATTAAGAACGACTTTTTCTTAGCAACCCACACAATGGAAAAGAAATCAAAAATTTATGGACATTATTTTCCTCTTATTCATTAAAAAATCAATATAGTTTAGTCATTAACAAATTGGTAATGGTATATACATACAAATTTGCATTATTCAAGTTGATATGTTTTAAAACTAAGTTTGCTCTGCAGCCCCAAGCCTCAGTGCACAGTTATCCAAATGTCTTTCCCAGCTTAGGGTGCACGGGAGAAAGACGATCAGTGGAGGGAGACAGGCAGGTGAGGCAAAGAAAGATTCCGTCCAGATGGCCAAGGAAAGTCCCTCCCGCAGAAAGAGGCTTGGACAAAAAGCAAAAGCTGGTAAGCTGGAACTTGGATTGTCTGAGTTCCGGTTTTCTTTCCTTTTTTATATTTATTTTATGTGTATACGTGTATTGCCCCCATGTTGGTAAGTGCACCCGTGTTGTGCAATGCCCGCAGAGGACAGAAGAGGCCGTCAGGTCCCCTGGAACTGGAGTTACCGACAGTTGTGCTGGGATTTGAACCCGGGTCTTCTGCAAGAACAACCAGTGCAGTGTTCTTAACCACTGAGTCTTCTCTCCAGCCCCTGAAATCATTTTTTGTATAATACACATACTATACCAACTATTAGTTGAATAGGAGTTTGGTGTCACTGTGTTTGTTCATGAATCTTAGATGGATCTTCCAATAAATCCTCAGATGAACGTACTACTAGGTGCTGAAATAGTGATTAGTTCATCTAGGGTTATTATTTTCCATACAAGTTTTAGGATATCAACTGCATTTGGCATGTGTCTCCCTATTGGCTAATTCCTCCAATGGGCAGGGCCTGACATGGCACATGGACTATGAAGGGGCTACTGGGAGCAATCTTGGGACAGAAGCCATGAGCCGCGGGTACTGTGTGTGGTGTGGGGGATGTGTAGCCAGCCGTTCAACTGCTGAAGGGCAGAATGGACTGACTCTGGTGGACCTGGGGTGATCGCTGGCCCCAGAGGTGTGAGCGAATGCTAGCAGTGACTATGGGCGTAGCATGGTCTGATAAGGTGGGCTCTGAGTTGCGGCACAGGGCTAGGCACTGGGTACTCATTCCTTTGTAAGTTAATAAACTCACATAAAATATATTACATGGCTTGCCTGATCTCACAGGAGACCCAGAGGGAATTCAGGCCACAAAACTGGTGTAGTCGGCAAGATAAAGGAATTACAGCCTTGGGGATATGGGCCTCAGAAAGCAGTGCTGTTCCCTGCTGCCCCTGTGGTGGGTCAGCTGGGCTCTGAGTCCCAAATCCAGGAGAGAAGCCAATCAAAACCTATATGCTTAATGGGGTTAGGGATAGTCATATGGGTTATACAATGGATCACAAAATCTGTAACTAAAAAGAGGCCAGCCACACAGAAGTGTGGGCCACAGCTATGTTGCAAATGTGCAGCGATGTTGCGGGTTGGTGAGGCAGAAGATCCTGGCAAGAGCACAGGGTGCTGCAAAGCTGCTCACCTCATGGTGTTCAGGAAGGGGAGAGAGAACAAGAGAGAGAGAGAGAGAGAGAGAGAGAGAGAGAGAAAGAAAATGGGACATTTTAACTTGGGTAAGGTCCAAGGACTCAGGAAAAAAGACAGATAATAATGAAAAAGGAAACTGTCTAAAAATAAAAGTAGCTAAAGCTGCCCCTCAGATTCAACTTTTGATATTAAAAGGAAAAAAAAGCTAACAGTGCTGTAGTTAGGAAATGCTCCACACTGGAACTGTTAAAACTAGGAAAAACTTACAAGCAAGCAATCAAAGAGCTCCTCACCACGTGGCTCATGAGGATATGGGACATGGGAGCAAATAAGGTCAGTTTATATCCTTCAAAAGTTTCACAGCTGAGTTATATAACCACCCACCCATCCTTGCAATATAGGCTGTTCAACCTAGGCCAGTGCAGGGGGAGCAGTCCTTAATGGGATGACTGGTGGAAGACATTAAAGATACATGGTCATCACCTAGGGAAACTTGAATAATAGGACTATAAAGGAGGGGCAGGCATTACTGAGAGAACTAGGTATAAGAAAATATATGATGCCCAGTTCACTGGGACAGATGAGACTGTGTTCATCAGAGATATAAAAGAAAGCTTAATTCAACTGAGACCTCAAGAATAGTATAAAGCTTTAATGGTTTTGCTAAACACTTTATGGGACAGGAACTTTGTAAACTGAGAGGGGCTTTAGCAGATCTGAATGACTCTGACCAGTATGCAAAGTGTGTCTGTAGATGGTCCACTTGGGTTGTTCAAAGACAAATGTGGCAAGACTTATGTCAAGCCCAAATCCCCAGAGAAAAAATTGATAGAAACCCAAAGTTGGTATTAAGGCATTTCTGGAAGGTTTTAAAACCAGAACAGCTTACAAAGGACATTTGAAGAATAAAAACTGTACAAGGGGTGGTTAAGAATCCCCAAGGATTAAATAAGGTGCATTTCTCTTCTGATAAAGCTATACTATGGGTGGAAGCAGGTTTTCCCACCAAGTTGTCCCTCAGCAACCTGATGTGGTCAATGGGAAGAGGACAGATATGGCTACAGCCAGGAGGCAGACCCAGAGCTTGCCTGACTCAGGGAACCCACAAGTGCAGCAGGGGCAGGAGAAACCCTCTGCCTCCTTAGCCTAGTGCAGGGTCAGACAACTGGAGCCAACACCTGTAAGTGTATCAAGAATGAAAGAATGCAGAAAGACCCCATGTAAAATCCCCCAAGTGCAAAATTACTCCAAAGGGATAATTAAAAATGGTAAAGAGCTAACCAAATTAATTCCTCATACCCATGATATGGTACCTAACAAGAATCTATGGAGAAAACAGTTAATACAAATGGACAAAACCTTGCCATGCTTTGTGAGACCTTGTCTATGAGTGATTTAATATGCAATGTTAACGTTCTTTCGAGTGTTTTACAGATGTGAAATCCATTTGAAAGATACCTGAAGAAGTAAAGGTCAGCTATACCTGTAAGATTCTTGGGAATTTTATGTAGGCTGGGTTAGATGGGGATAGAGACTCTCAAACTATACCACTGTTAAGAAAATCTACAGTACCAGGGGTGGGGTTGCCCCCCATGAGCTGTTGGTCAGAGAGAGATCCTTGAGGTCCGCCAATTCACCAAGGCTATTGCCATTAATGTCAGTTGTACACTAGAAACGTTCATAAGGCCATGTTGCTGAGGACACTGCATGTTGTGAGCGTGGGAAAAGAAGAAGAGGTGGAACTGAGACAAAAAAAAAACAAAACTCCATGCTACTGGATGGATGACATTCATATTGATGTGGATGGTTGAGGAAGAAAGGATCCCCTATAATTCTCCTTAACAACGGACCCCATGTGCTGCACACTATGGACATGCCAAACAATTCCTGCAAGTGCAATAATCGCTCGACCAACACACGTATAACTGACAAATTTCTAATTGGATAAGCCCACTCCTAGGGGTGAAACACACATCTGGTGCTGTAGACCAGGTCAATGACTTGCATCAAGACAGGCTACAAGCCCTAGTAGAGAAGCCATCATGAGTATATTGTTTAATGAGTTAGTACACCTACTGGGATATCGTCTAGGCATTTGTATTTACATTTGTGTTTGTTTATTTAAAGTGTCTACTTCTTTCCATTTGTCTTTATAGCAGAAGAAACACCACAGAAATATATCGGCGGCCACAGCCTAAAGACTACTAATGGGGAAGCCCAAGAAGCCACTACCTCGCCATGATACAAGAGAGATCTCCCTACATCTATCAGCCCCTCCAAGGCTTAGGGACTTCAGCAGAAGATGGACGGGAAGATTGCCAGAGCAGAGGAAAAGGGTGGAGTGTCTTCCTATGGGCTAGTTCCTCCAATGGGCAGGGCCTGACGTGGAGTGTGGACTACGAAGGGGCTGCTGGGAGCCATCTTGGGACAGAAACCACGAGCTGCAGGTAGCATGTGTGTTGTGGGGGACATGCAGCCAGCTGCTCAGCAGCTGAAGGACAGAATGGACTGACTCCTGTGGACCTGAGGCAATCGCTAGCCCTGGAGGCGTGAGCAAATGCTAGCAGTGACTATGGGCGTAGCATGATCCGATATGGCAGGCTCTGAGTCACTCGGCACAGGGCTAGGCACTAGGCACTCATTCCTTTGTAAGTTAATAAACTCACATAAAATATATTATATGGTTTGTCTGATCGTGCGGGAGACCCAGAGGGAATTTGGGCCATAGCACGGCATTTTATGTTTTGTAATAAAAAAATTTAAGCTGAAATTCTCTTTCAAGGTAGAAGTATATTATTTCTACTATTTCTCTTCCCTTTAACCATACATATTTAATAAAACGCATGATCTTCAGAGGAACAAATTATGATATGTTCATGTAAAAAGTAGAATACTTTCATTATGTTTGAAGAACTCTATGGAAAGAAAATTATTTAGAATTAAAGAAAATCACAGACAGAATAATGTATAGATTGGAAAAAAATTAAAGGATATGAAGACTAGTTAGGGAGTTTCTAGGTGGTAAATTCGATCCTTGAAATGGTCTTAATTTTTATAGTCTTAGAAGTGCTTTATTTCCTTCAACGTTGAGGTTAAAGTATATAAATCTACTGAGCGTTTGCTCACTCGTTTTATGATCTCACATTTAAATACACTAAGTATGAACATGTAAAGAGACATCTCAGTAGAAAAGAAAATGATGAATTTGGTGTTTTGCTTGTCAAACTTCAGCATAATTAAAAAATCTTCAGTTTGGGGCTGGAGAGATGGCTCAGTGGTTAAGAGCACTGATTGCTCTGGCAGAGGACGCGGGTTCAATTCCCAGCACCCACATGGCAGCTACATTCTGACCTTAACTCCAGTTCCAGGGGAATCCAAAGCCCTTTTCAGATCTCCACAGCATTGCACGACATGGGTGCACTCACATACATGCAAGCAATACACTCATACACATAAAATAAAAATCATAAATAAAATATTTTTAAATTTTTTCAGTTCATTAAGACCCTAGCCTCCATCCCAAGTGATCAAAAACATGATAATAGTATTATTTTCTCATTTTATGCATATTTTCACTTTAATAAAGTCCACTGGAATATATATGTCTGTGTGTGAGTGTGGAGTACGTGAATGTGTATGTGTGTGTGTGTGTGTGTGTGTGTGAGTGTGTGTGTGTGTGTGTGTGTGTGTGTGTGTGTGTGTGTGTGTTGGGCCTGTCAAAACTATATGAGGGTCAACTTGGAAAGAAAAGAAAAGAAATTAAATTTGGGAAGATAGCTTGACCTGAATACAATAAATAACTTTTCAAATGTGAACATGATAGAATTGATAGCCAAGGTCATCAGTTGCTGTCTCCTGGGTTTATAGTATACACTTTATGAATTCATCTCTTGGCATCATAGAATTTGTATTTTACACAGAAGGAAACTGACACTCTATGATTAACATGCTTGGTTTCTGAAAATATGCATCACATAGTCATTGGAGGCAGTGTAATAAGCCTCCCTGTTTTGCTTTGCATATCCGTCATCTCAAGACCATCAGTTACACCTACCACTATCTTCCTCTGTAGGCATCCAAATGATAAGAACTGTGGGTGGAAGAACAGGAAACTGGGCAGTAGGAAACAGGAGTTCTGGACCTGCTTTGCCGCCTGTTACCTATATAAACTTGGGCAATCAACTTCTTTCACACTTGGTTTTCTTCTTAGAAATCACAAAGGCTGGGATAGTGCTGTAAAGGTTTATTAGAACTCTAAAAGTCTCCCTCAAGCTTTAAATGCATCTTTGAGTCAGGATTTCTTCTGCTCTCAGTCAGACCTAGGGAGTTTTTACTGTGAGAACTATTGTACTTTGACTTGTTGGAGGAAGGAGGACCAGCAGTCCAAGCTCATCCTCAATTGCAAAGCAAGTGTGAGGCAACCATGGGCTATCTGAGGCACTATATAAAACTTATTTAAGAAAAAATAAGCCAGTGTGAACTAAATTTGCCTCATTTTCAGACTTGTACTGTTACTGTAAGAATTTAAAAAGTAATTCGTTGTTTTATTTTTCACTTGATTTCTTCGTTTGCTAGTCTGTTTTCCTGTTGATGTGAATACAGTATGTCATCTTGCCACAGTCCAGTTGATAAAGCCTTAGAGGATTTTCAAGCATTCTTTCTGCTTCAAGGTCTAGTTTACATGCTAATTTTTAAAACAGCAGCATAATAGGGACAAGCTCCATTATCCCCAACTCAAAATTCTTCTATCCTAAGTCTGGACCCCTTAGCTTCTTTGTATTTTTGCCTCATCAGGAGGGGCTATTTATTAGGAGTCATACAAAATAAACATGAAACGTTTGCCATAAAATATGACAACCACTTTAAATAATGTTGACTTAATTAAACTTTAAACTTTATTTATATATTTTATGGCTTCAGTGTGAGCTCTTCTCGGATGTTTACTTCAGTGGAAAATCCATCATGTGAGGACCTTGAAAGGAATTAATCCCCTTACCCCTGGCACAGAGCTCAGCTCCAACAATTCTGATCTAAATATTTAGTGATGGATGATACATGTTTATGGAACAGAGGGCAGCATGACATTTAGATGTGAACTGCGCTTTCCATCTTGAACATATGGTTGGAAAGACACTGGAGGCTGAAGTTATGCCAGTGGGTGGAAGTTAAGGTTTTTTTCTACTTGTCTTTTTTTTTTTAATTCCACTTTGTCCATTCCATCTGTTACTGTAATCTTTATAACAAAACTATTCTTACAATCAACTTTCCAGAAAAGAAGTTCTGCTGACTTGTGGGTTTGGTAGTGTATCCATAGTTAAACTAATAGCCCATCTGGGTGTCAGCCAAAGGTTACAGGACTCTCAAAATATTCCTGGAAAAAAAAGTTTATCACTAAACTGGAGTTTCTCATTAGTAACCCTGTGGTGTCTAATCTGTGAAATTACATGATTAACTCCTTTCAGAGTCGGCTCTGGTTGGATCTTGTAGTCCCACAGGAAGTTATTAAAAGTATCACCAAGATAATTCTCCAGCTTTGTACTTGGCCTCTGGGGTAAAGGAAATAGATCATTAGATGAACACTTTATAATAAAGTCATAGATCACTCACAATTATTAAATGACTGTCAAGGAAGATTATTATTTTAAAAGTTGAGGACAGTGTGATTTGCAAAACAAACAAAAGGCATGAAAGAATTTCTTAGTTCCTTTGTTTGGGGAGAGGAAGGGGAAACAGTTTTCTCCCTCTGCATTTTAAAAGCTCTTTGAAACATAGAAAGCTTACTCTGTGCTTCGGTTTTCCCTAAGTTCTTTAGCTGTTCCTTGAATGAAAGAGATGATTCTAATAGTAAGTAAAAATAAGATGCAAAAGAGATGTTAAAGAACATGGAATGGATACATGCAAACAGTGTGGGAAACGGTTCCCTGCAGAAGTGTGGTCATGTGCCTGGTCAGTGGCTCCTGGAGAGTCACAGCGATGACTCTAGTCATTCAATGCAAAAGATAATGTAATAGCCAAGACACTTTGCCCTTGATAAGGTAGAGTACAAAAATATTAGAGTTAAAGAAAAAACAATACCAGATAACTTTCAGGACTAATGGTCCAGTTCCAAGACACGGTACAGCTGGTGTTGGTAACTTCATTATGGTATTTGATTTCTTTTTTATTTCATTTTTTAAAATTTTTATTGAGCTTCTGTATTCTCATACAACAGTTCTCCATCAGACCCAGACCCCCTCCCCCATCCATACCTTCCCTGTCCCCCAATGGACCCCATGCACTCCACCACACATGGTAAGTCCTATCCAATGAAGATTTTGCACCCAGATGCCCTTCAGTGCAAATTTGTCCTTTGGAGTCCACTCAGTCTACCCAGAGATTGTGTGCAAGGCAGACTCTCCCCCACCCAGCAGCAGCCAGCCTCCAACAGCTCTCAGTCTAGGGCTGACTGGCCACCCATCTCTCTCTTCCCCCCCTGGGCCCTTGTTCAATTAAGTTGGCATGGGTCCTGTGCTCAATGCCACAATTGCCACAAGTTCACATGTGAAAGCTTCCAGTGTCCTGAAAGCCTCTGCTTCCCTGTATTCATGAACCAGCCTTGGTTCTTACAATCTTTCTGCCCCCTCTTCCAAAATGGTCCCTGAGCCGTGGGTGGGTGAGGTTCAATTTAGGAGTCCTATCCAGGGATACACACTCTGCAGTCTCTTATTCTTTAAAACTTGGGCAGTTGTGGCCTTCTGTGTGCATCACACTCTGCTGTAAAAGGAAGTGTTAGTAATGAGAGTTGAGGGATGCATTAGTTTTTTTCTCTACCTCTTGTTCCACTATGTTCCAGGAGCTTAGTTGTAGTGGTTCAACTGTAGATGTGTCACCTAGTACTGGGCCTCTCTCAGACGTATATTCTCTGTGTCTGACAAGTTGTGCAATTCCACAGTAGCCTCCATCTGTTTCAAAAGAAGCTTCTTTGATGAGTGGTGTATATTATGCTTGTCTGTAAGTATAAGAATTGATATTTGGCATATAGCAAGAAATTTCTTTTGTCTAGAGATATGAAAGAGATAGGATTTTTTTCTAGGATCTACATCCTCTCCTGCCATGTGTACTTGCCTGAGTTTACAGTGTCATCCATAAGTTCACTCCCATGGAGGGGCTTCAAGTCCAATTAGATAGCTGTTGGTTGCCCCCCAGATAACAGTGCCACTACTGCACCAATAGAGGTAGTTTGCCATGCCAGTCCTCATGGTTACTAGTCTTTAGGACTGGGTTGGAACATTGGCTGTTTTTCTCCCTTGGCAGTTTGCATATTATCATCTAGCATTATGATAGCCAAACTTCAGTTAGAAGGCTTCCAGGTCAGTTTCTGCTCCATTGCTTCAAGTCCTGTATCTGAAGTATGTCCTGTCTTCAGCAGTAGGGTCCCATCTGCTAGTTCTGGGAGATGACCAAGAGTTTTGGCAATAGACTCTGTTATCCTAGGAGTTTCCTGGACCACTCCCACCAACCACTCAAAAGAGAGATCTCCTTTGTCTGGCACTGTGCCCCCTGCCAAGCAGCTCCCAAGTATACACATTCACCAATGTTCAGACACTATATGTGCACCACACATGGGATCCCAAGGGCTTTATCTTAGCAGAGAAGATTTGTTACCTTTTCTGATTCTAGACCTAGACTAGTAGGCACACAACCACAAACAGATGTTATCAATTTAATCCCATCTATTGCTTGCAACACAAATGTTCCATGTTTCCAGTAAAACTCTCACTATTGCAGCACTTTCTTGAATATGCAAAACACACTTATACATTGTTTTGGAGTCAAGGGCAAGGGAGGATGTGGATGTTTGAATGAAAATGTTCCCCATAGGCTCCAAGTATTTGGATATTTTGTCACCAGTTGATGGCGCTGTTTTGGGTGGTCTTAGAAGGTGTGGCCATGATGGAGGAAGCACATCACTTGGGGTGGGCTTAGAGAGTTCTTAAGCCTCACGAGATCTCCAGTCACGCTCTGCTTCCTGTGTCTGCTTGAAAATGTGAGCCTCTGCTTTCTGCTCCTGCTCCAGCCATCTCTGCTGCCATGCCTTCCCACCATGACAGAGTCCTGCCCCTTTGGAACCGTAAGCTAAATGAACTCTTCCTTATGTAAGTTCCCTTGGTCATGGTGTTTCTGTCACAGCAACAGAAAAGTAACTAATACAGTATCTGTATTGTAAAAGTCATTCCTACACTTTTTAAAGATTCAATGTTTTATTTTTTATAATAATGTGATGCATCAGATTAAAATCATCTTTTCTCTTGCAAAATACCTAAGTAGTCTAGAAAATAAGCTACCCATAGACTATGCTACAGTAATACGAGAACACTCACAAAGGTTATAGTTCATAAAACAGAGAATGAAAGTGAAATATCTAGAAGATTTCTACAAATAAAATAAAATTTAAAAAGGTATCTTAAGACAGCAAAAGAAAAACAAACTCTATTCTGTGAACTCATCATAAACAATTATTTTACTACAGGTAGAATACAATATAACATTTTTTTAGTATCTAAAATTCATCAAGTCCGTATACCATACTTTGGTATAGAATGTTTCAGTAATGACAAACTAATTATGTTTTCTTAAGTAAGATGGGTTCTTGTTTCCTCTTAGCATGTCTTCATAAGGTAAGGAGGTACAGACTATTGTTAGCCTGCTAACAGCCCCTTGGGAATGGAGGCACTTGCTTTCCAAATGCAAAATGCTAACTGTATGGTACAGAGATGTGCTCCTCTCTGCAAATTGATCTTTGTGAATAAGAATTGCTTCATCCAAAGTGACAAAATTCCCTGGGTACAGCTCACCTCCCACATTGTCAAGAGAGATGGACAAAAGGGTCAAGCCATGTGTGTGGACTTGGGACAATATTGATGGTCACTCTCAACTCCAGAGCATATTTTGAGGCTCTGTGAAAGTTGAGTTAAATACAGTTTACTTTCCCGCTACCCAGTCACGCCCCCTACTGCTCGCAGGAGTTTCTCCCAAGAACTTTGTCCAAAAACCACACAAGCAAATTTCTGTCTCATAGTCTGTTTCCTGAGGAAGCAGAAGTCACAAAAACTCTTTAATGTTATCCAAGGCACATTATGTACCACTGCTTTAGTCTTTTGTACTTTGCTCTTGAAAATAACAGTCTGATATATGTTAGATACCAAATATAACTCACAGAAGAAAAAGGAAATTAAAGTACAGGAAAATTTAATTAACTGAATTTAACAGTTTTGTTGGCATTATTCATTTTAGTCATAAAAATAATCAACACAAGCATCATTAACTCACATGACACAGCTGACTATAAAACTGTGCCCTTTGTATTCCTGGAATTTAAATTCTTTAATGATTCATTTCACTCAAAACTTTCAAGCTATTTTTATACAAATACACATCAAAATGCTTAATCTATAAGGACACTGTTAGGCATTTCATAGTACTGTGACAAAATACCTGACAGAAATAACTTAGAAGGAAGAAAAGTTTATTCTGGCACAGTTTTATGGGTTTCAGTCCCTGGTGGGCTGGCTCCATTGCTATGGATCTGTGGTGAGATACAGTTTCATGATGGCAGGAACACATGACACAAGAGACTATACATTTCATAGCAGCTAAGGAAGTGAGAGAGAGGGAAGAAGAGAGAGGAAAAAGAGCAGCAGGAGGAGGAGGAAGGTAGAAGGGAAGGAGGAGAAAGAGGATGAGAGGGGAAGAGGAAAGGGAAGAAGAGGAGGAGGAGGAAAGACAAGAGGGAAAGGAAGGGACATGAAGAACAAGATATATGCTTCCAGTACACACATCTGATGACCCCCCTCCTCCAACCAGCTCTATCTTCTTGTTTCTATCCACAGCCTCTCAACAATATCACCAGCTATTAATCTATCCATGTATTAATCCACTGACAAAGTCAGAATCCTCATGGTCCAATCTCTTCTCAATAATTGCATCCACCAACACGGGACCATGCCCTCAATAAGCACTATAGAGGTGATCATTAACATGATGCAATCTTATTCCTTTTTTAAAAGTAGCAACATAAATTACCAGAAATAACAAATTTATTATTATGTACCAGCTATCCAAATACTAACATAGTTTCTGACTGCTGGGGTCTGTTGGGTCTTGGTATTGTATTACCTTTGTCAGGAGTACTATGCTCATGGAAGTAAGGCAATGTTCTATTTTTTTTAAATCAGATATAACAACACATGTGCATCAGATAATGGCAATGGATCCTCTGTAGTGTCCTCATCTTCTTCTGTACTGCATTTCAATTTTGGTAGACTAGACACTACATTTCTGCAACTGGTTTTACACCCTGAGTATGATTTGAATCCTGCCAATGAGAAGAAATTTCTATTTGATTTGGATTGAGGAAGGGTGAGACAGGGCCTCTTTCCAAATCCACCCGGTAGACCAAAGTTGTCATGACAAGAATCTATGTTCCTTTGTCAGTTATCAGCTTTCTGGATGTGGGCTGAAGTAGCAGTAATCTTCTGACCTCTAGACTGTAGCTATGTGGTGTTACTCTGAGAGCAAATGTCTACCTGTATCCCTGACCTTTACTCTGTTAGCCTTCCCATTGACTTTATAAACACCTAGTTCCCCACATTCGATCCCATGAACTAAAACCATTTTGATGATTAATCTTGGTTGTCAAGTTGACTGGATTGAGAGACACTTAGAAAGTTGGTGAAGCACATTACTGGATGTATCTATGAGGATATTTCCATTGATAACTGGTATATGAGTCTACAAAGGGAGGGAAACACACTCTGAAGGTGAAAGCCACCATCTAATAGGAAAGGGACCCAGTGGATCAAGACAAAAAAGCACGAAGCTCCCATGTTCTCTTGACTGCTCTTGATTGAGGCATTTCTGGCTGTTTCCATCTCCCATGGATGCTAGATGGAAGATCCTTCAGCCTTGAATTTTGGCTTACTCCAGCAACTCCTAAAGGTGATTCCAGGTCCTCATCCTCACACTGGACCATTCCTTCTTATTCTAAGGCTTTCAGATTCTTACAGTGAGTAGCAACTGATTTCTCTCCTGTCCAGCCCACAGACAGTCATTGTAGAAGTGTGCAGCCTCCGATCATGTAAGCCAATCTATCTCTTTTTTATAGTTATAGATGTATTCTGTTGGTTCTGTTCCTCTGGAAAATTCTAACCAGTGAAGCATTGGTTCTTACTTCTGTACTAAAACTTGGCTGATAAAATTCTTTCCCACCTAGAAGAAGTCAAATTTATTTTACTTGCACTGTGACTATTTCCATTAGCATAAATATATAAGTGAGTATGTCACAAGCCACTCTCTTTTGTGACAGAAAAAGATGCTTCCTCTCTGTCAAATAACTTTGGGTAAAGATGTTTTAACATTTTTTCAGAAAAATATTCCTGCCTAGATTAAGAAGTGTGACTATAGAATAAAGGTTAACCTACAATATCTTTCTAACAAATGCAACCAAACCCAAAGAATCCAGGCTCATCAGTTGAGATAATAATGCTGGAGCTTTGTCCTCAAACAGCCACATGTAGTGCCATGATAAGACCTTAAGGGGAAACAAAAAAGGCAGGCAAAGCTGAGTCTTCTACACTGGAGTGTCGTCTCTGCCAGAGAATATAGAACTTTCCCCAAACCCACTACATTCCAGCAAACCTGCCCTATAAGCTCCTTGAGCTGCGGAGTGGGGTGTTGCAAATGCCAACTGACATCTGTATAATTGTCAACATACAATACTTGTTTAGAGCCGGAAGTCATGCCTATTCTCCAAGTTCTATGTATGGCTGACCTGCTCTGGGGTGAGTATGGGATGGTCTACCAGGTGCGTGGCCTAACAAACATCTCAACTGTGGGATGATGGACATCTAAATATCAGTTTTATAACAGTAAACATTACATTGGTAATGTTTTGGAAATACTTTTTAAAAAATGAAATAAAAGATATTCTTGGTTATTACTACAGCACTTTCTTCTAGGTACCTTTTTCTAAATTGAATGAGAGAGAAAAGCTGAAGTCTGCTTTATCAACCAGTGACACAGCCCAGCCTGTGACAGCATATTATACAGTGGGGCAAAATAAGATGTGTACAGTATTAGAAAACACTGATATTACAGTTTTTAAAAAGATATTTGGGTCAGAAAATCTGAGTTTGAATCTATCTCTTAAGAACTGCAAATCCATTGTTTATAAGCTATGTATCATTTGATAAGTTGCTTAACTTTTCTGAGTCTTGGCTTCACAGCCTATAACTGAAGGAGTGTGTTTTAGGTGGGATGTGAGCTCTAAAAGAACAAGAATTTTCTCTAATGTATTCCTAGCTATATACCCATAATTACACATTGAGCACAATAGGGTGTGTTTTCTGTAAACATTTCTTGAGAATGATTGTATATCTACCTAGAGTGACTATGATATGATTAGAGAAAATGATGTTATTGTGACATCTGTCAGATTTGCTGTGATCTCTTCTTCCAAATTTCATGCAGCATTCTATTAACACCACCTACTCAGTGTGCTCATATGGTTAGAGTTGCACAGATATCACTGTTTGTTCACATGGGACAAAGAAAGCTCTTAAAATGCCAGCAAATACCAGGAAAAGTTCTACTATTTAGTCTTTCCTTCTTTAATCCTTTCAACCTGAGCAGGATCTGATGATGTCATATTCTCTCAATCCAACCCCAGGCATCTTGTGTGTCAGCTTGATCCATTTGATGGAAATCAATACTCTCTGCTAACATTCACAGCAGTTCCTTTCTCTTACATAATATCTTTCAAGATGGGTGTCCATTTGACATAGCATCTTTGAGCTCAGACTATTTCCAGGATATGGGTTTAGCAAGGGTACACTCTGATAATCACCCTATACTGAAGTTTGGGGAAGAACAGATAGTAGAAACATGGGTGAATGTTGCCTCCTTGACATTAGAAAGACAAGAAAAGATCATACAATGAAGAATTCTGGGGCTGAGTCTCAACTCAAGAGCCCAAAGCAAGGATGCCTCAGCCCCAACATCTTCAGCCCCATGCCAACTTTAGGCATCATCAAAGAGGATGCACCATCTACCTCAACCAGGGGTAGGCTTGAAAGAGTCACAAGGAAGGCAGTAGCCTCAAGATCCTCTCCTAGATGAGGAATCAGAATTTTGCTTAGATATTCTTCAGCTTCTACAGGTAAAGTAGACCATGCCTTGTGGCTGTTCCTTAACTAGAATAGGATTGATTCAATGCAGTATGGAAACGGGCAAGGTCAATGTTGATTCTTCCTGAAGATGCCCTGTGAGTTCTGCCCATTCTATCCATCTTTGCGCTTTGGAGGCCAGCTCTTTACAGACTGCACCTTTTCCTCTCCCTGTTCTAGAACATTCTGCTTGCTTCCAAATCCTTTGGTGGTTTTCTTTCCTTTGCTTATGCTATCACTGTTTCATGCAGCACTGGAATAGTTGAGCAGGTTATGATTCTTGGCCTTCTACTTTATTAGGTAGAAGACTGGACTCCCAGATGATTAGTGATAGTTTGTGAAGTAAACTTTCTGAGAACTCAAGGGCCTTACATTATGTAAAGCTGGATTACTAAAACCAGTCTTTGATCTTCTCTTAGTGAAAACAATGTGGTCAAAAGTGCCCTCTCATCCAAGGACAAGAAAAGTGGGCAAAACCAACATCAGAAAATTCATGTTTCACATGGACCACTACTGATCTCATAATCTAAATGAATCTTGCCAAAGCATTTTTGCATGATTACAACATTTTTGTTAAACAAGCAAGACTTTTTAAATGAATACACTTAATATCTTTATTAGATATAATAATACATTAAAAATCTTAAAGAGGAAAATGCCAAATATTCACACAGTCTTTTGTAATAATATTTTTGACATCACTTATTAATACATCACTACATTGGGTCTCAGTCAGTAAAGTGCTTGCCATGTAAGCATGAAGATCTGAAAGTAATTCCCAGCACCCACATAAACAGCAGGTCATGATGACATGGGCTTATAAGCCCAGAATCGGCAAGGCAGAGGCTGGAGGCTCTGTGGGGCTCCCTTGTCAGTCAGTGTGGTGAGTCACAGGCCCCAGGGAGAAGCCCTGTCTCAAAAGAAAACAAGGTAGACAGCTTCTGAAGGGTAACATTGGAGGTTGACTTCTGAATGAATGTGCAGACACATATAAAAAATTCATTAAATTGTTTGCTACTTTATGACAGCTGTTATGAGTGGGACAGGGAGAGCAGTGCCAGTAGCTCCATAAAAAGCCTGTTGAAGACTGTATAGGTTAAAGAAAAGGAAAAAAAAAAGCACAAATTAGATTTTATTTGTTCCATTATAATTGGAGTGGTTTGGAAAGGAATAAAATATTCCGTTCATATACTTTCAAGAAAGGCAATTCAAAACATTCCATTTAATAAATAAAATAATAAAAGCAAATTTTCACTTCATGTCTAGTTAACAAAGGCAAAGAAGAGGGAGCAGAAAAAGAAATAGACAGGCAAAGAGACCACACACAGTCACAGAAAGATAAAGACAGGGGCCCTGCTTAGGAAGAGACATGGCCGTTAAAAGTGATGCAGGGAAATGTGAACAGTGGACATGTTTCCACAGAGAACAGCCTTCCTCTGTGGTCTGTCAGTTTCAGCCACTAAAATCCATAAAGTTTTCACATTTCCTACAGGAAAAGCAAATATCCTTGTCACTTGCTGAATACAGGACTGTGGGCTGAAGTTTAGGGAAGAACCAGAGGTGTTCCTCAACCAGCGTTCCCAGTCTGCTTTGGCAAGATTAACAAAGTCTGCTGCCTGCTCAAGTTTGCCGGAGAGAGAATGCTCAATACCTCAGTTCATTCTTTCACCAGTAAACTGTAAAAGCGGAAACTTAGTACTTAGTTTAGTACTAGACTCTTTAAAAACACAGAAAACAATACTAGGTCCTCAAAGAATTGGTATGGTTTTAAAGGAAGGAATGGAGAGGGGGTGTTGCCACTTCTATCAGTCTTTTCTTAAATGGGTTCTTTTGGAATATAAACCCTGAAGGAAAAAAAGCCTCAGAGAGAGAAAAATGAGCAACAAAAGTAACAAGCCAAAACAAACAACAAAAACCCAGCAGCCCTGCACAACAACAAGCCTGGAAACAGGAAAACAACGAGTTGCAGGAGGAAGGATCTAGAACTGGGACATGTGAAGGGAGTGGTCACTATTCCTTTTACTAAGCTCATCCCAGTGCTGGACCTAATACTTTAAGCCACACTTAAAAGATGCGTTTAGGACCAGAGAGATGGACTAGTGGGTAAGAGCAGTTGCTGTGCAAGCATGAAAACCTCAATTCAGATCCCCAGCATCCACAAAAAAAAAAAAGTCCAGGCATGGCTGTGCATGTCTGTAACCCTATCATTGAAGGGTGGAGTTGGTGAATCCTGGGAGCTCAATGGCCAGTCAGCCTAGCAAAAATGACAAACTTCCAGTTCAATCAGAGACTGTCTGAGGGGGATAAGGTGGAAAAAAATAGAGACGGTTTCCAAATATCCTCCACTGACTTCCTCACCAGTGTGCATAGGCCTGTGCACCTGAAAACTCATGTGCATGTATCACACATACACAAAAAATAAGAAAAAAAACAAAAGATACATTTAAATATAAACCTGTGATAAGTACATAAAGAGATTTTAACAGCTTTATTGAGGTGGATGTCTGGTGTTTTCCTCTACCACTCTCCACACTATTTTTTTTAAATA
>NW_008358774.1:7471063-7489968 GCF_000622305.1 Nannospalax galili | reverse complement strand
AGAGAGCTTTCAAAATTGTACTCAAGTTGACAAGTAAGCAGATACGTTTTTTATTATTTTTAATTTTTTTCATGTGTATACATGTGAGTAGTATATGTACATGTTCATGTGGGTGTGTGCATGCCTGTGGAGGCCAAAAGTCAATGTTGGGCATCCTTTTTTTTTAATCATTCTCTATTTTTTTTAAATATTTTATTTATTATTTTTATTTTATGTGTATGAGTGTATTGCCTGCACATATACAAGTGCACACGTGTCTTGCAATGCGTCCGGAGGTCAGAAGAGGGCATCTGAACACCTGGCACTGGAGTTATAGGTGGTTGTTAGTCACCATGAGGGTGCTGGGAACTGAACTCAGATCCTCTGCCAGAGTAGCCAGTTCTCTTAATGGCTGAACCATCTCTCCAGCCCCTCTCCACACTATTTTTGAGAAAAGACCTCTCACGGAACCTGGAACTCATTGATTCAACTAGACTAGTCAGAGCTCCACAGATCTGCATATCTCCATCAGGGCCTCATCTTTGGTGTTACAGTTGTATGCCTCTGTGCCCAGCTTTTCACGTGGGTGCTAGGGATCTGAACTCAGGTCCTTATGCTTGTACAGCAGGGATTTTACTGGCCGAGTAATCTCAGCCTAGTTCAACCATTTTTATTACTGAGTAGCATTCCATTTACTTGCTATACTCCAATTCTGTTTTATCTACTGACTTGGGGTGTTTCCACATTATAAGCAAAGATTTTATAAGCAAGTGTGTTTATGTTTTTATATTGGAACTTTTTTTCTCTTAAATGAATATTGAGAAGAAAGGCTAGATTTTATGATAGATACGTTTAATGCTTTAAGAAACTGCTGAATTATTTTCCAAAATGATTGCATCATATCACCACCACACATTAATGTATAACAGGTCACTGTGCCAACAAGTAGTATGGTCAGTTTTCTGACCTATAGCTGGTTTAATAGCTGTGTAGTGTTACCTCATTGTAAGTGGAAGGCAGGTCGCTAAATTACTTTATTTGAATGGTTCACATGAAAGAACTTCAATGGCTGTTTTGATGCCTCAGTTACCAAGGAAGTCACTTTTAGCTGTGGAGAAACTATCCTAAGGTTAAACTTTCTTTTATCATGGGTCCCTAGGGTGAGCTTATTAAAGACATGCCCCAGATTCCAGGACCCTTGTCTTATAGAAAGTATTTTCAGCAGTCACCCAATTCTTGAATGGATTTCATTGGCTCATTCAGGCAATGAATCTCAGTAAAGTCACACAGGTAGGGACTCATTCTGGCCAGTGCCCATTTAGTGCTCCCTAGTAAGAGATGTGTGTGTGTGTGTGTGTGTGTGTGTGTGTGTTTCAAATATAACACACATTCCATGGCAGACAGCCTATTCTCCCATTGGTTGAGATCTGCTCTCTTGATTTCCTGAAGGAAGACTTGGCTATTTTGTTGATTATGCTTCATTACTAGTTCCTCAAAAGGTCTGCTTTCTTTATGACCTTGGTGGAGAATATTTGTTAAAGTTCCTCAAAGCCACATCAGGATGATTAAAGTGTAGACATGGACAGGTAGATGTAGGAGTTATAGAGTTCCAGGTTCATCTGGTTCAATGGTGGCCTCTCAGTCATGGAGGGAAGTTGTGTGTACCTAGGAGGGGGATAGTAGCCATGGAAGGGGGTAGAGACAGAGGAGCTATCTGAAGAATCTGTGAGGAGATGTTGAAGTGCTAGCTCTAAGGAGCTGGGCAGCTGTGGTGGGGTTGGGATGGGGGGGAAGGCTCAGTTCCATGTAAGGTGAAAGTAAATGTGACCTCAAGCCTATCTCATTTTCAATTTGCTTTACCCTAAGGACATTGAACCTCTTTTCCTCCACTTACTTTCCATTTGTGTATTCTTAGGTGAAATGTCTGCTCAACTTTTGTCTACTTTAAAAATGGACCTCATTTTCCCTAAAACTAATGAGTTTTGAGGACTCATTATATAGTCAAGACTAGTCTTTGATCAGATGCATGCTTGACGAGTTTTTGCTCGGTCTTAGTGGTCTTTTCAACCTTTTAACAATGGTCTTCAAAGACCATTTGTTTTCACTTTTATGATATTCAGGTTGTTCACTGATTCATGTCTAAACTGCACTTTTGGCACTTAAGAGATATTTGCCTAACCTAAAACCAGGTTTTCTCCTGTTTTCTTCAGAAATTGTATAGTTTTAGGATTTCCACTTGGATTCATGATCAGTGGAGTTGGCTAACCATGGATGAAAACCTTTCAAGCCATAAACCAAAATAAACCATTCCTTCTTTTAAAACTGTTTCAATTATTCATTACAGCAACAAAAAGCCTGACTAACAGAATGACAAAAGCGAAGATTTATAACATAAGTTAAAAATAAGGATTTTGGTGTTCTTGTACATTTGGTTCTAAGAAAGATTTCAGGGGATGAGGCGATATCTCAGTGGTTAGAGCACTTCCCTTGCAAGTGTGAGGACCAGAGTTTGAATCTCCATAACCCACATAAAATGCATGCACCCTGCCTATAACTTCAGCCTCTGAATACAGAGACAGGAGCATACCAGAACAAGTTAGCTAATGAGACTGGCCATATCAGTGAGCTCTGGGTTTAACTAAGAGAACCTTCTTCAGTGCAAGAGATGGAAGAGCAATGGATGATATTTAAGACATCAACATATATGCATGCACACACATACAAGTGTACACATGTGCATGTGTCCCCACACACTCATGTACCCACACATATATAAATGTGCATATACACGCATGTACAACGCACATACATGAAAATTTTAAAAGGGGAAAATATAATGAATAACTTTTTGCTCTGTAGCCTACATTTAATGTTTTCTTCTGTAAGAAAAAAAGATGAAAGTGTTCACTGATACGTTTTTTACAGGCATGAAATACTGGAAGGCGGGTTAAAATGTTCATTGATAAAATGAACTAATTTTTTAAATTCTTGAAAAGCAATAAAAGAGAATATTTGCACCTTAAACACAGAGTTAGAGGGAAATTCTGGCATGCTGCTCCTGATGTACTAAGTGGAAAAAGGCAAGTTACAGAGTAATGAGTAAATATGTTCTCATGAAACATATTTGCATATGTTTATTTGTGTGAACACGGATGGATACATTAGCTATTTACTGGAGGTAAGTTTGGGAAAAGATACCTAATTACACTATAAATGGCTTTCTTCTTACTTCTATGTATTTTTTAATGTACTATGCAGTATTGACTACAAAGTCAAAACAAAAACTTTTTAAAAATCATTACATAGTCCAAACAACAAAAAATGTTTTAAGAGATGAATAAAGAGGAAAATACTGAAAAGTAAAGGCAGAAAGTGAAAATATGCTCCCAAACTGAAACTGGAATGAAACATCTGACTTTGCACGTCAATGATGCTAGGACAGCAGAAGAAAATTTGCATTTGCTGGAGTGGAAACTGGATTAGTGATGGGAAAAGGACCCCAGAATGCTGACGCCTATGGAGCCACAGAAGCGCGGGTCATCAAATTACCGGCTTATTTTAAGGAAGATGCTCTATATTCTCTGCAGAAGTGAACTAAGACAAGCCTCAACTAGTCCTACTTGCTCTAATCCTGCATTTACAGGTAGCTTTGCAAATTTTAAGTGGCTTTTTTCTATGCTACTTTCCTATTGGGTGAACACCTAGCAATTATATACTACAGGGTTGGCTTTCTTGTGAATTGAAAATGTGAGAGTATCAGAGTGTGATCAACTACCAAGCACAAACAGCAATAAGCTGATTGATCTGCAAAGCCCAAGGCTTGTCTTGGAGTTGTAGTGGCTTTTCCAGCATCATGGCACCGTGTGATGATGTTCAAGAAGCTTCCAGTTATTATGCTGGTTCCTCCAACAGCTGCCCACAGAGGGCTCAAAAGCAGTGTTTCTGCTTTGCAGGATCAACAACTTGTATTAGTATTTCATGGTTAATCAGACTCAGAAAAATAAAGTTAGGTTTACCAATTCTTTACCAATGTCTTGGAGAAGACATTGACAAGAGTGTCTTGTGCCCTTAACTGGATCTATCCAGGAAAAAGAGTAATGAAGTGACAACTGAAGGGGTCAGAACTCAAGGGGCCTAAAGGAAACAGAACAAATGGGCTATCTAGAACAGGCAGAAAACCTCAAAGGCCGTGAAAAGCAACTGATCATTCAAAATCATTTTAATCATAATTATAATACGTTAATTGAACAAATTAATAGGCTTTACAGAAATAATTCCATATGTGCATGTGGACTGTTTTACCCACATTTGCCCTCCTTTCTGTCTTCTCTTGCAATTGGTCTTCATGTTTGTTGAAAAGAAGACAGAGGCTAACATGGCGTAATCCATGCCAAAATTCATAAACTTCCCCAATTTGCAGCCTTAGACAATTGCTCTGTCATCTTTTCTGCCCAGTCTTTCCACTATGTCTGGCTTTCCAGCCTCTTTCCACTTCTTCATACTGGTTCCTTCGCCCTCCTAGTGTGAGCCAATCTAGAGCCTCCAGAGGCTTCCAGTTCTCTATAACAAAGGCTCAGGAACAGAAAAGGAAAACACAGGCTGAAAAACTACACATATACATCCATGTAATTATACATTAATAATTTGCCTCTGGCACAGACAAAAATTCCAAGAATGGCAATGGAAAGCTTCTAAGATGAGTCAGCTGCTCTTGGGTCACCATTTTCATTTAAGTGACAAGCATACATAAATTAAGGATAGGAGGGTTTGGAACTGTCTTGTAAAGAATTTCTTTACAAATGAAGCTGGACAAATAAAGCTGCTCATGGGCCTCTCAACACTAAGAGTTCAAAAATAGACTGGTGGCCATTCTCAGAGGTGCTGGGGAAGGAATTTCCACACTAGATGAGAGGTTACTATGGCTAGCCTCGAAAGCAGGGGACAACTCCAACAACTGGTGGGTTTGGGACTGTTCATCCTACCGTAAATAACGGCAGCATGTGAGTAGTTTTCAAGCTACATTCAACAGCGCTCCTGAGCATACAGAGTAGTATTGTTTTATCATCTGCCTAAATTCTTTGTTTTTTATTTTTAAAATATTTTATTTATTATTTTTATTTTATATGAACGTGTGTTTGCCTGCGTGTTGTGCAATGCACAAAGAGGACAGAAGAGGCTGTCAGATCCCCTGGAACTGGAGTTAAGAACAGTTATTTGCCATGTGGGTGCTGGGATTCGAACCCGGGTCTTCTGCCAGAACAACCAGTGTTCTTAACCACTGAGCCACCTCTCCAGCCCCTAAACTTTTATATTAGCAGTGTGCCATCAGGGACTGCGTGGGGACATTCATAAAGCGGTCCCATTAGTTCAGAACTTCAAGATTTTCTCTATTCCTTTACACAGCAGAGAATATAAATACATAATGGTTTGGGATAATTCAAGCAGCATTTTACATTGATCATCCCACTCTTTGTGCCAAATTTTCCCTCGTTACATGAAGGGCCATATGAACTAGGGCAGAATTCTGCAAGATACTGCAATAAAAATGACTTTGGCCCCAACATCTTTGCCTGTGGAGCTGATATCTAAACCAGATCAAATAGTTTTTACTCTATAAATAAAGGGTTTGACCTCCTTGGTTTAGTCAGCTTGTCTAAACAGAGAAGTTCAGCAGAGAAGTGACCCAGATTTCAAGAGTCAGAGCCTTAAGTGGATAACACATGCACACACATTTGCACACATATGCATCTTGGGTATACATACACCCAGACAGAGCCCGAACATCTACTGACATTGTCGCCCCACTGACAAGTTAAAGCTCATCTGCCTTTTTTCTGCTAAGGAGTCATTCAATAAACAGTGTAGGGGAAGAACCATCCTAGGACTTTTTTCCAGAGAAACTCTGGTTCAGTAGGTGCTAGAATGAAAAATACAGGTCTTTAAATGCATTGGCTATTTAGTTTCAATCTAAGAAAGTCAAGAAGATGGAAAGGGGGAATACCTGTGGCCAAACATCTGTGATTACTGGGTGGCAGGTGACCAGTGACATGAAGCCTTGACTTTGGTTTTTATCAGATACTTCCTAAGTTGCTATTAAGAAGAATTTTCAACAATCTCATTTTTATTAGCCGTTTGTGCCCATTATAGTTTTCTAGTTGCTAGTTTGTTATGGCTTTAACATAAATAAGGTTCTAAAAATGTCTCACATGATGAGTTGCAGGGCTGGGTATGCTATTTAGACCATATAAAAAGCCATGCAAAGGACTTCCCTTGTAATGGGACTCTTTTATATTTAATAGAGCTGTCATATAAACATATACTAGCATTTAAAATGCAGTTTCTGGACTATAAAATAAACACCATTTCTAATATTGCTGTTGGCTTTCATATGCACAGAGCTTGGTTCATTAACTACTCTTGATTCAATTTATGTGAAATGTGCTTTTACCACTAGAGCCCCACATAAATGCATTACTTCCAGTGACTGCAACCACTATCAAGGGAAAAACAGTGAAAGTCCAAAACACTACATGTTTTATGTATATTTAAACAAATTAGAGTTAATTTTAGCACCTGTCCAACGACACAAAATTGGTCAAAGTTAGATAAATTATTGTTGGGGATTATTACAGCATTCATCTATTATATGAATGTGAACATACCAGAGAAGATTGTAGTTTTATCTATAAATACATGCATAATTCAATGTTCAACTAAAAGCCAGGTAGTAGCAATAAATCCTTTACTTTACAAGTTAACATAAAATGGATTTAAATAAAGTTAATCTGTATTGACTATCTTTATAAACATAAGTAAAAATTCACTATAGTGTGCCTCTGTCTTCTCATTTGAATGATACAGATCCCACCATGAATCTGACACGTAATTTTCTTATAAAAGAGTTCACGCATATAAAGTTCCTAGTACACTGCCTAGCACACAGGCAACCATCAAGAGAAGTTAGCTAGTACTGAATTGTTAGTTTTCTAAAGCTTACTTTTAGAGTAACCACAAGTCATTGCTTATGTGTATGTTGAAAAAATTTTGTACTATGACTAGTTAAAAATTATCATTGTAAATTTTGTCATAGGTAACAAGTGTTATGCTGCATATAAATATACAGCAGTAATCAATCTAAATTAGCATATCAATGAACAAGTATGCTCTTAATTTTTGTGATGAATGTGTGGTTTGGGAGGTTCAAAGACTCTAAATGATGTGATTATTCTCTTTAATAAATTTACAGAAATATGAAAAGATATTAATGAATTTTAGAATAATATAATTAATTTTAAAAGAAAACACATTGGTATTACTAAGTAGTTGGAAGTGGCTGACATTTTGATACATGGTCTAAAAACAGATGACCCTCCCCGCATAATAAAGTACAAAAGGACAAAAGGCCTAGAAAATGAAAGGCCTGAAAATGAAAATTGAAACTGCAAAAATTCTTAGGAGAAAATCTGGAAAGCCCTTTTTTAGTTTTGTTTGTTTTTTCTTTTTCTAATTTTTTTTTAATTTTAAAATTTGTCAAGTTAGTGTTCCCAGACATCTCTCAGTGCAAGTTCATACACAGAGGTCTAGTCAGGCTATATAGACTACCTTCCCTTTAAGAAGACCAGCTCTTCCTCACCCAGCAATAATCAGCTGCCAATAACTCTGACAAAGATTGGGGGCCTGTTGTCCATTTCCACAATTCTGTGCTGGGTTTTTGTCTACTTGAGTTTGCAAGGGTCTTGTGCATGCTGACACCATTGCTGTCGATTCACATGAGAAGAGTCCCAGGAGCCTGTAGGACTCTGTTTCCATATGGTCATGCACCTCCTCCCTGGCTCTTACAATCTCTCTGCCCCCTCTTCCACAATTGTCCCCAAGCCCTGGGTGGGTGGATTTTAACATAGGAGTCCGGTCCAAGGACCCACACCCTGTATATTCTTATTCTCTATGTTTTGACCATTTGTGACCTTTTTACGTTCCTGGCCCTCTGTTGCATAAGGGAGCTCTATTGATAAGAATTGAAAGACGCATTAGTGTTTTCTTTATCCCTTGTTCTTTGTTCTTTGAGCCTTAGATGTAGAGGTTGCAACACGGATGTGCCACTTAGTCTTGGACAATTAGCAGACAACCCCTGTGTATGACCAGTTGTGGAACTCTGTAATAATCTCTGTCTGTTGAAAAAGAAGCTTCTTTGATGGGTAGTGACCAGGATACTTGTCTGTAAATTTAAGAATTCATATTTTGCACGTAGTAAGAAATTACACTTGTCTAGGGATGTGACAGCCTTGGGATTTTCTCTAAGATCTGTGACTTCTCCAGCCATGTGTATTTTGCTATGTTTACAGTACCACACATGAGTTTCATCCCATTGACTGGGCTTTAAGTTCAATTAGGCAGCTGTTAATTACCCCCAATATAATAGTGCTACTACTACACCAATGTCACTTGATGTGTCCGTCATTGATGTGATTATTAGGCCTTGAGCTGGAGTTGAACCATCAATTGATGTTCTTCCTTAGCAACTTGCATAGTGCTCTCCAACGCTGAGAGCTAGCCTTCAGGGGAAGTGACTTCCAGGTCACTTACTGTTCCATTGTCCCAAATCATATGTCCAAAATATATCCTGTCTTCAGCAATAGGGTCTTACTTTCAGGTTCTGGGAGGTAATCAAAGGAATCAAGGGCTGGGAAGTCTCTTGGACAACCTTGGTCAACAACTCAAAGGAAGTTTTCTCCTCCCTGGCACTGTTTCTTAGAAAGCTATTTTTGTAGCAGCAGGATACAGAAGATTTTCTCAAATGTAGTACAAATCCCCAGATTATTTGTAAGAAAAGAAGTTTGAAATTTATCTATTAAAATTTAAAATTCCTGTGTGACAGATGACAAAATAAAATTAAAAAATAAAAACAAATCATAGACTAGACACTATCTACAAATATACTAAAACCTCCTTTCCTGGAGTGTTCCATTAATTACAATAAACCAAAGAAAAACTCAGTAAGAACTGGACAAGGCGTTTACGAAGAAGAAAACTTAGTGACCAAGACATATACAAAAATATCCTCAACCTCTTCACAGAAAATGTAGATCCACATGCAAAATAACAACCTGGGGCAGTGCAGTGGGCTCTAAGGTTCCAGCTTTTGTGAGCTGTCACCCACACTGGGCTGGCTTTTGGTGATCCAGCTTCTTTTGAATTGCTATCCTCCTGTAAGTAACCCCTCACCCATACTACTGTAAGTAACCTCATAAAACTTGTTTCACCAAGATGGGCTACGATGGTATCCTTACATTGTCTGTCATTAGTTCTCCATCTGGAGTGAGTAGACGGTTGTTCATATATCCCCAGGAATTGTGTCACACAATGCATGTGTGACGGTCTAATGTGTCGAAAAGGAGAGAGATACAGTGAGACACAAACAATACTTGAAAAAAATATAAAGAATTTTCATAGCTTTGTAGAAAACAGCAAGCACAGTCTTGTAAATTTTTAAGGACCACAAAATACAAAAATACAAAGAAGCCCACATAGTTACCCAAACAGCAAAACTATACAAACACCAAAGAGAAAATATCAAATACATTCAGAGAGAAAAGACATTTGTTTGATAAAAGAAAACCACCAATGGCTAACTGCTCAAAAAAAAAAAACATTAGTCAATGAAAGAAAATACCATGATTTTTATAAAAATCACTGAAGGAAATAGCTCCAATACAGGTTTTTACTAACACCAAAATTTAAAGTAAAAGAGACATTTTCAGAAGCATACAAATAAACTGATCACCCAGAGGCAGGTGTTTAATAATATATTTTTTTAAAGTTCCAAAGTGGATAAATTTAAGAATGCATGTTCATAGATACTAATTATGTTGTCTACTGGAATACTGTCTAGTCCAAAAACTCAAAGAAGTAGAATACATGAAAACCAATATCTCAAAATCTGGAAAGAAACCTGAGCACTGTCGGAAAGGGTAAATGTAACAGAGAAGGGAGTATATAGAAGGATAAGTAACACCAAAGGCCTTTAGAAAAAGCTGCATAAGAAACTTACCATTAGAGAAGCTTCTTAAAGGAGATACAGATTAGATAGATAGATAGATAGATAGATAGATAGATATAAATATAGATATAGATATAGATATAGATATATAGATATCATAAAAAGACATAGAAGAAATTATCCTATATCAGGGGACACTGCTTTTTCTAGATGTCATGGGCTAATGAAAAAAAAAAGCCTTCAATACCAGGAATGGACACCCTCTTTAGAAGCTACTGACCAGGGGTTCCAGGGACCCTCAAACAATACTGTTCATTGCCCTTATTCTTGGTTACCCACCAGAACTGGATGGTAAGACCCTACTGCTGAAGACACCACATGCATGAGCTGTAGAACAGACAAGGAGAAATCAGCTGGTGCTGACTTCAGAGCCTCAACAATACGGGCTGGTGTTCACAGTGATGGAAAGTGCTATACAAGCCATCAGAAGCAAAAATGTGATCATCATCCTTATCCAGCTGTGAATCCTGTGAGCTACAACAACAACTGGCCTAGCAAGATATACCCACCAGTGCAATAATGGCACAATATTATGAGAGTAACTAACCACTCTTTAGTTGGATTTAGTTGGATTTTAGTTGGATGGCACCCATAACTGATATTGATATCAACTTAGGTCCCTGAGGCTAAACAGGTCATAGGACATAGGGGAGAACCAAATACTACTTTTCTACTACATAGTTATATTAAACTGACTCTTATGACTTATTGTTATACTCATAAAATTAATGCATCTCTCAACTCTCTCCAGAGAAGTTTCCTTATGCAATAGATGGTGCTTATCACAGAAACTTACAACTGGTCAATGTACAGAGAACAAGAAGCTGCAGAGTGCTTATCCCTAAATAGGATACCTATATCAAACTTCTGCCTCCCAAGGCTCAGAGATCATTGAGGAAGATGTGGTAAGAGCCAGAGGTGGTGTTTCCACAAGGAAACAAACTTTTCCAGGCAACTGATCAGTTATTCATATGAACTCAAAGTAATGGTGACAGCATGCACAAGTCTCATGAAAGCTCAAACCAGACAAAATTCCCAGCAAAGACATGAGGAAATGGGTAAGAAGCACGAACCCCACCTAAGGAACTTTTGGCAACCAATGGCTGCTGGGAGGGGAGACACAGTCTCTTTCAAACATGGAGCTCCTGGTAGGTTAACCAGGCTCCAGTGGATGGACCTACACTGAAGGACATTTGGGGACACAAATTAGACTATAGGCCTTTTTACACATACATACATATGTAAGTAATATTGTAGAGTACATTAAATTGGGTGTGGGGGGAGGGAAATAAGAACAGATGAGGGCCCCATATCCCTTTGTTTCCCTGGGCTGCACAGCCACTGGCTTTTTGGTGACAACATCTTTCCTGGGTAAGTCCAGTGGTGCCCACCATGTAGTGACTCCCCCAGCCTCATTTACCTCCCCTGCTCCACTCCTACACTGAGTACTGGCCCATTTCTTGTCTTAGCACCCCAGACACTGGGGCTGACCTCTCGGCCCACAGTCCCCACTGTTTCCTGATCCTTTGTATCCAGACCAAGCCAGTTCCTCCCTGAGGGCCCCAGGAGCCCTCTGGGCCTAGTCTCACCCAACCTACCTTTGCTTCCCTGGGCAACTCAGTCACCAGCTTCCTGGTGCTAGCATCTTTCCTAGGCGGGTCCCACTGCACCCACTGCACCTTGACTCCCCCAGCCGGATTCACCCTCCCAGGTAACCTCCTAGACTGGGTACTGGCCATTTCTTTTCTTGGCACACCAGATTCCTGAACTGACCTCTGGCCCAGAGTCCCCACTGCTTCCTGATCCTTCTCAACCAGACCAACCCAGTTCCTCACTGAGGTCTCCAGGAGACCTCCAGGCCTGGTCCCACACCCACTTACCTTTGCTTCCCTGGGCAGCTCAGCCACCAGCTTCCTGAGACCAGCATCTTTTCTGGGCCCTGCTCCCAGGCAAGCCCAGCCCCCAAATTCCTGAGGGTGGCATCTTTCCTGGAGGGATCCAGACCTTAGGAGAAAGGCTGAGAGCATCTGATCCTCATCTGACTTGGGCCTCTGTGGGAACTCCTGAAGATGAAAGCAATTCGGCCACTCCAGCATAAAATCAAAAGACATAATGGGAAGCCTTGACCAAACAGCTTTTCATTCCCAAGAAGAAAACCACAAATGCACACAAAATTTGCAAAAGAAGCAGACCTAAACTCAACAAAAGAAAGGCTTGAGACTCATACAAGAATCAGAAATCACAAAAGAAATTCACATGTCAAAATGACAGAGAAAAAATAATAACATGAAAAACCAAAATAATATATCCCCACCAAGTACCAATAGTCCTCTAGAGGAGTACAATGAGAACCCCCTAGAGATAATACAGGACATGGAACTCAAAAGAACAATTATAAACATGATAAAAGAATTCAGTGAATTTAAAGAACACACGAAGAAATCAAAGAACTTAAAGAAGATAGGGATAAAACTCTTAATGAATTCAGAAAAGAGAAATATTGAAGAATACTCAGGGTGAAAAGAAGAAGGAAGTGAAACACTCAGTAAGTCAATTAGAAATGACAGGAGAAAGCCTCACCAATAGGATAAATGAAATGGAAAACAGAATATCAAGACTGGAAAATAAAGTGGACAAACTAGACCACTCAAGCAAAGATTATGAAAAATTTAAGAAAACACAAGAATGGAATATGCAGGAATTTTGTGACACCATAAAAAAGTCCAAACTTATGAATCATAGGCATACAGGAAGGAGAAGAATCTCAAGATAAAGGTATGGACCAGATCTTCAACAGGACTATAGAAGAAAATTCCCCCAAATTAAAGAAAGACATGCCCACACAAATACAAGAAGCATATAGAATACCAAATAGACAGGACCAGAAAAGAAACTCTCCACGGCACATCATAGTGAAAACACTAAACATACAGAAGAAAGAGACAATACTGAAAGCTGCAAAAGAAAAACAAGTCACATAAAAGGAAAACCCATCAAGATTACACCTGACTTTTCAGTGCAAACTATGAAAGCCAGAAGAGCCTGGACTAAAGTATTCCCAGTCCTAAATGACCACAGATGCCAACCCAGTTTACCATGTCCAGCCAAAATGTCCACTATAGTAAAAGGGGAAAGAAAAATCGTCCATTACATAAATAGGCTGAAAGAATTCATGTACACGAAACAAGTCCATCAGAGATCTCTTGAAGCAATACAAAGCTGAAGAAAGGAAGAACTATGCCCAAGGGGTAATGGAAAGGAACTCAAAGAAAGTATAATGGTGGAAATGCACAGCTATACCAAGAATGTGAACATAAATAAAAATGATGGGATTCAATACACATCTTTCATTAATAACTTTAAATATCAATGGACTGAACTCCCCAGTCAAAAGACACAGACTACTTGAATGGATTAAGAAACAAAACCCATCTTTCTGTCGTCTGCAAGAAACTCATCTTACTTTCAAGGACAGGCACTATTTCAAAGTGAACGGATGGAAAAAAATATACCAAACAAATAGCACTAAGAAAAAAGCAGGCATCGTAATTCTAGTATCTGATAAAATAGACTTTAAACTAAAACTAATTAGAAGAGATAAAGAGGGCCACCTGATTTTGATTGAAGGAACACTAGGCCAAGAAGATATTACAATCATGAACATATATTCACCAAACTTTGGTGCACCCAACTTCATAAAAAAAGTTCTACATGGTTTTAAGACCCAGAATAATCACAACTCATTAATAGTAGGAGACTTTAATACCCCATTGTCTCCATTAGATAGGTCAACAGGTCAGAGAGTTAACAGAGAGACATCTGAATTAAACAATACCATACACCAAATGGTAATAACAGATATCTACCAAATATTCCACCCAAGCACCAAAGAATACACTTTTTATTCAGCACCCTATGGAAACTTCTCCAAAACTGACCATATACTGGGGCACAAAAAAAAAGACCTCAATGAATACAAAAAGATTGAAATAATTCCATGCATTCTATCAGACCACAATGCAATAAAGCTTACAGTCAACACTGGAAGAAACCCTAGTAGCTACATGAACACATGGAGATTACACAACACACTCCTGAATGATGAATGGGTCAAAGGAGAAATTAAGAAAGAAATAAAAGTGTTCCTGGAACTAAATGAAAGGGACAATTCAATACAACTAAACTGCTGGGATACATTGAAAGCATCCCTCAGAGGGAAGTTTATAGCTCTACATGCCTACATTAAAAAATTAGAGCGAACACAAATAAATGACTTACCATTGCAATTCAGGACAATTGAAAAGCACAACAAATGGAACCCAAACCCAGCAGACAGAAAGAACTAATAAAAATCAGAGCAGAAATTAATGAAATAGAAACAAGGAAAACAATAGAAAGAATTAATGAATCTAAGAGCTGGTTTTTGAAATGATAAACCACTAGCCCAGTTAACCAAAAGAAAGAAAGAGCACCTCCAAATCAACAAAATAAGACATGAAAGGGGAAACATCACAACAGACACCAAAAAGATCCAGAACATTATAAAGGAATACTTTAAAAACCTATATGCTACTACATTTGAAAACCTAAAAGAACCGGATGGGTGTCTAAAAGCATGGGAACCACCAATGTTAAACCAAGAAGAGATTAACAGCTTAAACAGACCCATAACACATAAGGAAATTGAAACAGTAATACAAAACCTCCCAACTAAAAAAAGCCCAGGACCAGATGGATTTACAGCAGGATTCTACCAAGCATTTGAAGAAGATCTGCATCCAATACTACTTAATTTATTCAAAAAGATAGAAATGGAGGGAGAACTTCCAAAATCCTTCTATGAACCCAGCATCACTCTAATACCAAAGCCAGGTAAAGATACAACAAAAAAAGAAAATTATAGACCATATCCTTAGTGAACATAGGGGCAAAAATTCTCAACAAAATACTTGCAAACCACATACAGGCAGACATAAAAATGATCATCCACCATGATCAAGTAGGCTTTATTCCAGAGATGCAGGGATGGTTCAACATACATGTCAATAAATGTCATAAATCACATAAATGGGATCAAAGGCAGGAACCACATGGTCATCTCAATAGATGCAGAGAAGGCCTTTGACAAAATTCAACATGCATTTATGTTCAAAGTCCTAGAGGGCATTGGACTGGAGGGAACATAACCTCAACATAATTAAAGCCATATACAACAAACGCACAGCCAACATCATTCTAAATGGAGGAAAACTGGAAGCATTCCCATTGAAATCAGGAACCATACAAGGTTATCCACTATCTCTACTCCTCTTTAACATAGAGCTTGAAACTCTTGCAAGACCAATTAGACAAGAGAAGGAAATTAAAGGAGTAATAATTAGAAAAGAAGAGATAAAAATCATCCCTTTTTGCAGACAATATGAAATTATATCTAAGAGGCACCAAAAATTCCACCAGAAACTCCTAGAAATTATTAACATGTTCAGTAAAGTGGCAGGTTACAAAATTAATCTACAAAAGTCTGTAGTCTTTCTATATACCAATAACAAGCAATCAGAGAAAGAGTACATGGAAACGCTCCCCTTCACGATAGCTGCAAAAAAATAAAATATCTCAAAAATAAACCTGACCAAAAACATTAAGACCTCTACAATGAAAATTTTAAATCTTTAAAGAAAGAGATTGAGGAAGACATCAGAAGATGGAAGGGCTTCCCATGCTCATGGATTGGAAAAATTAATACTGTGAAAATGACCATCCTACCAAAAGCCTTTTATAGATTCAATGCAAGGCAATGAAAATCTCCAATGACATTTTTCACAGGATTGGAAAAAAGCCATCCTAATATTCATATGGAAGCCCAAAAGACCTCGGACAGCCAAAGCAACACTAAGCACTAAGAGCAATGCCAGGGGGATTACTGTACAAGTTTTTAAACGGTTTTACAGAGCTATAGTCATAAAAACAACGTGGTACTGGAACAAAAATAGACCCATAGATCAATGGAAGAAAATTGAAGACCCAAATATGAATAAATGCAATTTCAGCCACCTGATATTTGACAAAGGGGCCAAGAACATTCACTGGAGGAAAGATAGCATGTTCAGCAAATTGTCCTGGCAAAACTGGATCTCCACCTGTAGAAAAATGAAACTAAACCCCAATCTTTCACCTTGCACAAAAGTCAGGTCCAAATGGATCAAAGTCCTCAATATGAGGCCTGAAACTCTGAAATTGTTAGGAGAAAACATATTACCTACAAGGTATAGGTGTAGGAAGGGATTTTTTAAACCAGACATCAATTGCTCAGGAAACAAGATTAAGAATCAACAAATGGGATGTCAATAAACTAAAAAGCTTCTGTATATCAAAAGAAGCAACCAAGGAAGTGAAGAGAAAACCCACAGAATGGGAGAAAATCTTCACCAGGTACACATTTGTCCTAGTTTGTTTCTTCATTGCTGTGACAAAACACTCTGACCAGTACCAACTTGGGGAGGAAAGTGTTTATTTGTCTTACATCTCCCAGGTCGCAGTTCATCAGGGAGCCCGAGGTAAAAACTCAGGGCAGGAACCTGGAGGCAGGAGCTGGAGCACAGGCCATGGAGGAATGTTGCTTACTGGCTTGCTCCCTTGGCCCCTGCTCAGCCTGCTTTCTTATGAAACACAGGTCCACCTGCCCAGGGGTGGCACCACCCACAGTGGGCTGGGCCCTCCCACATCACCCATCAAGAAGATGCCCTTCAGAATTGGCCACAGGCCAGTCCAATAGAAGCAATTCCCCTATTGAGGCTCCTCAACCCAGGTGTGTCAAATTGACACTAAAACTATCCAGCAGAATTGACCCTTTGTCAACTTGACACACAAACACATCACTATTAAACCATAAGCTTTCCAGTTCTTGTCCCCAAGCTATGGTGTTAACATTAATATCACAACATAAGACAGTACAACCTTAAAAACGCCACAGTCCTTTAAAAAATCCAAACACTTAAAAGTCCACAGTCTCTTTTAAAATTCTCAACTGTGGGTGGGCTTCTGTAAAATACAAAACAAATACTGTCTTATTTCAAAGGGAAGAATCAGGCACACCTAAGCAAAACCAAAGTCCAGCAAATTAGCTCAAGGCTGGACATCTGGGATTCACTCACGATCTTCTGGCTCCAAAGGGTACTGGCATCTCCACTGCTCTGACTCTGCAGTCCACAGCACACTCAGCTCATCTCGCAGACCCAGGCCAGCTCCATTCCACACCTGCCACTGTCCTTGGTGTCGTCCCATGGTCTCGGCATCTCCAAAAAGCTGGGGTCGCCACTGAAACTGAGGCTACACCTTCACCAATGGCCTCTTCTTGCCTCTTGTGGTGCAAAGCCTCAGTTTCTCTCCAATACCCCTTCAATTCTGGGGTCTTCACTGCAACTGAAGCGGCACTTTCACCTATGGCCTTTCGTGGCCTCTCAGAGTACCAAGCCTCAGCTGCTCTCTGTGACCCCTTCACGCTTTCAACACCAGAACCACGCAGGAGACTCTTACACATTACCAAGTCCTGCTTTCAGCTTGAAATAGAGGTGCGGGTCCCCTCTGTGTACTGACCCTGAGGAAATACCTCCCAGAAGACTCCACCAGAATGATGCTGGTCTCTTGTTCCTCACAGCTGATTTTTCAGCCCCAGCTAACCAGCATCAATTGTCCCAATAAAGCAAAGGTTTTGCTTCAGGTTCTGGTCTCTTCTTAATCACAGCTGACCAGAACCCACAGATTCTCAACCCACATATAGGGCTGATAGTCTCCGCTTCCCTTTGAAGCTTCACAAGCCAGGCCTCCATCGTCTACAACTCTTTCAGCGTAACTGTTCCAAGCTCCACTGCATGCAATGGCTTTTCCAGCCCAAAGTTCCAATCACTTCCACAGTCCTCCCAAATACACCAAGGTCAGGTCTGCCACAGCAATATCCCACTCTCTGGTACCAATTTCTAGACTCCTACAAAGTCTCAGCCTCTCCAGTGTGGTGCAGCCATTGTTGTACTACTCGCACTCTATCTTGTGAGCTAAGCTGATAAATCCCTATACATAAATACACACAGACACACACACACACAGACACACACACACACAGACACACACAGACACACACATATTCATTCTACCGGTTCTGTTTCTTTGGAGAACCCTAATACACATCCTCAGTACTGGGGGCAAAATGTTGTATCAGTAGTCCCAATCTGGCACTGAAGGTGTGACAAATTTCATAAGATCAGCTATTCTTCAGTCTACAGCAGCAAGATGAACGCACCAGCGAGAGGGAAGGCAAGCAGCAAGAAGCCTGGTGTTCTCCTCTGCTCTGGTCTTTTACTTGCTGCCATCAGAAGGTAATACCCACATTTAGGGTGTGTCTTCTGGCTTTAGATGATCTAATCAAGAAAATCTCTTTCATTTCAGTTAATCCCAGATCCAATCAAGTTGACACCCAGGATTAGCCATCACAACATCTGACAGAGGTTTAACATCCAGAATATATAACGAACTCAAAAACTAAAAATTAAGAAAGGAAGTAACCCAGTTAAAAAGTGGGCTAAGGAGCTGAACAGAGTTCTCAAAAGAAGAAATAAAGATGGCTAAGAAGCATCTTAAAAGGTGTTCAACATCACTAGTAATTAGGGAAATGCAAATTAAAACCACTTTAAGATTTCATCTTACCCCAGACTGGCTAAGATCAAGAGAACAAATGACACCAAGTGTTGGAGAGGATGTGGGGAAAGGGGAACACTCATCCACTGCTGGTGGGACTGCAAACTGGTTCAACCCCTATGGAAAGCAGTGTGGAGAACTCTTTAAAAACTACAAATGAACCTACCATTTGACCCAGTTA
>NW_008358774.1:7464571-7470991 GCF_000622305.1 Nannospalax galili | reverse complement strand
TGCTGCTCTTTTCACAACAGCTAAGAGATGGAAGCAACCTAAATGTCCCTCAACTGATGAGTGGATAATGAAAATGTGTTTCATTTATAAGATGGAGTTTTACTCAGCAGTAAAGAAAGATGAAATCATGAAATTTGCAGGTAAATGGATGGAACTAGAAACTGTTATACTAAGTGAAGTAACACAGACTCAGAAAAAAAAACAAAACAAAACAAAAACAGAATATGTTCTCCTCATATGTGGATCCTAGCACCAAATCCTTTTAAGTGAGTATCTATCCAGATATAACTACAAGAACCAGAATAATGAAAAGGAACCGGGGAGGTAAGAGAAAATAAAGAATATGAAAGAGAAGAATAGTAGGAAATAGGCATTAAGGGAGATATGGATAAAAATGTGGTTATTTTAAGGGAAGGGGGGAAGGAAGGTTATACAAGGAAACTAGTGTATAAAGGGAAAGAAGGAGCTCAAGATAGGTGGGACCATAGGAGAAGGGTATTATTAAGGGAGAAATGGGAAAAATTGGAGCACCTTAAATGGGGAAACCATGGTGGAATGGTTAGATAATGCAAGAGATAAATAATGCCTAGCTAGTTTTAAAAAGAACAAGAGAAAACCATATTAGTCCAACAAACTAGTGACAAATTATACATACAACTATATCAAGGAATATAATATATCTCTAGGCAAGGTTTATCTGAGAACATTTAGTCTTTGCCCAAGTTTTATCTACATGGCACATGGTAACTAAAAGTACAAGACTGGTGGAACTCCTTGGATGTTTAACAGCCATACTTTGAGGCCTATACTAATTTGGTCAGAGGGACATAAAAGATAGTTTTTGCTCTTTGCCCTCCTAGGTCAACTATGTTCCAAAGGACTATAAGTGTCTCTCAAAATGTCTTGTGACTGTGGTAAGTCACTTGTCCTCTTGATCAAGGAGGCCATAGAGACCCCATTAAATGGACTTGAGCCAGTGTCCAGTCTACAAAGAGGAAGGTCAACACAAAGGAAACATTTCCTCCATGCTTCCAAGTGAAGCCAGCCATGGTCAAGAAGAACCTTTGACTTACCTTCACATAGAAGGAAGTGGTAAAAGAAAGGATCCAGGGGCTCCTCCCAAGTCCATGTGACCCCTGAGGAACAGATCCTCAAACAGCCTTAAAAGTAAATTGGTTTATCTGGTCCAACTGTATGGTCTTAAATACCCCAAAGGAAAGTATAACCAAAGATTGAAGGGGTCGATACAATTTTTTACGAGTCCATGTGTATAGCTAAAGGCTACGTAACAAGAAACAATGCCAGACAGGAGATATCTTCCTTTGAGTTGTTGGCCAGGGTGGCCCAAGAGACTCCCAGACAATAACCCAGCATAGAACTGGAAAAATGTACAGCAGACCCCAATCTTATCTAAAGGAGTATTGACAACTGATTGCTGCTGGTTGAGGAACAGCTAATCTTCCTAACACAAAGAACCCTATATAGGCTGATTAGATTCAGTAGTTGGACAAACACTGGGGAATGGTTGTGGGCACTGACAACACAGTGGACAGTAACAGGGATGACAGAGTATATGGGCTCTAGTAGTGGGGGGAGGCTATGGGAGGGTGCCATTTGTGAAGTAGGTATATAGTTGAACAAAATTGTTTGGGTGGGATGTTCTGTATGACACACACACACACACACACACACACACACACACACAAATCAACAAATGAGAAAAGATTTATATTTGAGGAAGAAGCATAAAAATTTACTTCAAGTTAATTAGTAGAAGTGATAAACATTACTATTGAAATCTACCTGATGATTTTATATCTATACTCAGGTGCCAAGGATCCAAGTGTAACCAACTGTGACTAGGAACAATCAGATACATAGAAATTAGAGACACATGTACAAACATTAAGTGTTAGCATTAAAAATGAGTCTTTCTGTAGGAAACAGTACATATTTAAATGAAATGGAGATCTTTTTTAAAGGTTAAAAGCTTATTCAATTTTATGTCTTATATGGTTTATGCTGAATTCAATATTGTATAACTGTATTAATTCAACTGTGAACCTAAAAATTTACAGCCACTTTTGTAAGAGATGTATCTTTGCTCTGGATATTGTTATTGAATATGTTAAAGCTCTAATGAAATGCTTCGTCTAATCATGTGGTTATTAAATAAATAATTATAAAAATTTTTTAAAAAGAAGTGAGGATTGGGAAGGGGTATCCAAATAGCACCAAATTATATTGTATGAAAATTGCAAAAATTCAATTAAAAATATTAATCTTAGCATAGGTGGCTTCAATGTTTTATTTTTGAAGATTTCTAAAATGATAGGATGCTTATAAAATTTGTTTGAAACAGTAAAAAGGAATGCAAATAAAGTCATCAGAGAGCTCAGAGAAATCCGTTAAAATATTAAAAGTAATCTCATAAGGTAACACTTTTATCACTGAGTTCTCTAAAATGTTTTCTAGTCATATTATGTATTTGTAGGCCAATTGATATTATAAAAATAATATGAAATGTTAAAAATTCCAAAGTGAGTAATCATAAGAATGCATGTTTATGAATACTAATTATATTGTCTGTGTGACATTTTGTATGGTTTAAAAATGCAAAGAAGTAAAATACATGAAAACCAATAGATCAGAAATGGGAAAGGAACCTAAACATTGTTGTAAAGGGTAAAAATAACAGTACATTTAAAGCAATAAATCAGATTCACGCTTTAATCTTTATGGTAATCAGTAAAAAGAATAAAATGATGAATTATCAAGCAATAAAAATAAGTAGGTAACAATAAACGGTACTTGATTAATCCTAAAGAGGATAAGAAACAAAAATAAAAAGGATAATAAAAGAAAATATATAGTAAAATGATGTTTGAATTCAAGTAAATGAACTAACTAAATGCAAGAAGAGTGACTAATGTGATTAAAAGACAGTCTGTGAAGTTATATTTCTTTACAGCCACCATTGAAGATGGTCAAAGCGATTCATCTTAAAGGTAGAGCAGTGAGATGGCTCAGTAGGTAGAGGAGGACACTTGCTGCCAAGCCTGCTAGCCTGAGCAGGATCCTAGGACTCTCATGGAGGGTGATGAAAACTGATTCCCAAAGTTGCTCTCTGGCCTCCACCCTCTTGTCATGGCACCCATGCCCATATCCAGGCACATGCAAAATAATCCTTAAACATAATTGTTTAAAAGAAAACAAGTATACATGCAAATATTAACCAAAGAAAGTTAACATAATAATACTAATATAGGAAGAAGTAGGCTTTAGTAGAGAATCACTGTTAGAAAAGAACATTTCACAATGATAAAAGTTCTAGTCTGTAAGATATATACAATAATGCATTAAGTCTCAAAAATATATAGTTCAATAACTGACATCTTTTTATAACTTTTTTAATAATTTTTTTCAATTTTCATACAATATAATTTCATGGTATTTAGATGCCCCCCATCTGAATCTCCTCTTATGGCTCCCTGGACAAATATATATATATATATGTCTCCTATAGAATCTAATTTGGGTCACCAAACGTCCTTCATTGTGGGTTCATCCACTAGAGCCTGGTTAACCTACCAAGAGTCCCATCCTTGAAAGAGACTGAAGTGATATAATCTTAAGAATCAATAAATTAATAATAATCCAGATACCTGATTACAAAAACTGAAAATGTGGAAGGGATAAGGGAATGGAAGGATCTGCATCTCAAGTAACCAATTTCATTGATCTGAGAAAGCACAGACCGCTGCACCAATGTTACATACAGTGATTTCTTTTTTTTTAACTTTTTTTATTGAACTTTTTAAATTTCATACATTTCCCAAACCCTTTCCCCCAGCCATACCTCCCCCTACCACCCCCAAACCCTATGCACTCTGCCATACATGCTGAGTCCTATTCATTCAGGTCTTTGTACCCAAATGTCTTTCAGTGTAAATGCATCCACTGGAGTCTAATCAGCCCATCCAGTGGTCATATGTAAGTCATACTCTCCCTCACCCAGCAGCAATCAGTCTCAAATTGTTCTCAATCTAGTGCTAGCCCACCACCTATTTCTTTTTTTAATACTTTATTTATTATTTTTATTTTATGTGTATGAGTGTTATGCCTGCTTGTGTGTAAGTGCACCCGTGTCATGCAATGCCCTCAGAGGACAGAAGAGATTGTCAGATCCCCTGGAACTGGAGTTACAGACAATTGTTAGCTGCCATGTGAGTTCTGGGATTTGAACCTGGGTCTTCTGCAAGAACAGTCAGTGTTCTTAACCGCTGAGCCATCTCTCCAGCCCCCACCATGTATTTCTCACTTCCCCTTTGGGCCCTTGTTTTAATTGAGCTGACATAGGTACTGTGCTCCATGAGCAAGTCTCCAGTGGTCTGGAAGCCTCCACCTCCCTGTGTTCATGAACCAGCTCTGGCTCTTACAGCCTTTCCTCTTCCTCTTCTGCCAATGGTCCCTGAGCTATGAGTGGGTGAGGTTCCATATAGGAGTCCCATCCTGCACTCTACAGTGTCTTATTTTTCAAAACGTGGCCAGTTGCGGCCTTCTGTGTGCATTGCACTCTGATGTACTTGGAAGCATCACTGGTGAGAGTTGAGGGGTGCATTAGCCTTATTCTGCTATATACCCCTTATTCTGCTATATTCCATGAACCTTAGATGTAGAGATTCAACTGCAGATGTGTCACCTAGTACTGGGCATCTCCCAAGCATATGTTCCCTGTGGCTGAGCAGATGTGCAACTGCACAGTAACCTCCATCTGTTACAAAGAGAAGCTTCTTTGATGAGTGCTACACAGGATGCTTGTCACTCTAAGGGAGGTCTCTTCTATATGGCACTGTATTCCCTGCCAAGCAGCTCCCAGCTATACATATGCTGGAGTCATAAATTTGGCCACAGGCTGTTGAACACAGAGCATGTGTTCAGCTTCATCAGATGTTTGGGAAGTACAAATAAGAATCACAGTGAGGACCTATTTGGGCACACCAGATTGGACAAAATGAGAAATACAGAAAATCCATAATACTGAAAAGTGTATGGACTAACTGTAATGTAGCTAATGTGAAAGTGGATTGATATTTCAGAAAAAATCATATCAAAATCTACAAGAAAACCAACTGTGTGCAAATATTAAGATTCTACAGATCTATTCTTGAGTTACTACCAAAGACAAGTTTATCTATCTATTAATCAGATACTCTGCAAAAACCTTCATTGGAAAGACATTTATAAGAACCAGAAATGAGTTTAGTGACATTAAAACAATAAATGCACATGGACTCATGTATAGATATTTTATGTGTAATTTGTCAGTAGGTTTTTGGACTGACATGATTTTCTCTGGTTTTTTGAACTACCTAGGCATTATCTCTCCTCTCTCTTTTCCTATCTTATCCTCCCTCCATGCTCACCCCATTAAAATATCCCCATTTCCCCCATTTATTCCTTTATAATACCAGTCCCCTATGGTCCCACTTCTCCTGAGTTCCTTCTTTTCCTTTAGCCCCATAGTTCTTTGTATAACCCTCCCTTGCCCCTCCCACTTAAATTTCCCCCATTTTACCCATTTTTCTCCCTTTTCTCCCTTTCACCTGTCTCCTACTGTTCTTCCTCTCAGATTCATTCTTTCCCTTTATCTCCCTGGTTCTTTTTCATTATTTGGTTCCTGCAATTACATCAGGATATATACTCACACATAAGGATTTGGTGCTAGGAGAAGGGTATTATTAAGGGAGAAATGGCAAAAATGGGGGCACCTTAAATGGGGAAACCATGGTGGAAGTGTTAAACAATTTGAGAGATAAACAATGCCTAGCTAGTTTTAGAAAACCAGAGGGAATCACATTAGGCCAACAACCTACTGACGAATTATACATATAACTGGATCAAAGAATGTAATATATGCCTAGGCAAGGTTTATCTGAGAGCATTTGGTCTTTGCCCAAGCTCTATCTACATGGCATATGGTAATTAAAAGTACCAGACTGGTGGAACTAACCTCTTGGATGTTTAATAGGCATGCTTTGAGGCCTATACTAATTTGGTCAAGGGGACATAAAAGATAGTTTTTGCTCCTTGCCCTCTTAGGTCGACTAAGTTCCAGGAGACTATGAGAATCTATCAAAATGTCCAATAACTGTGGTGAGTCACTTGTCCTCTTGAGCAAGGAGGTCATGGAGACCCCACCAGATGGACCTGAACCAGTGTCCAGTCTACAAACAGGAAGGTCAACACAGAGGAAACATTTCCTCCATGCATCCACGAAAAGCCAGCCATGGTCGAGCAGAACCTTTGACTTATCTTCACATAGATGGAACTGGTAAAAGAAAAGAGCCAGGGGATCCTCCCAAGCCCATGTTACCCCTGAGGAACAGATCCTCAAACAACCTTAAGAGTAAAAATAAA
>NW_008358774.1:7463864-7464512 GCF_000622305.1 Nannospalax galili | reverse complement strand
TTTTTAAGAGTCCATATGTATATCTAAAGGCTGCATAACAAGAAACAATGCCAGACAGGTGATACCTTCCTTTGAGTTATTGGCCAAGGTGGCGCAAGAGACTCCCAGAGAGTAACCCAGCATTGAACTGGGAAAATGAACAATAGATCCCAATCTTATCTAAAGGAATATTGACAGTTGATTGCTGCTAGATGAGGAATAGCTGATCTTCCTAAAACAAGGATCTCTATATAGGCTGACTAGATTCAGCACACAGACAAGCACTGGAGAATGGCTAGGGGTGTCAACAACACAGAGGACAGTAACAGGGATGACAGAGTGTGTGGGCTCCAGTATGTGGGAGCAGAGAGGCTATGGGAGGGTGCCATTTGGGAAGTGGGTATATAGATGAATAAGACTGTGTGGGATGTTCTGTATGATATACACACAGAAAAATCAACAAATTTTTTAAAAGACATATTTCAGGAGGAAGCATAAAAATTTACTTCATGTTAAACAGTAGAGATGATAAACATTACCAGTGAAATCTACCTGATGACTTTATATCCATACTCAGGTACTAAGGATCTGAGTGTAACCGACTGTGACTAGTAATCATTAGATACATAGAGATTAAAGACACATGTGCAAACATCTAAGTGTTAGTAG
>NW_008358774.1:7446775-7463748 GCF_000622305.1 Nannospalax galili | reverse complement strand
CATATTTATGTTTCTTTATTTTATTTTTTGGTCTTTTTGAGACAGGGTCTCCCTCTAGCCCCAACTGTCCTGGAACTCACTATATAGTCCAGGCTGGCCTTGAACTCACAGAGATCCCCCTGCCTCTGCCTCCCGAGTGCTGGGATTAAAGCCGTGTGCGAAATACACAAAATTTCAATAAAAATTTACAAAATAAATAAATAAATAAAACAATAAACATATTTTCATAGATTCACACACTAAAAACTCTGGCCTCGATTCTGACTCTAGTACTTACTGGGTCTGGATGAAATGAACCTGCTATTAGTTGCCTCAGACTGCCATAGCAAAATGGGTTACCAATATGGGTTAAACAACATAGATTTCTTTTCCCACAGATCTGGAAGCTGAAAGTGTAAGATCGAGCTGTCCTCAGGACTGGGTTCTTCTGAGGCTGTTCCCATTGGCTTCTAGGTCTCCTCCCATGCCTTTTCATGGAGTTCTCTCTGTACATATCTTTGTCTCAATTGTTCCTTCTTATAGCATACTAGTCTATTCAGATTAAGACCCACCCTAATGACCTCATTTCAACTACACCACCTCCTTAAGGACTCCATTTTCAAATACAGTTGCCTTTCTTGAGGGCATGATTTAGTTCACATCGTTTGGGTTCTTATCATTCAGGGTGGTGGACTGTATGATGCTTCAAGAGGTCCATTGCTCTGGATGCTAACCATGCAGGGATGCTCACCTATAAGCATTCATTGACCTGAATTTCTGTGATTCCTACACTTTTCTAAATACTTGTTGCTCCACATTCTTAAGCCATTCAATAAGATAAAAATAAATTGATGAAAATATAATCACATCTATCAGATTACCAAATACAAAGAATGTAATGAAAAGTGAGGATTTCGGCATCGATAGTGAACTTATAAACTAGTGAAATCATTTAGAGAACAGTTTGGTAATTATTATAATAAAATTGACACCCATCAAGAAGTACTATTCTGAGTTTACATATTAATTTATTCAATATGAAAATTATGTAAATGTTATACTCTTAAGGTATGTAAATTTTTCACAAAGGGGTTAAGAAAAAGTCTCAGGATTTACTTATTTTGTACACATGCACACAAGTTCACATGCATACATATGTGTGCATTTATGTGTGGAGGCCACAGGTCAATGTTGAGTGTCTTCCTCAGTTACTTCTCTATTTTCTTTCTTTTTTGTCTTTTTGAGACAGGATCTCTCACTGAACCTGGAGCTCACCAACTCAACTAGACTGGATGAACAGGAAATGCCAGAGATCTATCTATCCATCTTTCTAGTATAGATAGGTATTACAGGTGTATGGTAGAAGAGATTTTTGTGTGATTGCTGGGTATCAAATTTAGGTCCCCATGGTGGCACAGCACAGTAAAAAGAAGAAAGCAAAAAAATACACATGCATGGTATATATCACTGCCTCTCACATTCAATCAACTCTACCATAGTCATACAATCATGTTCAGCTGGAAAAATACAGTGAAATGAGCCTATATGTATCGAAAACTCTTCTACAGACAAGGAGCAGGATGATGCTAGATTACAAGCAGTCTGCCCCTTGTAGTTGCTATCACTGTTATTTAGAGATGAAGAAACAAGGTCATAGAAGGTCTGGTTACACATGGTAAATAACAAGAGTTAAGGCTTGAGCCCACACGAATGATGTGCCTATTTTAAGGTGCAAAGTATCCATATACCTAGTAAGATTAAGATGCAAATTCTATAACCCAACCATATACAGCACATCCATAAGAGGAGGTGGTGCTAAAATGTTAAAGCAACAAACAACAGAACAAAAACAAGCCCACATACCTCCAATAAACAAATAAAACAAATGATTATATGAATTCCAGGGTGGAGTTATGGGAGGGTGCCAAAAGGGAAGGGCATAAAGATAATTAAGATTGGTTAAGATGTTCTGTATGAAATACACAAAAAATTATCAAAAATCTTATTTTAAAAAATGATTTAATTGTGCCAGGGATACTCCATAGCTATTAAAATTAGATTTCAATGTAGAAAATAAATCTCAAAAATATAATGCTTCGTTTAAAAAAGAAACTTCAGAAAGAGTACCTAAAGATAGTCATTCACATGACATTTTACAGATAAGAAAAATTATAAATTACATTTTGACATTATATGTTGACAAATACTGAGTGTTAGAGTACTAATTTTAACGTCTGTGGTTTTTCATGTGTTTGAAAGTTCACAGGGGTGGGGCTGGAGACATGGCTCAGCAGTTAAGAGCTTTGGCTGCTCTTGCAGAGTACCTGGGTTCAGTTCCCAACACCCACTTAGTGGTTAACACTTATCCTTAACTCCAATTCCAGGGGATTCAGAGCCCTCTTCTAGCTACTGCAAGCAATGCATACACGTGATGCACTTACATGCAGGTGAGGCACTCATACACGTAAAATACAAATAAATAATAAAAAATTAACTAAACGGGATATAAATTTTCTCTTTGAATACAATAACCTTATGGCATAGATTTCTTAATATAAATTACTTTTCCTGTTCTTTGTACACCACCAATAGTGTACAAAGTGCCCCAGTAACACCAATATCTTTTGGACTATTTCTCACACATGGAACTGATATAAGAAGCATTATCTTGATTTTTTATCTAGAAAGCATTGGCTTTATATATAGTGATTAGCAACTTAAAATTTAAACTTCACATTTCATTTTTGCAAAATGATGTGTGAGAAGAATCATTTGACTCATATGAAATACGTCAATTTCCACATTTCTCATTCTCCCTTATTTTTGAACTTCTTCCCTTTTTTGTGTAAATTTTTTTCAGATTCATGTTAATTGATCTCTCGTACTTAATTATCATTTGGCTCCGCAGATGCACATTTTAATTAACATTTTCATTACTGAAAGAAAAAAACACACCTTATCACATGGAGATATGACTGAATTTATAAATAAAGGAATTTCTTGGATGTGAATTTGTCTAGTAGATCAAGTACTCTTGAAACGTTTTCTGTCCAATTCTTTTCTAGTTGAGTGTGGAGGAAGGAAAGGAAACCATAGAGACTTCTTAATGATTTTGCTTCAAAAATAGGCTGAGACCCACAGTAGGGAGATGAAAGAATCAAATGTTCAGCTTGATGTCTAATTATTCTCATGGTTCTCTCTGTCTCTTAGACTGATTTAAATTAAGCCCAAACATTGCATCTTTGTTTAAAACAAGGATGGATAATAACAATAAAAATTACTCATTGTTTCATCATCCTTTCTTCTTATCAAATACTGACATATTCAAGATAAATTTGGGGACTATTGGTACCTAAGCACTCACCTCCTTCAACATTTAAAGTTGGTGATTTCCCAAATTAATGTTTAATGCATCCTTTAATGAGACAGGAGGGTAAAGAGTTTTCTCTTACATTTGAACCCCAAATCACTTCATTAGTTATGACAGTTACAGTCTTTAAAGATGGTTTTAAGGTTTTAACAATGGGTTCTCTGCAGGTTATAGGGATATTGTTCTACAAAGACAAAACAAACTGAGGACTTTTACTAGAGGGCATTCTTGGTTCAGAGTGCATTATAAATGATGTGTGATCACTTTCAGGCCTAACAACCAAGAAGACAAGATTGTAAAGTTAAAACACTAAAATTGATTTGTTGATACTGTGCTTGTCAAATACAGGAGAATGTTATAATGTTGATAAGGTGAGAACAGAGCTTAGTTTGGCTATAGAGTTTCTTATGCAATGCAACACTGAAAATGATTTTTAAATGCCCTTGGGAGTAGATTGAGTTAATTTAGCCCATTAGAACCTCACTGGATTCTTACTAACCTAGAGAGTGATAATGGCCCATTCTTTTCAGACAGCCAAATCATTCTAGTTTATGCCTAGGGGCCACAATGGAAAGGCATAAGATCCACACCTGCCAAATTTCTTGCTTTTTTTCCCCCTCTTGTGAAAGAAATGGAATAACATTTATCAGTTTTATTTTCCAGCTCTCAGCTCATATCTAATCTACTTTGGCCTGGATTTCTCCAAAGGATGTTCCTAATAAAGCCCTCTATACTGACAGTTTATTTAAATAATGATCCCAGGAAGAAAGGGAGGGAAAAGTGGGGAGTGAGACAGGGAAGAAGAGAAAGGTAATCCAAGGTCGAATGATGAATTGCTATCGCTGTGGGGAGGTGTTTCTGTGATCAGAGATCATACGGTTGGTGTACATGAAACAGCCACAGTTTCAGAAGGAAAGGCAGGGAGGTCTAAGACTCCTTGGTGAAGAGAAGATGGGCTGCCTAGTGGCTATGTTTCCTTTCTCGAACTTGAACTTTGATGTAGTGATCACAAGTTTCAAAAATGGTGATACTGAGAGGGTCCTGCGCTACTCTTGTACTTTGAGTTCGGGAACTAGGTATTTTAACAGCTCAGTATTGGATTTAGCTCCTGGATAAAAAAAAAAAAAACAACCATATCCACAACTGTGGCAACCCACCTTGCTGGTGCCTTTGCTGAGCTATGTCTGAGCAGTGTATCTGATAATCAAGTTCCACTTGTTTCTTTTCCTCAGATGAGTACTTTGACTAGAGTCACTGTGACTTAAGATATCAAGTTGTAGAGGCGTAATTCCTAAGAGAGTGGTATTGACTAGACTCTGTGATTAGGTATCAATAACTACAATATCAGTTCTGGTCAGGGTACATCACTACTGCCACAGTCATCAGTCTGCCATCAAGCAAGTATTTGATATATCAAGAGACGTCCACTCCGGTCCTTCTACTGGGCTATAGTCACTAGCATCCCACAAATAGACATTCAAGATCAAGAAGGTCCCATAACAAGTACTCAGTTAGTTAAAACTCTGCTGCAGATGAGGTCAGGAGAGTGGGAGGCCTCAGAAGAGACACACACCAAGAAGCTCCTCTCTCTTCTACTATGTGAAAACACAGGAAGATCGATCACAGCTTACACGGAAGCCAGGAAGCAGGCCCTTAGTAGCAACCAATTCATTTGTTACTCTCACTTTGGAATTCCCAGTCTCTGGAAAAGTAAGAACGAATGCCTGTTGCTTAAGCCAGTCCATCTCTGATAGTTGTTATGGCAGCCTAAGATGACAAAGACAGTGAAACCCTAGATGGGATCCTGGAACAGAAAAGGGAACTTGGTGCAAACTGAAGAAATCTGAACAAAGTGTGGATTTTGACTAATCATAATATATCAATATTTTTGTTAGTTATAATAACTATACCATATGAAGATAATACATTAATAATAATGAAAACTGAGTGTGTAAAGGATATGATGAGAGTAGATTACTTGCTCATTTTTCCTATTCTATTCAAAAAAATTTATCTAACACTAAAATTAGTTAGATTCTAACAAATTAAAAATAAATTGTGGGCTTAAAATAGTCATTTTGAAACTGAAATGAATTAATTGATCTAGGCATTTAGCATCAATAGTAACTAACATCTCCCACAAAGAACTAAGAAGACATCCTAAATTTCCTGAAGAATACTACTTATGGTTTGTAAAACAGATTGAACTTAAGTCAAAATCTTGGGTTTAGAAGAGCTGGAGAAATGACTCAGTGACTATAAGCACATACTACTCTTGCAAAAGACCTGACATCAATTCCCAGCACCCCCACCTGTAACTCCAGCTTCAGGGGGACCTAAAGCCTTTGGCCTCCAGGGCACCTGCACTGATGTGCACAGATACACACACACACACACACACACACAAATTAAAATTTTTTTTTTAAATCTTTTAAAAACGATGTAATTTCTTCCTTTGTTCTGAATATGCATCCTCATATTTACAGACAAGTGTACCTTTTACACCTTATTAAAGATGCTTCTTTTTGCATCTGTGAGGTGGTTAATCCTAAGTGACACATCTTCAATGCAACCTCTACACATTGGATGAATGCTTCTTTCAACTCCCACCAAAGAAGTTTCTTTATGCAGCAGATGATAAATAACACAGAAATCTGCAGTTGGCCAATGTGCAGAGAACAAGAGGCTGCAGACTGCTTATCCCTGAATAGGACACACATTTCAAAACTCTTCCTCCCAAAGTCAGGGATCATTGTGGAAAAGGAGGCAAAAAGATTTTAAGAGCCAGAGGAGGCAGATGAGCACAAGAAAACAGAATCTTCTAGACAGCTGGCCAGTTATTCCTATGAACCCATAGCAATTGTGAAAGGACGCACAAGTGCTATGAAATCTCAAACCAGACAAAACCCCAGCATAGACATGGGGAAGTGGGTAAGAAATCCCAACCCAACCTAAAGAATTTTGGAAACTTATGTCTTCTGGGATGGGGAAATCAAGGTCTTACAGGGATAGGACTTGGTAGGTCCAGTGGATGGACCCACACTGAAGGACATTCGGGGACACAAACTAGACTCTATAGGCTGTATGGTAATATAGTACGTTAAGTTGGATAGGGACAGCAGGGAAAGGTGAGGCTAGAGAAAGGAATCTAACTACCATCAAACTGCATTGTATAAAACTTCAATTTAAAAATAAAATTTAAAAAAATCTTGGATTTAGCAACTGGAGAGATGCTCAGTGGTTAAGAGCACTGGTTGCTGTTCCAAAGGACCCAGTTTCAGTTTCCACCCGCATGGCAACTAACAATGTCTGTAACTCCAGCTATAAGGGATCTGACGCCCTCTTCTGGCCTCCACAGGCATTATACGACATGGTCCACTTAGATCCAGGCGGACAAAACACTCATACACATAAAATAAAAATAAATTTAAAAATTTTTAAATCTTCGGTTTAGCTGCCACTTCATGGGAAATACTAAGAAAAGAGGAATACATTGAAAAGATCTATGAATACCTAGTTCCCTGAATCCAGATGGTAAGAATGACGGGGCAAATGGTCCAGTTCTACAACAAATAAACTGTAGCTGCCTTAGCTACTTTTCGGTTGTGTTGATGAAACATCATGACCAAGGCAACTTGTAGAAGGATGAGCTTGTTTAGCCTATGATTCTGAAGGGATAAGAATCCACCATGGCATGGAAGCATGGCAAGAGGTAGCCAGAGCCGAAAGCTGAGCACTCACATCTTCAAGCAGACACACAAATCAGAGAGAAAGAGAGAGAGAGAGAGAGAGAGAGAGAGAGAGAAACTGAAAAACTGAAAGTGGAGCAAAGCTATGAGCCCTCCAAACCCATCCCTAGTGACCTGCTTCCTCCAGCTAAGCCACACCTCCTGAAGGTTCCATGATTGTCCAAACAGTGCCACCAATTGAAAGGAGATGTTTAAAACTTGGAGCCTGTGGGAGACGTTTCTTATTCAAACCATCACAACTGTGTTTGAGGGAAAGTCTGTATTGTGAAGGGTATCAAAAATTCCTTAAGTTTTCAAACAGGGAGACTAAAACTGAACCTCTTGATCCAACATCTGAATCACTGTACAGTGTCTGAGGATTTCTCATTGTGTGAATCAGATATTCTGTTCACCAGCCTCCTTTGGGAATAGGGAGGGGTATGTAAATGACTACCTTGCAGTCAACCAGAAGACCCCACAAAATCACATAGATATTTTAAAAGTTACGTTTATTTATTTGTTTGTTTGCTTATGTGGGAAGGAGACACATGTGGAGGTCAGAGGACAACTTGCCAGAGTCAGTTCTCTTCTTCCATAATGTGGGTCCTGAGGATCCAACTCAGGTTGTCAACATTTTGGCAGCAAGCACCTTTACCTGTTGATACGTCTCTCTGGCCTTCCCTCAACCTTTTAGTCTGTCATCACGAGTCAGAGGACTCCATACTAGATAGCCACCAACATCTCCAAAAATCTCATAACCTTCAACACATATCAAGACAAGAGCCCAAGCATCACATATTAAATACCTCTGTGAGCACTGGACAGCAAGCACGTCCTGCCCAGGCTTTTTTCCCTGTTCTCAGGGATATAAAAGGCCATTGCACCTCAGATTAGGACCCAACTAACTCCAAATTTCCTTACTTCCTTTGCACATTCTCTTCCTTGAATTTATCAAATATATTCATATTTAATCCTTTGTGTTGATTTCAATCACCACAAAAAAGAAGGAAGAAAAATCTGTTCACAGTAACCCCATCTCCTACTTTTCTTCCTCACCAGGTGCTGCTCCCTCTTAACCTCTTTTTTCATTGTGTTCCCAGAAATTCACAATCCATGTGCCAGACTGTACTTTCCTCAGTGGCTACAATATCTACCATCCCTACACTCTGGCAAATTTTCACTCAGATCTCATCCTTACCACCTCAGAAATTGCCCCCTTAAACCCATCCCCTTCATATCCTCTGTAATGGTTCATTTTATAAATTAACCTATTGCCCCCAGAGAACTGTAAATAATCCGCCCCTTCTGCTCTCCTTTTCCTTAAAGCAAGTAATCACTAATGGTCACTTTACATCATTTACTTCTTCACTTTAGCTATTGTTCACAGTCTCTCCAAAGCTCCCCTCTTACCACCACTGTTAGAATGTAAGTTCTGAAAGGACATAAGCATGTGTTTAGTTCTCTAGGAGACACATCTCAAGTACCTAGAATATTATAAGATACATTGTAGGTACAGAATATATATTAATTAAATAAGGACTTCTTGATTTTGAATCCTGAGCTGATGTCTTCCAAAACAGTGATTAAAGACTAGGGATGTGGTTCAATAGTATAGTGACTTCCTAACATGCATGAGGCTCTAGATTTCAGCCTCAGAACTACCCCCCCACACACACACATACACACAAAGATACTGAAAATTGTTTTTCTATCCTTTCCGTAGTGTTGTGGCCACACCTTCTGTTTTCCAGGAATATCTAGATGGGACAACAGTAAAGCCAACATGTCTAGTACCCCACAACCTTGTGGTTAACCGGTGGAACCTGTTACCTGCTCTGGCACAATCAGCTGTGGTTTTAGCTCAGTCTTTTCTTTAGCGCCTGACTGCTTCCTGGGATTGATTCTGCTGTCCTCTCAGTAATCATGTAATTAGCACAAAATCACTATGAATATTTTCTGCTTCAATCAACCATCATAAGTTTCTATATTTTTGCTGTGCACTAAGAGCATCTGACACTGATTGATCTTTTGAACATGTGTGAGGACATTTCTGTAATTGTAATAGTTTCTGAGCAACATCACCAAAAGTCAAAGAGAAAATATTATAAGAGGAGGTGGTTCATCTAAGTAGCTATCAACATTTTATGCTGATGTCACAACAGATCCAGAATCTGAGAGCATGGAAACCACAACATGTCAAGATTTAACTGTTCTTCTCATTTCATCATCATCAATAGGCAGTCTTTTTCATAACTTCCCTTGGTAGAACTGGCCAGAAAGACACAGCTGTAAATGGACATTACTTTTTAAAAGCCATCACTTGAACCAGTAGAACATAAAAGGCCCATGCCTGGGAGAGCCCCAGCACGAATCCATATGGTTTGTGAGTCTTGTTCCCTGTGACACTTTTATGAAGGTTATGTATATGCCCCGTTCATCTTCATTCTGCTGGTGCTAATTGCTGTCTCTTGCACTCTGCTACTGTGTACAGAGACCACATGCTGGCCTGACACTGTCCCGGCTGTGGTGTGCCACATGGTCCTGCTGTCCCCAGATAAGAACCTGCTGCTGCTTGACCACAACAGCTGGAAATGTTCTGCCCAAAATCAAGTTATGACACAGCTGACAAGCACAGGGACTGAGTGCATTCTCTAGGGGCAGCCTATGACAACTAAAAGCCTCCCATGTTCTACTAGACATGGGTCTCATGTCTGGAGCTGATAGTGAGGCTCTACATGGACACATCCTAACAAGGAAATCATGTGTTAAAGACAGCAAGAGGTTCAAGATTGGCAGGACTGTAATTTCTCTAACAACCACACTTTCTCTGAGCCTTCATTTCTTATTATTATGTGTAAAAAGGAACAAAAGAAAATAATACTTAAAATCTTCTTTTTCCCTTATCTCTTCATATTTGATGTATACCAAATAATACATGTAATCTTTTTTAAATTTTATGTGTATGCATGTATTGCCTGCATGTAGATAAGTGCACCTGTGTCATGCAATGCCCTCGGAGGTCAGAAGAGGATGTTGGATCCCCTGAGACTGGAGTTATGGACAGTTGTTAGCTGTCATATGGGTGCTGGGATTCAAACCCGGGTCTTCTGCAAGAACAACCAGTGTTCTTTATCGCTGAGCCATCTCTCCAGCCCCACATGTGGCCTCTTTATGGCATGTAAAGATACCCACAATCTAAGATTGACAGCACCAATAATAACTTTCTTATCCTAGGCTGCCCTCCTCTTTGTCCCCTGCCATCCCAAGTTGACTAGTGTCTGCTATTTTGTGTTTACCATTCTCTCATTAAAAAAAAATTGAGAATTTCATACAAGCATATAAGTCTTTTTAAAATTTTTTATTTATTTTTTAAATAAATAATTAGCTGCCATGTGGGTGCTGGGATTCAAACCTGGGTCTTCTGCAAGAACAGCTAGTGTTCTTAACCGTTGAGCCATCTCTCCAGCCCCCTCCCCATCACTTTTTTCTGATAACTTCATGTGCTCCTTCTTTGATTTATTTATTTATTTTTATGGGGCTTTTTGCTACTCTAACATTCCCCCCTCTGAAGAGGTAACCCTAAAATCTTTTAAGGATTAGATAAAAGCTCCAAAATACTTTCAACATTTTTTGGCCTTTAGAATAGAGTATATTGCTAAGAGGCCCAAGGCCATTTTGACTTTTAGAGAAGAAACTGGCTACTTTTCTTTGGGGTCTTCTTACCCTAACTGCCTAGCGAATTCCTACCTCCTATTTACTTATCACACCATTCTCTGAAGAAGTTACCTAAATTGCCAAAAGGGAATAGGGACACAGACCCCTCTGGCTTCTTCCATGCTGAACAGGGATGCAGGGTGAGACAACTGGAATACCCCTTCAGTGGGTCTATCTAAAAGACTCCCAAATTGTATAACTCTTATCTCTAAGGGGAAAAGAAAGTCCTTGACTGGTGAATAGGAAATGTGAAGAAGTAAAGGCAAGAGTAATTAGAATTACAAGTTCTAGACAGGGAACTAGAAAAAAGTCAGAACAGGGCAATCTTCAAATGTTCATATGAAAGGCCATTGGAATTTCTTGATGAGAGCTTCCAAAAGCATCCCTCTATTGGATTCTCCTCATTTTTACTTTCTCTGCCAAGGCTGGACTCGAGAGTGATGGACTCAGGATTTGCTTTCAGGCACTTTGATAGCTGTTGGAGTGGTTAGAATCAGTGTCAGTTCCCTGTCAAAGGCTTCTAGATGGGGGAGAAAACAAATTTAACCATCGTTTTAGAACAATAGCTGGTTGTCTCCCTTAGGTACAGATGGGCACTACAATATTGTAGACCAAGATCTGAAGTCTTACATCTGATCTCACTTTCTGGTTAGGGACAAAAATCATCAATGAGAAATAATTGTCTAAATAACTTTTTATATAGACTTAAGCCTAATGTCTGGAAAGTGTAATCCCTTGAACTCTTAAAGAAATATACTGATGACTTTATTCTTTGGTTATACTTTCCTTTTGGGTATTGAAGACCATACAGTTGGCCCAAATAAATTAATTTATTTTTACACTTAAGGTTATTTGAGGATCTGTTCCTTAGGGATCACATGGGCTTGGGAGGAGCCCCTGGGTCCTTTCTTTCACCAGTTCCATCTATGTGAAGATAAGTCAAAGGTCCTGCTCGACCATGTTTGGCTTCACTTGGAAGCATGAATGAGATGTTTACTCTGAGTTAGATGCCCCTCTTTGTAGACTGGACACTGGTTCAAGTCCATCTCGTGGGGTCTCCAGGTCCTCCCTGAACAAGAGGACAGGTGACTCAAGACTGTTACAGAATATTTTGATAGATGTTCCAAAGCCCCCTGGAACTTAATCAATCTTGGAGGGCAAGGGGCCAAAAAGTATCCTTTAAGTCCCTCAGACTATGGATAATAGCCTCAAACTATGGCTATTAAACATCCAATATGTTTAGTTCCACCAGTCTGGTACTTTTAATTGTCGTGTGCTATGTAGACTGTATGCTTAAATAGCATACTATTCGGTTTCTGAGTTTTAAAAAATGCTGCCATGTTGTCTACAGCTTTCTGGGACTTAATGTTTCTTCACTTAAATTTCTTTCTTGGGGTTCATTCTCACTCTTCTGAGGAGTAAGGGTCATTCACTTGCACTGTTCACTGGGAGGTCTCTGTAAGACTGGACTAAAGTTTACCTGGACACCTGCTGACACTGTGGTATTTTCTTACCTCTTAAAATTCTGAATGGAGCTGCTTTAAGCATTTTGGCCCATGGCTCTTGGTTCATGAGCTATGCTTCATGATTACCTGTGTGCTTCACTCTACTAGAGAATGACAAATTGTCTTTCCAAAGCAATCGTTCTATTTACCATCATTGAATGAGCTCCTGATAATCTATATTCTTTCAACACTTGGTTCGTTTGAATACTCTAAAGATTTACTTTGAGGGAAAGAGATAGTTGATCCACATTTGACCAAGTGAGGTAATTAATAACAGGTTGAGGAGGATGTTTCCTGCTGCCAGTCTCACAACCCCGCTCTTACCCCCCCTCTCCTTCCCCCCACCTCCTCCTCCTCCTCCTCCTCCTCCTTCTGTCTTTTTGAGACAGGGTCTCCCTGTAGTCCAAGCTGGCCTGAAACTCACTATGTAGACCAGGCTGGCCTTCCAAGTGCTGATATTAAAGGCATGAGTACCATGCCTTGTGCACTGTTCTTACTCTTGTCACACTTGAATACAACCCACCACACCTTTCAGAAAGGAAAGCAAGAATAAGTCAAAGAAATAAATGGACTTTTCTCATACACCACCCAAAGTCCCTAACCATGGGGGATGAGCTCCTTGACCTTGTGCTACTGATGAGTAGGTGGTTTTTCCTAGGCATCTCCACTGCTCTGGTGTTGGTGATAATCCTGTGCTTATGCCCCTATTTTCCTCGGGCTTGGTTTCCTCAGAAAAACGTTGGGAGACACATGGAAGAGAAGGGTACCTTTGAAATGTAGACTTCACCACTCTCTTTTTTACTGATATTAGAGTCCTCAGAAGCAGGGCATCATCGCCCCAATGCCTAGTCTGCTCTGCACTGATATGAGAGGACTAGTGTTCTGGTGCTGCGTGCCTGTAGGAGTTGCGCATGGGGGGGATTTCAAGATAGGCAAGAAAAACAGCAAGGCAGAAAACAGCTGGAAAGATAATAAAGCCACTGGTGGCAGAGAGGCTGAACCAAATCTTATTTTAACAAAATTTAAATAGAGAATTGGGTCTGCTGATTACTTATGTAAGTTTTATTTTCTTCCCAGCAAAGCTAGATATTCTGTTTTATAGTTTTGCAGAGCTTTGGATTCCATCTTTGCAATAAACCTTGAAATTTTAAATAAAGTCCCAACTTTTTCTCTTCCAATATGGAACATTTCTATATTTGGCAAGTCCTTATTTAGGTCTGCATTTCTTTGGGATCCATTGACTGTTTTGGATTACATAAACACAAATGTAAAGTTTACTGAGTTACTATCTGTCTCCATTTTTTTCTAAAGTTCTAAAAACTATGTGATAGATTCAAGGTCACAATTTGCTCAGCATTGCTAGAAATATCTGTGCCTGCTGACTTACGGTCTGGGAGGGAGTCTCCAAGCAGAGTGGCTGCTGTTCATTTGGTATGTGCAGTTGGATGGAGATATTCTTTTTTTTTTAAACGGAAATCTGTTTCCATTGGAAAAGCGGTGTAGAAAAGAAGTAAACATCAGAATTCACTGGCGAGAAAAGTTCTGAATTATAACGAAGAAATGCTCTGGCCAAAAGACATTTTGTCTCTTGCTCATTTTCCCTAGAAGCATGTATGCTATAATAAATAAGGGATTCGTCATTGCTTTTTTCCCTGGAATAGCATTTTCAGCTTACTAAATGCTTTACAAATTAAGCAAAGGAAATTAGAAGATAAATTTATGACTACAGTTCCTGGGGAATAAATCTGAAGCCAATTGGATATAATTTCAGCAGAGCAGAGGTGGCGCAACAGAGCAGTGAGATCAGAGCAGTCTAACTGGCCAGTCAGGGTGAATCACGGCAGAACAGAATGCCAGAGTTGGAGGGATTTTAAAGGTCGTCTAGTCCGGCAGCATGATTTACAGTGAAGAATTCTTTGGCTTGGCAGCATAAAATCTAAATTTGTGTATTTTGTTTGCTAGAACCAAACCAAAATATTCCAACAAAATCGTATTTGCCATGAAAGTTTATTCTAACCTCCAACGCTTTGTGAATTTCTCAATTTGTGCTCTCTGGATGGGCCATGAGAGGAGCTGAGGGAACCTTTAAAATGGAATGCAAAAATGTGTGGTTTTGTGTACATTTGCGCTTTCTTAAGATACAGTAAATATTGATCACCAAAACCCTAAAGAAAAGCTCATTTGGATCCATGGTAATTTTGGAAAGATTATAATCTCTGAGTTAAAGACTTTGAGAGGAAACTGTTGCGTACAATATTGCTGTCTCTCATTTCCTCCACAAAAATCAATACTAGTGTCGTCGTCGTCATCGTCGCCCCCTCCCTCAATACTTTAAAACCGAACTGATTCCAATGACTCTCCCTTCCTTACTATGCTGCATTAAACCACCTGGAATTTAGTTTTCACGTATGGTCCTTGTGGCAGTTTGAAAGAGAATGTTCCCCATAGGTTCCATGTATTTTGTCCTCAGTTGGCGGTTTGGTTTGGGGAAGTTTTAGGAGGTGTGGCCTTGCTGGAGAAAGTACAGCACTAGGGGCTGCTTTAAGAGTTCTTAATCCTTGCAGGCTTTCCATTGGCCCTCTGCTTCCTGCACCTGCTTGAAGATGGGAGCTCCTCTTTCTTCCCCAGCCACCTCTTGCTACCGTGCCTCCCTACCATGATGGACTCTGATTCCCCTGGAACCCTAAGTCCAAAAAGACTCTTCCTTCTATAAGTTGCTCTGGTCAGTGTTTTTACCACAGCACCAGAAAAGCAAATAATACAATCCTAAAGAAACTTATTTTTACAGTGACAGAATTGAGCTCCAAGATGACTGCTATTTCTCAAGGTGAAACACGTAGAGTCAGTAACTCTTCATCTGAACTCAGCCTCCAGACTTCCACTGCCTGTAGGATAAAATCTAACCTCCCAGTCTGCCATTCAGTCACTTCCACCACTTATCCCGTGATCCTCTGCTGCTCTAGCTCTCAGCTTTTGTTCTTAATTTTTTTTTTTTAAATTGTGTGTATGATGTGTGTCTGTGGGGGGGAAAGTGCAGTTGCTCATAGAGGCCAGAAGAGGGTGTTACAGGCAGTTGTAAGCTGACCCATACATGCACGTCCTCAGCAAGAGCGGTACACTTTCTTAACTTCTGAGCCCTCTCTCTTGCCCCACTCAGCTTCTTAAGGGGATGTGTTATGTAACTGAAAAAAATTGCAATATTAAAGGATTTCTGAATGTGCAACAATCAAAAAGTAGTTCAAAATCAAACAGGTAAGAAGTCCAAGGCTTTCTGGCAGTGCCTGAGGCACCTGCGTTGTGTCACATTGCTTCACTGCCTTGGACTTGACTCAAAAAATTGAGCATGCACTATGCAGTGCGCATGCTCTCACGCCACAACCAAACCCCTCGGTTCAGATTCCAGACTGCTGTACGTTATGAACTACAGCATTTACTATGTACACAGTTTTCTGTTTTTATAGAAACATAATGATTTAATCACAGGACACCAAGTCCTTTCACATTTTCCTCCCATTCTTCATCAGCATGTAAGTATCGAATTAGTGTACCTTTGGAGTGTACTGCACTGAAATGTTTGATTGTGAAAATTGCTGTTTGAGTTGCTGGCTTGAGTTTCATAAAAAAATTATTAAATGAATTTTGGGTTGGAATTAGGACAGAATTTCCAATAATTTCTGAAGTGGATCTAAACACTTCTATCATTTTAAACTAAATATTTATGCCAAGCTGTATTCTAAGCACTAGTGATTATAGAACAAAAATATCAATAAACTCTGAAAATGCTGAATATGTCCAAATTCTGTAGTATGAAATATTGGGCAAAATATAATTATTTGTTTAAAAATAAATGAACACATCCAACTTGTTAGTATGCAAATTTGCTTCAATCTTTAATAAGTAAAAATTATATGTATATCTAAGAATTGTTTCAATAAATTTATGATTTATCATTTTGCTTTTATCTTTAATAATAGGTGCAATTATATGTATATTTAAGAATTGTTTCAATAAATTTATTTATGATTTATTACTAGTAAATGTTTGATTTTTATACTTATTTTATATACCTATATACTTGGAATCATGTAAAACTATTTCAGGTAAGACTAGCTGACCCGCAAGTTCCAGGGATTCAGCTGTCTCTGACCCCCTATGCTGGTGTAACAGGCAAGCAAAGTCATGCCTGCCTTTTTATATGGGTGCTAGGAATTTAAAATCTGGTCCTCATGCTTGTACAATAAGTGATCCTACCCACCAAGCCATTTCCCCAGCTCCTAAATATACACATTTTAAAACCAATGCTATTCTACCCTCTGCATCTGCATTTGACTATTTTGGATCCACATATCTATTTGTTTTAGATACCGTGCTAAACTTACAGTTGCAAAGAGTAGAATAGGGATCATCTGGAGCTGGTGCAGAGAGGACAGGGAGCTGATCAACAGGTATACAGCTTCAGTTACACAGGTGAGGAAGGTCTAAAGATCTGTAGCACAACGCTGTGCCCAGTTATCCACACTGTATCACACCCTTAAAAACTTCTTGAGCTGGTCATGGTGGTGTACACCTTTGGATCTCAGTGAGATGGAGACCAGCCTGGTCCACATAGTGAGTTCCAGGTGAGCTGGGGCTACAGGGAGACCCTGTCTTTAATAAACAATAGCAGTAAATAATAAA